>NC_140493.1:15841390-16083890 GCF_964271855.1 Acomys minous | reverse complement strand
ATCCATCCATCCATCCATCTATGCACTACACCCATCCATCCATCCATCCATCCATCTATGCATTACATCCATCCATCCATCCATCCTTTCCCCTTATCATTCATCTATTCTTTCATCTGACTACCTACCCTTCCACCCACTTATCCATTCACTTATCCTGCCTACTGTTATTCATTTCCTATGCTCATGCCCCTTCCACCACAGCACATACCTGGAAACAACCCGGGTCTCAAGACCTGGGTAGCTGTGCCACTTGACAGAGCTCTTAATTGTTCTCCCAGCAGACCATCTTCCTGGCTGAGCCCTGCTGTGGCAAGGCTGCATTTTCCTGACCAAAAAGGAGGTATTTGGACCACAGACTTGTGCAGCCAGAGTATATGAGGCCAGAGAGGGAGGCTGAGGGATGCTGGCTTTCTGATCGCAGCATTGCTCATGAAGTTGGGGGTTACACTGGCTGGGCTGCAGCACTGCTCTCTATGGCCTCTTTTTCCCCTGGGCCCTCCAGAGTCCTTGTCCTTGTGACCTCACCTCACCTTTCACAAATACTCTTCTTTGCTGAGCTTAACCCAGCTTCTGTTGCTTACTCCTGTGTTGAGCTCCAGTTCCAGGAGCCTCCACACCGGTGTTGAGCATCTTGTAACTTGTGACAAAGGGAGAAAAATGATGGGACACAGGAGAGAAAGCAAGCACATAGGTGTTGTCCCATAGGGCTCGGTGCTTGAGAGGACACCGAGGAAGAGGGCGCTGGGAAGGTGGGAGTGGAGGGAATCTTCCTGATTAGGTGGTAAGGGGAGGCCAGGAGCAGAGAGGATCCTGGGAGAAGTTGTTTCAGCTCAGGGATTTGTAGGGAAGGGACAAGAGCTAGCTGAGAATGCTAGCCTGCCTCACGAGCTGATTGCTGAGGCTGATTTAATGTGCCAGGGGTGACTCTGTCATCCAGCCTACACACCCAACAGGCACGGGAGGGGCTTGGTGTTCTACGGAACAACTATACTCACTAGCTTATGTGGGTCCCACCTTATAGCAAGCAACCAAGGACCTTGATATCTAGGAGGCTTCTGATGGAGCAAAGGCCAGACACTCCCAGCCTGCACGGGTCTAGGTGGGTTTAGGTCTGAGAGACACCCATTGGAGGTGGGAGGTATAGAACAGCTTTGTTCTGGTGCCCCATGTCCCCAGTGTCAGACAGTAGGATGTGTCAAAGTGTGGCCCGGCACCCCAGCCTACAGGTCTTCCACTTAGAAAAGAAACAGCGTAGCAGCTCCCCACTGCTTTGGGGGGCGGTCCATGTGGCTGTGTGGGGCTTCACTGTCCTTATGAGGGAGAACCTGGCCATGGGAGAAGGAATCATCAAGCGAGTCTGTAGGCAAACACTCTGACAATAGCAGTGACTGAACTTAAGTAAATGTGTCACTTGTGTGCTGGCAGTGACACATGAGAGCAATTTTAATACAGAACACAGAGGTAAATGTGAGTGTGGCCTTCGCCATTATTTCTTATTGTTCATACCAGTGAATCTGTCTCCATCCTCTGCTCTAGAATTAACCAGGAACTGTGTTCCCCCTCCTCTTCCTCCCTCCCTTCCGTCCCTCCCTTCTTCCCCCTCTACTGTCTCTCTCCCTCCCCTATCCCCTCTTCCTTTCCTTTCTCCCTCTTTCCCCCCTACCCCTTCTTTTCATCATTATTTCTTCTTTCTTGCTTCCTTCTTTTTTGACAGAAATCTCATTATCTGTCCCAGGCAAGAGTTACAGTCTTCTAGCTCCAGGGAGAACACCTTGAAGAAGGCGGTTCCCTCTGGGCCTCAGGATTAGGTGCTTTCGGCGGGATGACAGGATCCCATAGAGAAGACCCTACTGCAGAGGAAAACCGAACTGAGGTATGGCCCTGAGACCATCCGAGGCTGGACATGGCCAGTGTGAAAGGGAGTTGGGGACCCAGCTGTGTAGGCTCTCAGGTAGCATGGGAGCCCCTCCCATGCCTTTTGTGGCCTTGTTCCTAATACGAGTGGAAACCCCAGAGCTCAGGAGAGTTTTGTTCAGGAAGGCCATCTTTTAGGACAAGAGATATGGCCATAAGGTAAGGATGGATGGCCAGACAGCCGAAGGTCAGGGCTCTCCCAGCAGCTCCATGGAAGGAGATGCAGGCAGCGCAGAGAGGGGTTGATTTCCCACTAGGCTGGTGGGGTTAGGAGGGGGAGAGACTGTCTCAGCAGAGGATATGGTACCCAGACGACCCATCTCTCAGGTAACAGATGTGGTGAGACTTTCCCCGGGGCCCTTTAGCCCTCGTGCCCAGGGATGGCTGTTGTTCTACTGTCTCAGAGGCACTTTCTGAAGAGCTTCCCACTCAAGCCCTCAGCCCTGAGACATCCCTGGGTCCTGAGATATAGAGAGCAGCACAGGCCCGCTCTGCAGAAGTGCCCTTGCCTGCGGAGTGAGTGGCAGCAGCCTAAGTACCCTCTACACTTGGAGCATGGCTCCAGAGAACTCATCCGAAATAGATATTTCCATTGCCAAAGGGATTTATTGACAAAACTAGCCATCTATTAACATTATCTGGGGACTCTGCTCCGGGGAGAATAGAGACTATAAATCTTAGTTGTGTGGAAACTCAGAAGCTAGAAGGCTTTAGTGGACAGCAGATAGAAACTCCAATGAGTTCATACCTGTTTATTTTACTTAGAGAGAAAGAACATTCTGTACCCAGCCAGGCAGGAAATGGCTTTTGGGGACGGCAACTTAGCCCAGCTCCTGGCCCTGAAACTGTGGGAGTAATCGCTGCCTGCAATTAGAGCAGGTGGCTCAGAGAACCATATTTTGTAACCAGTGATGGAAGCTTCTGGAACTTGAAGCAGGTGTCCCAGATGCCAGACAGTGAGCTCAGGCTCCAGTGAATAGGTGAATAGGCCCTGGTGTAGCTACCCACTGAACCTTTTTTCTCTCACTACCTTCCCGGTATCAATGGCTGATGATTTGATTTTCACCCATGACCCTCTGTTGCTCAATATACAAAAGTCAAGCAACCCTGCTGCCTACCTTGTCTTCCAGGGCCCAGGGGAGTCTCTGAGGTGTCACATCTGAGTTGCGGGCAGTAAGAGTTCAATCTGTGCATTCTGCCTCTGATAGCTTGTGGGTGGCCTTCTCCTTATTGGGGTGTAGAATGGAGTGGGGTGCACAAACACATGTGCTACTGCTAGCTGACTGGTCACCTTGGCTCAGCTCCCACCCCTGTGCCTTAGTTTGGTTTCTCTACAAAATGGACACAACGTGGGCTCTTATCTGTGGTCAGTGTGACCATCTGGCCTTCCTTTTTCTTTTGTTGTGGCATTGGGGAGGGAACGCAGGTCCTCAGTGCAGGATAAGCTAGTGTTCTGCCACACAGCCACACCCCTGGCCTGGTAGGGCATCTACAGTGGGTTTTGTGTTCACTCCCCAGCTTGCTGTCAAACCCCATGGTTTTCACAGTAGAGTTCTGTCGCTTGCCGTTTCTGGAGCCTGAGATGAGAAGTCCCAGTACTGTCAGACTATGCTTCCTGTGGGCTCATGGGAAGGTCTGATTCAAGCCTTTTATTTTGTCTTTCTTCCTGAAAGTGTTGGCATACTGCACTGGCTGTCTTTAACTCGCTTTGGTATACGGACATTATTCTAATCTCAGACCCTCAGTGTCTCTGCAGTGAGGACCCTAGAATGTGGGGACCATCCTTGAAGACCAACCAGGCTCTGTGTGTGCTTTTCTCTGCCCCAGAAGAGATCTAGGATGTGCACTGAGGCTACCCACTTGTATTGCAGTTACTTCAGGGGCATTTATGTCTAATGTGCTCTGGGAAGTCCCCTCAGGTTAGCAGGCTCTATGCAGCATTGAGTCTTCCCTATGGATAGAGGCTGGGATGGGGGTGGGGCCCTCAGGGCCACTTACAAGTGCATCGGCTCCTACTTGACCCTAAGAGTTCTAGTCAGTCTTCCGTATCTGCTCTGGATAGAAAACAGTGAGTGACCTTGCCTGGTCAGATGCTCGGCCCAGAACCAGCTCCCAGCCTCACTGGCTATTTCTACAAAGATCTTCTACAGAGCTTACATGTGCCAGGCCATTCCCTTGGTAGCAATACCAAGAGTCCATCCTTTGGAAATGCCAAGAAAAGACCTTTCCAACCCTTGAGAAGTGCCAGAATATTTAATCAAAAGTGGAGTGTTTTTTTTTTCCCTCAGTGCTGGGAATGCCCCTGCTCTTCTTCCCCTTGGCAGGCCTAAAGCAAGGCAGAGATCAGAAGGCAGGGGAGCTAGCTTCTCACTGAGCCTCAGTTTCCCCATCACAGGGAGCCAGGCCTCCCCTTTCAGAAACCCCAAGGTCACTCTCAAGTCTATCTTCCTCCTTGTGAGAAGCGGACATGTCCTTTCCCAGGTGAGGGGTGATTCAGGGAAAGGCAGCCATAATTAATATTGATGATGCTTCAAATGTTAAAACTAAGAATTAAGTTTAAAAAAGAAAAAGGACAAGGTCACATGTAACCAATTAAACAGTGACTTGTTCATGGCCTCACACCCACTTTGGGGGCAGAATGGTCCTCAGTGGGCTCTGCCAATTAATCTCCCCTCACCTTCTTTGCTGGGAGCTGAGCTGTCTGCAAATTGAAGGGAAAGGAGACACCGGCCAGTCGCAGACACATAGACCATCTCCTGTTGTGCAAATGCCAGGGAGGAGGAAGCACCGATCAATTTGCAGGGTTGAGACTGCAGACAGCCCTGTGAGGAGAGGCGGCTGCGCTGTGCCCGGGTGCAGGGTGTGAGAATTAATGAAGGCGAGATGAAAGTACGCGGGCATTTGAGATGAAGCCCAGCGGGTTACGAGGGTTCAGGATGAATTTCAAAATGTAGAGATCGCAGGGCCATGGACTAATTATCTGGAAGGGATGGACTGGAGGAAGCTATGTCTACCGGCTCCGCATGTCCAGGTGGGAAGTCGAAGAGATGCCCGCTGGGGACATGGGTTTGGCAGAGGGGGTGATTGTCTGGGCCATGATCTCCTGCACCCCGTCTTGTAGCAGCAAGCCCAGTTTTAGACACTCTTCCTTTGGGACTCAAGTTTAAGGACCAGCAGGTTTGTGCAGTACCTGGCCTACGGGAATGAACAGGGAGGGATTTTGGCGAGGTAGGTGCTGCCCATCAGCAGTCCTGGTGTGCCCATTCCTGAACCCTGCCTCTGCAGCATCACTGCCCTTAACATGAGAACTTCACCCCTGTGACCAGGCTGTGACAAACCCATGTCTATGTCAGAGATGGGTAAATAGCAGCAGCTGGGTTATAAGCTGGCCACTGGCAGAAGACGGACCCCTCAGGCTCCTGGCCTCTGGGCTGCATGCTGGCTGCTGAGAGTAGCAAGCCAATTAAGTCACCAGAGAAAGGCACAGGATGGGGTCTGGGGGATCGGTTACTTGGAGTGCAGTGGGTGCTTGCAGAAGCTGGATGCTGGATATGGGGGCAGTTGTTCCCGACAGAGGGAAGAAAAGCAGTGGTCATTCTGGATAGGTCTCAGGGCAATCTATGTGGATGACAAGGGACATGTGGCTTCAAACAAAGGGTGAAGCCAGAGGAAGGCCTCCTGTACTTCTACAAGGCAGGACCTCACCTTGGACTTGAAGTGCCCTTAGGGTCACCTGTAAGGTGTTGGGGTTCCAGGCCAGTGTGAGCTTTGGGAGTTCTCTCCTGTGTCCCCAGAGCTCCTGCACCTGTGAACAGCCTGGGTAGCGATGCCTGCTCTGTCACAAGCAACAGCCTCTTGGGACAGGCTCAGGAGAAGGCCGAGGAGGATGTCAGCATCAGTCAGCTGTTGGTGCATAAGTAACCATCCTGATCCAGTACCTCAGAACACCTGTCATTTCCACATGCTCAGTTGGGTCCATCTTACCTGGGCCCATGAGGCCTCATAGGCAGAGGTGGGCCAGCTTGCCTCTAACCCCTCTGGTTACAAGCCCTTCTGCAGATACTGAGGCCAGACTATGCCTGACAGTATTTTTGGTAGATTCTTTGCACCAAAGCAAGTCACAGGCTAGCCATGCACAAAGGGAGGGGTATCTGAGCTACAGGCAAAGTGTGCATGCGCGTGCATGTGTGTGTGTGTGCGTGTGCATGGGCATGCCCCTGTATGATTTTGGAAACCTCACGTACTGTCTGCCTTGGGCCTTTCTTCTCAACTGTCCTCAGTGGGTCCTTCTGCTCTCTGCAGCTGGCACAGGCTGTTCATTCTCAACACTGGAAGAAGGAAGCAGGGCAGGGCCTGGTAGTCAGGGGCTGCTGGGCCTTTGCCAAGCCCCTGAGCAACTCGTGTGCTTTACAAAATCCACTTCTTTCTGAACGTTGCGCCTTACTCAACTTTTTTTTTCTAACTTGGCACAGTGAAAAGCAGGCTGCCCACTCCCAGGTGAGTCTGTGAGTGGGCCGGTTGCAAACTCATAATTAAAGGGATTTGACAAGAATCAAAGAAGACTGGTCCCCACCAGAGGTTTGGGGAGATAATTACCAGTGCGCATCTGGCTATGATGTGTGTGTGTGTGCCTGATGGGGGGACAGGGGACAGGGAATACCGGGGATCCAATGGGAAGATGAAGTGAGGACATGCATCAGGCAGAGGTTCTAATTGAGAGTCTACCATTGACACCTGAGGGGTGCAAGGTGGCCTTGCTTCTTATATCGTTAGCAATATGGCTTTCCTCATACCCTTGCCCTGCTGGGAGGCGCCTCTTTGAGCTCAGGTTCCAAGCAGCCCCTGCAAGGCAAAGCAGAGAGTGGAAGGAGTTTGTGGTCCAGACCAGAGACCATAGAGAACATGCAGCTAGGCTCTCTACCTCTCTGCCTTCCTCTAAAATGTCTGTCTGCTCTCACTGGGACCTTCACCTGGCACGAGGCACTGGAGAGGGGTCTAGGTCCTCCAGGTTGCCTAGGCAACTCTTGTATTAGGTGAGTTTTTATTTATTTAACCTTCTGCTTATGTTGGTTCATCTTCCTGAATGTTCTAGAACACCCTGGAAGGTTCTTCCTAGTCTCTATTCCATCCTTCCACCCCAGGAACTGAGAGGCCACAGGACCTGAGTTTGTAAGGGTGATCTCATTCTTGGGACTCATTTGATGGACAAGGACTAGGCTGGGCTGAAGGTGCTCACAAGGACCAGCCCTCATCCAGCATGTGTGGGGGTCCAGCCCAGCTGAGATCTGTGCCTGTGTCAGAACCATCCTGCTGAGTTTGGACTAGTCAGCTGAGCTAAGGTGGCTCACCAATCAAAGAAGACTCAAGATCAGTATCTCAGGCTTGGGCTTTGTGGGTACAAGATGGGACTACTGCATGGGTACCAGAGGACTGGATGCAGGAGGCCTGGTAGCCATGGTCACATTTCCATTGTTGGGGACTGGTGTTTGCTCTGCCTCCTACTTCTTCAGTGTCCCAAATGCCAGGATTACAAGCTAGTACCATCATGTCTGGCTTTGTAGATATATTTTTTATGCCAACCCCTGCCATCTCTCTGGGACGAATTGTTAGGCATGTGTATATTGGATTGAAATGTTTGCAGGTTAAAAATACTCAGGCACATTTGGCCAGCCATGCATAGCTGATGTGGGCTGCCCTACACCTCTTGGTTAGGCACTCTCTCAGGGGCTCAGTCATGTGAGCCCAATGCCTGGAGATGCTGTCCACCAGTGTTCACTTGTATGCTGGGCCCTGGCCTCACTCTAACAGCCCAATGCCAACTGAGTTCCCATGACTTTGACCTAGCTGCTGGGGGTTCCATATCCTTACCAAAGCCTGGGTCTGACCTCAGCAACCCAGCTGTGGGGATTCAGACTGGGGCGGGTAGTATGTGTGTACAGAGAGGGTTATCCTGACTCAGGATCTAGAGTTTAAACAAGAAGAGTCTGCTTTGAAAACATTGTAAAGTCATGAGTGGTGTGTGTGTGTGTGTGTGTGTGTGTGTGTGTGTGTGTGTGTGTATACAGGCATGTGTGTTCTGCATGTGGAAGCCAGAGGTTGATGTTGAGTGTCTTTGTCAGTTGTTTTCTACCTTGTTTTGTTGGGATAACCCTCTATAAACTCATATTGAATTCACCAACTGGCTAGACTGGCTAGTGAGGGGGCCTCAGGGGTCCCCTCATTTCCACTAACCAGGGCTGGTGTTATGGATGTACTCCATCATGTTTGGATTTTACAGGGGAGCTGGGGTCCACTCTCAGCTCCTCATGCTGTGCAGCATGCTGAACCATCTCTCCAGCCAGTGCTGTTTGTTAATATTTGCTGCAAGGACTGACGTTGGTGGGCTGTGTCACTGAGCAATGTGGTAGGATGAGGATCTAGTCCGAGGTGCATCTGCCTTTGCTGTGTGACTTTGAGTGAGTGAGCTGACTTCTCTGAGCCTTCGTCTTGTCACTGTAGAAAGCTGTCCTGCTGGAATCCGGTTGCACCAGCTGTGCTGAAGAATTGAGACAGGAGTAACAGGAGGAGCAGTTCTTGACCCAGTGTGACAGCTTGGTGGTGGTGACAGATAGCGTTATTATTCCTGTTCATGTTGACTCCTCAGGGGACTGGCGGTCTCAGGTGGCAGACATCCTGTGAGCCCTCTCCTCCAGGTAAGTGATGTGGTGATTTCTCAGGATGTCTATTAGTGGCTCCTGGACCCATCGTAGGCAGATGAGCTAGGCAGGGGACAGGGGCAGAAGGCTAAAGCCTTGGAAACAGGCATCCACATGCAAGTGTCCTTGCTTAAGCTGTGCCTACTTTCTGTTCTTTCCCTACTTTGTAAGGAGGGAAAGTGGCCTGAGCTGGCCAAGTCCTGCGTGGAGAGGCAGGTAAGTTGTAGGGAGTTCTCTCTGAAATTGTGAAGTTCCTGGCCATGCCAGGTGCAGACAGGCTCATGTCACTATCCACAGACAAGAGAGACAAGTGGTCAATGATGTGCAAAGTACAAGGGTGCTAATTGTTGGCGGCTGCGAATAGCCCTTAAGATCTATCAGGTGAAATACCCCCTCAGACCCAGGATGTGACCATGTCTGAAGGCAGGGACTTTGTAGAGGTGACTTAACTGAAAGAGGTCATACAGGTGGACCCCCTCCTCATCCAACATCACAGGTGTTCCTTTAGAAGGAGGAAGTCTGCACCCAGGTAAGCACAGATGGCTGAACTGGACACTCACAAAGGAGAAGATAGTGTCCAAGGTGAGAAGAGAGGCCTTGGAAGAGCCTTTTTCTGCCACACTTTGCACTTGGGTGTGTGGCCTCCCCTCTGAGAAACTGGGTACCTTGGTCTCCCCCAGCCTTGCTTTCTTATGGCTAAGGCAGAGCCCATGCTGGTAGCATCTGTTGCATTTTATTGACAGAGGCTTGCTTACTGCCTGGAGGCGACAGAGCTGGCAAGAGGCTGAGATGAGCTGGATCCTTGTGGTGCCTGTGTATCCCTAGTGTGTGTGTGTGTGTGTGTGTGTGTGTGTGTGTGTGTGTAAGGAGAATACTTTGTGTCCTGCTGAATTTCCAAAGCTCCCTCTTCAGGTCCAAGGACTGATATGGATCAGTTTCTTGGATAGGTGATGCCTCCAGAAGCTCCGATAGCTTCTGTGGGCCTCACAGGGCCTTGCCTTTGGCTGTAGAGCATCCAGGGACTTGGATGCTGGTTCAGGATGCTTCATCATGAACTGTAAAGAGGAGAATTTGTGGAAAGAGGCCACTGCATCTCTATCCTCTCTGAGACATCTTTTGGTTCAGTTGGCCCACAGGGAACTGAGGTGGCCAGATGTTCCTCAGGCACCCTACCTGAGATGATGACTCCTTGGGTTTTGTCCTAGACAGCCGTGCGGTGGAAGCACCTGGGGCCAGGGAACTGACCCTGCTCTCTCCACAGTCACTGGGTACCTGTGGTCATCAGAACCCTGGCCTGGAAAGTTTGGCTCTGCTCTGACTCAGCTCAGACTTGCCATGCGCACGGAAGCTTGAGTGCCCAGTCACATGACCTTTCAGTCATTCACAGCAGCTGCTGCCTTTCTGGCTTGTCTTCTGTCTGAAATGTGGTTTCTGATGTGTGCTGAGCAGCCGTTTTGCTCTGATTAATGAATTCACAATCTGGGTGCTGATAAAACTCTCCTAGGTCAGGTGTCCCATTCTACAGATAAGGAACCAGGACCAGAAAGGCTCCACTGCTGTCTGGCCACCTTCCAGTGAGGAGTCGGGTTTGCATCTAACACTCCTGTTGTATCCTAGACGCCCAGTCCTTGAGCCATCATTTGAAAGCCTGAGTATTGCTCTAGTCCCTAGAGCCATAAACATACTCCATACCCTTGACCCCATGCAGTATGGAATGGTAAGAAAAAAGTTCTCCACTGTACAGACATTGGATATTACATTTAAGCCCCAAAATGAAACCTTTTCAAAAACAAAATTGGGCTATTGAGATGGCTTAGCAGGGTGCTTGTTGCCATACCCGATGACCCGAGTTCAATGCCTGGGACTCACATGACAGAAGGAGAAAAACCAACTCCTGCAAGTTGTCCTCTGGTCTCCACATGTGTTCTGTAGCATGAGTACCCTCTATAAATAAATAAAATTCAATAAAAATAAGATTAAAAACGAAAGTCAGATAGTGCACTTGGTGCATGACCTTGTGCTTGAAATGGCCTCAGGTGGCTTCTGCCTCCATCTTCTCACAGCGCGAATGTAAAGCTCTAGCTAGACACTGGGGTCATGTGATCAAACACCACTCGCTGCCATTCTGCCCACTGGCAACACCACCTCAGGACTGACCCAGATCCTTGACCCCATTCTCTCCTCAGAGCCCGGATAGTGTCTTTCTTCTTTCCATCTAATGAGGCATTCGTCTCTTTCATTGACAAATATAATGTTAGGAATTTTGTGGATGCGTGTGATCATGCAAATGGGTTTTGAATCTAGCTGAAATTTAATATCAAATATTTCAAAATAATGATGACATTTCCCTCACCATCCACAGATGTTGCTCCCAGGACTTTAATAATTCTTCTTCAGGCTTCAAATTATAGTCCCCACTCAATGTCACTGACGAGCTGTCTCAGATTGCATTTTCCCAAAGACTATACTTTTGCTTTGAATCCATAAACCACATCGTGAAACGCCTTCCTATTTTCAAGTCAGTTTGTGTTGGTCTTATAAGTCTGTGCCGTGGGCTTCAGAGAAGGCAATTTTTATGCCCCAGTGCCAGTGAATCCACTTGGCTGGGATGCCCTTGTCCTAGTACCAAATCGGGAGGCAGCCTCCCCTGACTGGAGTTCACACTGCAGAGAAACCACCATCCTAGGGTCTTGATCTTGTTCTCTGCAGCTGGCTGAAGATGGCAGGGTTCCCAGCAGATGCTGTTTCCTCACGCCCACCCTGCTAGCATCTCAGGGCTGTAGGCATGCTTTACATTCAGAACCATGACCTTGGAATTTCCTGGAAGGAGTTCCTCCCCTCCCCGGTCCTCCAGTGGTACCAGTTGTACATTTGAGCAAGAGCACTGGGCACATCTTTGAGTCACTTGGAGCACTCTTTCTGAGGAAGTTTGTCTAGGTTGGGAGAGGCTCCTCCATCACCCCTTTTCTTGAGGGATTACATCTGCAGGCTCAAGTGCATACAACTTTCTTGGTCTTTGCAAACTTTTCCACAAGGACCCTGTACTTCCTAGACCTGTGAGATGTTGTAGACTTGACAGGCTGCTGGGTGGGGCAGCTGGAGCAGGACAGCTCAGAGGACCAGAGAAGCCTCAGTTCTCCCAGAAGTCATGGAAGGATAGAATGAACTACACACATCTTTCCTGAGAAGAAGGGACCCTTTTGGTGTCTATGGAATATCTGTTCTGGATCCATGTTTTGTTGGGTAAACTGAGTGAGAGCCTAAGGCCCAACTACCTCGACTCCCTTAAGGTTCCCCACCCCCACCTATCTGGGGAGTCTCTCCCACTGCCCCTGGCTCTCTGAGGCCACCTCTCTTTCTGTTGGCCATGACGGCCAGCTTCACAACAGACAGACCTACTCTACTTCCTACTTGCTTCTCTGTTTCTATGATAAAATGCTGACCAAAGCAATGTAGGGAGAAAGGGGCTTATTTTATTTTACAGATCACAGTCCATCATGAAGGGGAGTCAGGGCAGGAACTCAAGGCGGAAACCTGCTGTCAGGAACTGAAGCAGGGGGCAAGGAAGAGTGCCACATGCTGGCTGTTTCTCCATGACTTACTCAGTTTGGTATTTGTACAACCCAAGGGTGGCACCACCTATAGGGGGCTGGATCCTCTCACATCCATAAGTAATCAAGAAAATGCCCCTACTGCCCTTTCCACGCTGCCCAGGGACGGGTCCGTATGGTGTTGTTCTTGATTCTCGTTGTAACTTAAAAGGGAAGCTTACACAATGTCCGGAGCCCTTGGTGTCCTGCAGATGAAGGAGGAGGATGTCCTCAAATTCCTTGCTGCAGGAACCCACTTAGGTGGTACCAACCTTGACTTTCAGATGGAGCAGTACATCTACAAAAGGAAGAGTGATGGTATCTACATCATAAATCTGAAGAGGACCTGGGAGAAGCTGTCGCTTGCAACTCGTGCTATTGTTGCCATTGAGAACCCTGCTGACGTCAGGGTCATATCCTCCAGAAACACTGGCCAGCTGTGCTGAAGTTCACTGCTGACACTGGAGCCACTCCCATTGCTGGCCGTTTCACACCTAGGACCTACACCAACCAGATCCAAGCAGCCTTCAGGGAGCCACGGCTTCTAGTGGCTGACCCCAGGGATGACCACCAGCCCCTCACAGAGGCCTCTTATGTCAACCTGCCCACCATCCCTCTGTACAACACGGATTCTCCTCTGCACTATGTTGACATTGCCTCCCATGCAACAACAAGGAGCGCACTCAGTGGGTCTGATGTGGTGGATGCTGGCCCAGGAAGTACTCCACATGCATGGCACTATCTCCTGTGACCACCCATGGGAGGTTATGCCTGATCTTTACTTCTACAGAGACCCAGAGGAGATTGAGAAGGAGGAGCAGGCTGCTGTTGAGAAGGCTGTGACCAAGGAGGAATTCCAGGGCGAATGGACTGCGCCAGCTCCTGAGTTCACCACTGCGCAGCCAGAAGTGGCCAACTGCTCTGAGGGTGTGCAGGTGCCCTCTGTACCCATCCAGCAGTTCCCTACTGAGGACTGGAGCTCCCAGCCAACCACTGAGGACTGGCCAGCAGCTCCCACAGCGCAGGCCACTGAGTGGGTTGGAGCCACCACTGAGTGGTCCTGAGCTGCTCTGCAGACACCTGAGCAAAGGGAGAAATGGAAGGAAAATAAAGTCTCTAAAAGTTGAAAAAAAGAAAAAAGAAAAAAAGAAAATGCCCCTACTGACCTTCCTATAGACCAACCAGCAGGAAGAACTCTCTCAATTGAAGTTATCTCTCTTTTTTAATTTTTCTTGATTTTTCTTTTTTTTTCCTTTATTAATTTATTCTTGTTACATCTCTGGTTATCCCATCCCTTGTATCCTCCCATTCTTCCCTCCCTCCCATTTTCCCCTTATTCCCCTCCCCTATGACTGTTCCTGAGGGGGATTACTTCCCCCTGTATATGCTCATAGCTTGTGTCAAAGTGACAAAACATAACCAGCACACAGTTGGAGAAGAAAGCTTCCTCCGACCCTATGGAAGCTCTGGCTAGTACCACCTTCTGCATCGAGCCATGTGCTAGCTCACCCATGTGACTCTTCTCCTTTCTAGCTCCCCACCCTGCCTGGTATCTCCCACAAGAGTAGCTTTAGCATCCATGGGTAGTCATTTCCAGGGTCCTCTGTAGATACCCAAATCTAAAGATGCCCAAATCTCACCAATGAAATGACATGGAACCTTTCTGTAAAGATATACTTATTATCCTACACAGATTGTTTTGTTTGGAGCATAGTCTATTTGTTGCCTAGTCTAGCCTAGAACTTTCTATGCCACCTAGGCTGGCCTCAAGTTTGTGGTCTTTCTGCCTCTGCCTCCGAGGCGCAGAGATTACAGGTGTGCTCCACCACCCCAGGCTCTTCTCTATTGTGAGGTTTGGATGAGAATGGTCCTCATAGGCTCATGCATTTGAACACTTGGCCCCTGATGGTGGCACTGTTTGGGAAGGTCGTGGAATTGTTAGGAGGTGGAGCCTTGTTAGAAGAAGTAGGTCACTAAGGGTGGGCTTTGAGGTTTTATAGATGGCCCTACTTCCTGTTCCCTCTTTCTGCTTTCTGTGTACAAATGAAATGTTATCTCTCTGCTCCCTGATTGCCAGGCCAGCCACACTCTCCTGCTGTAGGAGTGTGATATAGGTGCCCATTTGGAATGGAGCACTCTACAGGCGTATAATCTCTGTGCTTTGACAGTGTGAGTCCTAAGGCCCAAACTCGGGTCCTCCTGCTTGCATAGTGAGTAGTTTACTGACTAAGCTATCTCCCCAGTGTGTGTGTGTGTGTGTGTGTGTATGTGGGAGCATATATGTGTGAGAGACTGTATGTGAGAATGTGCATGTGTGAGTGTGTGTGTCTGTGTATGAGTGTGAATGTGTGTCTATGTGTGAGAGTGTATGTGCATGTGAGCATGTGTGAGAGTGTAGTAGAAAGTACAAGTGGTGAATGTGTGAGAGTGTGTGCATGAGTATTAGTGAGTATGTAAGAGTGTGTGTGAGAAAGTGAGTGTGTGTGAGAGAGTATAGTGTGTGAAAGTGTGTAGATATGTTAAAGATTGGATGTGTGTAAATGTGAGTGTGAGAGAGTATAAATGAATGCATAAGACTGTGTGAGGTAGGGGTGTGTGTGTGTGTGTGTGTGTGTGTGTGTGTGTGTGTGTGTGTGTAAAAGAGAGAAACAGAGAGATGGACAGACTGTGTCCTGGACACTCTGACCTGTGAGTGTTTTGTCATTCTGCATTGTAACCTTCTCTGTGGTTCTGGCTCTTTGTGGGGTTGGTGGTGAGTTGCTGTTGACTTTCTAACTTGCTTTTCCTTGACGACCATCAGGTGCCACTTCCTGTGTTTCTGATTAATGGGAGACTCATTAGTGGTGGGCTTGTTCAAGAGCCTGCCATGTCCTTCTCCTAACTGTGCCTTTAGTTTACCTTAGATTTGAGATCTTTGTGAGTCATGTGCGCAGCAAATATTTCCTGGGAATATTGTTTCCCCTCTTTTGACCCTCTCTCTGGCATTTTTAGATGGACAGAAATAATCTGTATGTGGCCAAACACACCCAACGTTTCCTCTCTGCTTATTGCATTTTGACTCCTGTTCAAAATGTTCTCCCATTCAAAGGTCACGGAGGTATCCTCCTCCATCATCTTTTCAAAGCTTTCCTGAGTGTTTTGACATTTGAGTTTGGATCTGGTTCTGTCTAGAATTAATGTTTTGAGTATGAAGGGGCTGGGGGTCAAGTTCTGCTTTTTGCCCACATCTTTCCTCCTAGTTATTCCTCCGTAACCAAGCATCCTCCACTCAAGCTGTCTCATCTCTCTCTTCTCTTTCACTGCATTAAAACCCACCTTGTCTTCATTGCAGGGGCTTCACGGTTCACCACGTGGTCAGCGGAGCAAATGGTCTCCAGTTGGATCATTCGCCAATGGTATCTTGCCTTATCTTGCCTTTTGTATTTTCATGTAAAGTATGGAGCCAGAGGCGGAGGAGAGAGTTCAGTTGACAAGGTGCTAGCCATGCAAACATGAGGGCTTGAGTTTAATTCTCAGACTCTACCTCTGGGTGGGTTGCCAAACACGGTGGTACACAATTAAATTCTAGGGTTCAGGAGGATCTCGAGAGCCTCTTGGAAGCCGGCCTGGTTGAATTGGTAAGTTCCAGGCTATGAGGTCCTTTTTCAGAAACCAAGGTGGGTGATGCCTGTGGAAGGATGCCTGAGATTGACCACTGGTTTCTGCATGTATATACATACACACGTTTGTATAAATATATTCACTAACACACACACACACACACACACACACACACACACACACACACACACGATCCAAACCTTAGAATTAGCATGTCAAAGTCCCAGAGAAGTCCTTTGGGGATTCCAATTCATATTTTGTGGTGTCCACAGATTCAGGAACTTGAACATGTGTGTCTGTGTAGGACAGAGCCTCTAATTATTGCACACGCCTCTTCCCCCATTTCAAAGCTTTTCCGACATTTCCTACAGTGTTTTATAGTTTCTTGAAGAAAGACCTTTTGCATTTTGTTAGATTAATTTCTCCCTCATATTTTCAGATGGTATTGTAAAATTTTATTTCAAGAGCTTTCCTTGTCAAGGGGTAATTTGCATATGGTAAATCACACAGAACGTAAACTCCGGATCAACGGGTTTTGACATCTGCTCACACTCAAGTCATAAAAGTCTCAATCAAGACATTTCCCCAGTGCTGTTTCTGGCCAACTATCCTGTCCCTCTTGCTGAGGGAACAGCTGTGTGGCTTTCTGTCATAGTTAAGAGGTTTAGTTGAGTTCATGGGGAGACCTTGCACAGCACTGGCCCTTTGGTGTCTGGTTGCTTTGGTGAGCACCTTTGTGGAGCTTGACTCTGCCATCCCCTGTATGCCTAATTGCTCATCTTTATTGTGTATTTCACTATACAAATCTACTACAGTCTCGCTTTTTAATTCATTTGATGACGTTACTTGTGTTGTGTTTTCATTTCCTTGGGGAAACATTTAGGGATAGAATGTGTGGCTCATAGGATGGAATTTGGCTCAACTTTGTAAGGAGATGTAAGAGCTTTGAAAGTGAGGTTTCAACATGAATAACCACCTTTGTCACAAGTCCCCACAACACGAGGGACTGCATTAAAGAGTCACAGCATCAGGAAGGTTGAAAACTACAAGTGTAGGGAGGTTTGTGTGCTCCAGAATTGCTCATCAATGAAACTATGTATGTGGTAAGTACTCCCTATGCTGGTGCACACACGTTGTGGGGAGTGTGTGGTGAGGAATGCTGCATTGTCAATTCATGGTGCCCTTTGTTTGCCCAGTTCACCCACGGATGGTGGCTTGAGTTGTCCGCAGAACTTGGTTGTCAGGAATGAAACTGCTCCGAGCATCTGTGGATCTAAGCAGAATGCAGAAGCAAAATCTGGAGCAAGTGAGTGGGTGACCTGCTGAGGAGTTTCAAGGTAGCTGTCACATGTCGTGAGACGATGCCCCATCTGATGGTCCACATTCTGTCCACCTAGGATTCTATGTTTATCATTTAGTTATATAACTGGCTGCTGTTTTGATGTCATTTCTCAGGTGACTAGTGGCACCCAGGGTCTTGCCACATGTTTGTTCCTTTGAGATAAGGGTCGCTCACCCAGGCTGGACTTGAACTCCTGATCATCTTGCCTCAGGTCTCTAGCGTGTGGAGTGAGGAAAAGGGGAGGGGTAAGAGGTGAGTAAAGTTGCCACCAGATTCCTTTTCACGTTCCATTGACTTTTTTTTTTTTTTTTTATTTTAAGAAAGAGCCTATGTTGGCTCCCAGTTTTAGGGTATACACTCCATCAGAGTCATAGAAGTCACAAAGCAGCAGCAGTTCTCAACATAATGGGTCCCTACCCCTTGTAGGAGGGGGCGGCAAATGATCTTTTCACAGGGGCAGCGTATAAGACATTTACATTATGATTTATAACAGCAGCAAAATTACAGTTATGAAGTAGCAACAGAAATATTTTTTTTTATGGTTGGGGTCACCAAAACATGAAGAACTGTAATAAAGGGCCTCAGCATCAGGAAGGTTGAGAACCGCTATCACAGAGGAAGAACTTTAGACAGCTGGTCACATGTCACCCATAGTCAGGAAGCAGACAGGGTGGAAGCTGACTTTTCCTTTAGTTGTTCTTGTGTGCAGTCTTTTCTCATCTTTCAAGCCTGCAGGAGTCATCCTGCTATCGAGCCATCAGCCTCTTTCCCCGTCCCTGACACCGACCATTTCTTGGTATCTCCATGTGGTGAGTACTCCCTTAGCCCATGGTTTTCTTCCATCATTTCCTCCCTGTGGCTTTGAAGAGCAGAGGCTCCTACTGTGGTGACATCCGGCTTGTCACCTGGGAGTTTGTACATCTTGTGTTGTGTCTAAGAAATCTCTTTTGCCTCAATGTCTCAAAGATACTTCCCTAGAACTATTATTTTTTAAAGTTTTAAGGGGTGTGTGTGTGTGTGTGTGTGTGTGTGTGTGTGTGTGTGTGTGTGTGTGTGAGACATGCATGGTGCTTGTGGAGGCCAGAGGTCAATGTCTGGTGTCATCCTCAATCATTTTTTCTTCTTATTCTTTGAGCCAGGGTCTCTCTGTGAACACGGAGCACACAGAATTGGTGAGAGCACTGGCCAGTGAGCCCCGGGGATCCTCCAGTCTCTCCCTTTTCAGTGTTGGGACTGTAGGTGTGTGCTGCCATGTCCAGCCTTTTCCAGGGGTGTTGAGGATTCCTATATCAGGTACTCTTGCACGCTGAGAAAGGTACTGACCCAGCATCTTCCTGGCTCCATTAGAACTCTTTGTAGCTTCGGAATTTAATGTACCCATATGATTCAGTAATTGCTCTGGATATGTGTCATCATGTGTGAATGGAAAGGTTTCCATCTCCTTTCCCAGCCAAGAATCTCTCCCTACCCCTTTGCTTCTGTGTCTTGCCCCCCTTGGCAGTAGCTGGGACCTCCAGGGCATATGGGGAGAAGCACTGGGAACAGATTTCCTTGAGTTGTTCCCCATCTCATTTGGAAACATGTGATCTTCACTATCAACTATGTCGGCTATTTTGAAAGACTGTATTTAGTGGTAGAACTAGTGTTAGGCATAATTATTGCAATAGTGCTGCGGACAGACCCCAGAGCAGCCTGCACGCTGGGCAAGCACTCAAGAACCGAGCTCCATCTCCAGCTCCGTGCCATGTTGATAGGGGCCTTTTCTGGTTTTAGTCTACAGATTTTTTTTTAACCACATATGCTATTTTGCTTCTTATGCCTCTAGAGAAGAAGACATCAGTCCTTCATATCACACTAGCATGATAAATGTTATTTTCTAAAAAATATTTATTTTTATTTTTTAAGTGTGTGTGTGTGTGTGTGTGTGTGTGTGTGTGTGTGTGTGTGTGTGTGTGTGTGTGTGTGTGCATGAGTTTGGGTGACCACAGTGGCCAGAGGTATCAGATTCCCTTGGAGATGGAGTTATAGGCAGTTGTGAGCCAAGTGGATGTGGGTGCTGGGAATTGAACTCCTGTCATCTGGAAGAACAGTATGTGCTCTTAGCAGCTGGGCTCTCTCTTTAGCTAAAACATCTCCCTTTTTAAATATTACAATAACATTGCATTCTTGAGTCTAAGTTAATGTTTCGCTGAGATCTTGCCAAGAAGCAGTGTAGCTGTGTACAGGAAAGCATTGGTCAGTAGTTTTCTTTTCTTACAGGGCCCCTATCAGGTTTAAAAAAAAAAAAGATTAAATGTATTTTAACCAAATACACACAAACATAAAATGGGACTTTGCCTCCAGCCTCCCCCCTCTGATGGAAGCATTCTCCTGGGAAACACTGGGCTAGGGACAGATGAACAAGGCTACCTTCCTAAAGGGCACCCTAGGAAGGGATTTGTGTAGAGTGTCCCTCATACCTCACCTGAAGCTCCTTTCTGACTGCTGGAGACAATATACAGTGCCCAGCCCTGAAGGAGAGATACACCTGTTTTTTAGGATCACAAGTGTGGGATCAGAACAGTCTTGTGAGAGAACAGGTGAGGTTAATCCACTAGAAGACCAACCACCTCGTGCAGGAGCTTGATTGTTGCCAGCTGAAAAGATCCCGTGACCAGACTCTGGGAAGGAGATATATAAATGAACCCAGAACTGGAGGCGGGGCTTTTTGGAGACTCGGGATAGTTCTGGCTGTTTCATTGGTACACTTTGAGACGCTTTTAGAGAGAACCACTCGAGGGAAGGCTTCGGGGCTCTGGCTCCTGCTGAGGTTCTGAGCTCTGGTTCCTCCAGGTTCCAGAAGAAATTGTGCTGATTATGCCAGGAGAATGGTTCCTCAGAACTGATATCCTTACGGGTTTGTTACTGAGTTCCTTAATCCTCATTTCCGATTGGTTTGGTTAGTCGGGTTATAAGTGGCATATGCTCGGTTAAGAAGTTGTAATAAAATATATTGGTTAAGAAAACTTAGCTTACACAGCTCTTCTCCCAAACTACTGTAGGAAGCAACCTGGTCTCCAGCGTGCTGGGAAAATGAGGATTTACTTGCCTGATATCCGAGCTGTCGGGGAATAATGAGAAGAACCAGAAAAATGCAGGGTGCCATGCCTCGGAAGAAGGAAGTCCCAAATTGCTAACGAGAAAGAGCCCAGCTTGGAACCTGGAATGACTCGTGGATAGAATGCTCAATGTGCGCACGGAACGTAGTCAGACCGCAGCTCAGCCCCAAGCTCTGACACACCTGGGGGGTCATGGAGGGTATGCGAGCTGTGCACGTCACTCAAAACTAAGAATGGCACCGTGGGCACCAAGGAGCAAGGTCAAGAGCATGTGGCTTGGATGACCATATTTATCCAGCTGGTCACACCGGAGGGGCCCAGGAGGGGTGAGTTGGTCACTGTGCTCTGGGATGTCCTTTGTGCCCAAGCTTGAGCTGAGGAAGGGAGGAATCACCAACCCCAGCGAGGTCCCTACAACATATACTCCTGAAAAGATAGCAGCAGAATCCCCCACTATAATATCCAGGTTCTTGTCTCCCAGCATCAAAAACTAGGCCAGGGACTCGGTGTTTAGGAACAGAGGTAGAGACAGTCTGCTGAAGCTAAAACGGGAGTGAACCATGAGGATGCAGCCCTTTCTAGGTCTGTATAGGACTCCTTTCTTCTGGTTCATAAATCTTAGACTTTCTTTCTTGGGTGTGTTCTATTTGTTTTAAGTAAGTCCAGATAGGGAGGGGCTCCCAGGCCTCTGCCGACTGCTGCTTTCTTATTAATTTGAAGCATTTTTTTTCTTCCAGCCCCTGCTCTTTTGACACCACTTCCAGCACCAGATGACAAGGTCAATTTGGCTGGTGTCCCTCAGACTCTGGCATCACATGATGGAAGAAGGTATCCCTCCGTGATTCAGGGTGATGTCTGTTGCAGAGTTCAGCTCCCCACCCCGCCCACCCCCACCCCTGGGCCTTGAAATCCTGGCCCCTTGTTACTTACTTAACCTCAGCGCTGACAGAATCCCGGGAAACTAAATAAACTCTGGCTTGACTTACTTAGTTGGTTAATCTATGCGAAAGCCCTCAGAAGCGATTTATCGATTCGCTTAGAGGGAGATCCCAGGGGAAGAGATCATCAACTTCTCCAAACATTCTTCCGGCCAGCTCTGTGATGACAGTGCTCCAGCAGGAGACCCCAAAATAAGGACTCTGTCCTGAAGGAAAACGTGCGCACCTTCATTGTCCTTGAGGAAAGAAAACTGCCAGATGATTCCAGATTCTCCAACAGCAGCTGCCTGAGCAGAGTGTCTGCTTCCACAGGAGCCAAGTCCAGGAGGCCCTGCAGGTGGCAGTCCAGGGCAAGGCAGCATGCTGGGGAGGCACTGGGGCTTCAGGTAGAGCAATGTGATGGCGTAGGACCCTGTGGGACCTCAGCCTGGGGATACAGGGATGCTCCGGAAGGGAGGGATAGATGTCTAGGACTGAAATGATTATCAGTGGTGGTGCTCAGGGTACGGGCCATCCAGAGAAATGCAACCAGTGGGATATATATATATACATATAGGAATTCAAGCTTGTACAGATACCCCGACACACAGTTCTATATTCATACACTTTAGTCCATGAGAGATGGCATATATGCCATCATATTCATGTGACATTATGTCACCTAGTGATACCATGTTATGGGGACCTCACCAGAGACGGCCTCTCAGACACAGTGTATGGCCACTGAAAGTCTTTATTCTGTCTGTCTGGGGCCATATCCAAGTCTTCAGGGACCTGGGTGTAGCTCTGAGTGTCCAGAACACGGTGTCCAGAACATGGGGGTTTTAAAAGGCAGAATCCACATCCTGGCATCTCACTCGGCAGCTTCAGGGGGCTTCACACAGAAGTAAGCTGTTTTAGCAGAAGCTAAGAGAAGCAGTTAGCCGGAGGGGGTTCTACATACACAGGCGGATTAACAGAAGCTAAATTAGCTAGCGCATCCTGGATTTTGGGTCCTAGAAGAGAGTTGGGTAGTTTTCCGTGGGATTCTCCATCCAAGAGATCAGATTCTAGTTAAACCTGGAATGGCTTCTGCTGCAGACCAGTGGAGGAACCTCTCCACTGTCTTGACCTAGCAGCCAAGGTCATCTTAGTTTGTGCCAGTACATTCTATGCTGTTAGCTTAATGACAAAATGGCCTAACGATGCCTTGGTGTTACGTGATGAACATAGACTTGATGTTACATGATATATAACTCTCTGTGTGTGCATGCATGCATGTGTTTATATATGTGGGAGAGAGAGAGAGAGAGAGAGAGAGAGAGAGAGAGAGAGAGAGAGAGAGAGAGAGAGAGAGAGACTTGTGATGGTGGAGCCTGGCCATCTCAATTCTGCAGAGGCCCTAAGAGACCAGGAGAGACTGGTCTTACCATCTTGAGTCTGAAGGGCAGTGTGGGATGGTCTAGTCTTTCTGGTCTTCAACAGGTTGGATGAAGCCCATTTTGAGTAGAGAGTGGCATTTCACACTTCACTGTGACCAGGAATCTCATCTGTAACCCCTTCCCAGCCACACCCAGATATGTATATGACCAGGCATACAGGCATTGTGGCCTCATTATATTAAAATATGTGGCAGGAGCCCTCCTGGGTGAGAAGCAGGAGTTTTGGCCAGGGGCTGGGGTATCAGTTGCATGGGGCTACCCGTGGGTGAATGGGTGGGCAGGAAAGCTGGAGCCAGGCCTGGGTCTGGTCCAGGTGATGCATAGGGAAGCCTAGTAGATCTGTAGACACCATAGACAGTGGCACTGACACTGTACTGATGCCTACTGAACAGGAAGGGACAGTGGAGTGAGAGTGGGCAGACTATTGGAGGCTGTTGCCAGGTGGGAAGGAAGGATTGGCAGCAGGTGTGACACATTCTAATATGATGTAGGACCGTTGAGAAGTCACTAGAATCTGAAAGCTACCCATCTAGTCTTTGAGTTGCTACTGCTGCTCTTGAAGTAGCCTAGTTTCTGAGAGTCCTACCTTCTTGTTGCCCCTTACTCCCCACGTCTACTTTCTTCTGCCCTCTGTCATGCTATACCATGAAGGGAGGACCTCACGAGATACGACACCTCCATATCAGACTTTCCAGCCTCCAGGGGGAACCCTGAGACATGGGTGTCTTTATTAATCACTCAGCCTGTGGCGTTCCATCGCTGC
Organism: Acomys minous; assembly: GCF_964271855.1. Taxonomy (NCBI): domain Eukaryota; kingdom Metazoa; phylum Chordata; class Mammalia; order Rodentia; family Muridae; genus Acomys; species Acomys minous. The sequence continues at coordinate 16,060,526 of NC_140493.1, read as the reverse complement.
CGCCAAAGATTAAGCTAAAGGTAGCTTTGGTCACCAAGGCAAACTGCAACAACTGTGGGTCTGGGGAGAGAGGGAGGCGAGACTGTTTTAGACAGTCTATCCTATGGTCCTATGAGGGTACTGGATTTGTTCAGGAAGCCTTACGGAGCCCCTGTTGGTGGGTGGAAGGTGGATGAAAAGGGGATTGGCACACAGGATCGCAGGAATGTCTCCATGCCGCTGAGTCTCTGAGTGCCGTTTCCATGGAGGATGGGCCTGCTGGGTTCTTTCTGTGTTGGCTGGCAGTCTTGTTCCTGAGATGACACCTTTCCTCAGGCTTTTCAGCCCAGCTTCTTCCCCAAAGTTGCTGCTATTCTGAGGTAAGTAGGAACAGCTTAGAAGCCAGGCTGGAAGCATCTCCGACCTGCTGGGACCCGCCACCTGGGAGCGGCTCTCTTAAATCAATTTGGAAATCTCTTCCATGTAACACAAATGGACTTGTCAAGGGAATAGAAATCGCTGCCAAGTCCCTACCTCGAGTGGGATGAAAAATTAGATGAATCTGCAAAAAGCAGTCAGCAGGCGGCTGCCTCCCCTGCCGTAGAGACTCGGGGACTGGCAGTGGGGATGCGATGTGGTAGAAGCTTCAGAATTGAACAGGGGCCTCCTGTCCTTGGGGCTGCCATGCTGGGGGGTGGGCAGGAGAGGAGTTTTGGTCATGTGACCTGCAGTGCCTGAACCTGTTGCCTAATGCTGGGGTGGCGGTGGCTTGATGCTCCTAGCTGGGCTGTGGAACACTGCTGTGACCCTGATTCATTGTGAAGAGTGGGGCTGGATGGAGGGTGGCAGGCCAGGCTTCTTTTCCTGGGAGCTCCTTAGCCTGGGGGGTCAGGAGCATCCCAAGTCCTTGTAGGCAGACCTCTGCTTTTTGGGTAGCTCATCACATGGATGCAGAAGGGGCATGCAGGGCGGTTCCTACATTCCTTCATTCAGTATGGCTAGCATTTGCCATGTAGCAAGAGCTACATAGGCAGCACTCCATTGTACATAGTAAGATGATGGTAGGAGATTATACACAGGGAGATGATGCTGTCCAACAAGCAGGAAGATCAGGGTTCTGTTGCCAGCACTGAAGCAGACCTCTGTAACTCCAGTTCTTGGGAGGTGGAAGCAGGAGGACCAGAAATTGAAGGTCATTTTTGGTTCCATAGCAAGTTTGAGGCCAACCTGGATGACATGAGACCTGTTAAGAAGAAGGAAAAAGAAGGGGGAGAGGAGGGAGAGAAGAAGGGGAGAGAGGAAGGGGAAAGGAGGAGGAGGAGGCGGAGGAGGAGGAGGAGGAAGAAGAGGTGGAGTTTATCATCATTGGTAGTTTTTGGCTACGGAGATTATTTCTACCTCCCTCCACACACCAATGGTTCTGGCTAAGATTCTCCTCAGAGAACCCAGCAGGCTGTGTGGAGCTTCCCACAGTTCCTAGGTTGTGTGTCCAAATCTCTGTTCTGAAGTCTATACCCACAACATGGGGCTACATTGGTTTTTTTTTTTTTTAATAGAACTCTTGCTGGCACTGAGAATCTCTTCATGATACTTTTCAAGTGGGTATAAAGTGGGACCGCTTTCTTCTTTTTATAAAATGCGGTAGCTGTGTGATGTGTTGGCCAGGGAAGTGCACTTCCCAGACTCCCCTGTGTGTGTTTCTTCCTCAAGAGCCACAGGGGTTCTCATGGGTGCTGTGTGGGCAGCAGTGATGTTCTCGCCTTTGATAGAGGAGGCATCTGTATTCACAGACTGGTCTGCTTCACAGGGGGGCCCAGGTACCTGCTCTCTTGTTCTTTCCCCAGACCCTTCCCCTCGTTTCCTCAGTTCATGGAGAAGGCTCAGCTTCAGCAAGGCATCACCATGACAGAAACCTTGTAAGACAAGGGTCTGTCCACTGTCTCCATCTCATACTCTTCCTTCTACTTCCTGACCTGTGGACTGTAAGCTCCAGTACCAGGCACAAAAATGACATTCCTGGGAGACTGATTAGCCAGCCCCATGGTGGACCACAGAGAAATCTATAGCAACCTCTATCACCTCCTCCTCCATCATCTTTCCATCACTTCCTCCTTCATCACCTCCTTCCCATCACTTCCTCCTCCATCACCTCCTTCCCATCACTTCCTCCTCCATCACCTCCTTCACATCACTTATTCCCCATAACTTCCTCCACCATTAGCTCCTTTCCATCACCTCCTCCTCCATCACCTCCTTCACCTCACCTCCTCCTTCATCACTTCCTCCTCCGTCACTTCCTTCATATCACCTCCTTCCTCATCACTTCCTCCCCATCACCCCATTTATCCCTTTCCTTATCACCTTTTGCATCATCACTACCCCAACATTTCTATACTTCCCTGACCCTCCAATGATGTAAAAACTATTACTCAGATCTAGAGATATAACTCAGTTGGTTAGATCCTTGCCTAACAGATACAAGGCCCTGAATTTGGCCACCAACTACCCCTAGAAAATCCCCAAATCTCTGATAGTTAAACCACAACAAGAAAACCCCCAAGCCCCAAACCATTGCTTATATGTGACTAGATTATACATGACACAGAGCAAACAGTGGTGGGGAAGGTGACCACCCCCCTGCCTGCTCCTGCTCCTGGCCAGCACTTATAGTTTCTCATGACTATAGAAACACTTCTTATACATATGTGAGCTTGTATGTTGGGAGCTCCTGGTTTATATGTGAATCTATGCTTTTTGTGCGCATGGAAACACATCACACAGGCAATCTTTCTTGATTTTCTCAATAATGCATCTTGAGAATGGAGCCATTGCTCTCTCCTGGGGTGGCCTTGGCATTTCTCCCAGGGACTGAGCCCTCATTGTGAGCACTCCTGCTGCTGACTCTACTGTCCGATAGTTATGCAGTTCCCTTGTCCTTTCATATCACAAACACTTCTGGTAAGAGCACCCTATGCCTGGGTCATTTTGAACATGTGCTAAAATTCCATGGGTGGATCTTGGCACTGTCATGGGTAGAAGGCTGGTTTTGATGGGTGTTATCCATGGACATCGGCCACACTGTGCTCCTTAGTAAAGTAACACAACTTACAGTCACCTGGGAAGAGAGAACCTTAATTTAGGAATTGCCTACAGTAGATGATTATCCAGATTGATGATTGATGTGGGAGGACCCAGCCCACTGTGGGTGGCCTCATTCCCTGGGCAGGTGGTCCTGGGATGTAGAAGAATGTTAGGCAGGCACGAGCCTGTGCAAGCCAGCAAGAAGCGCTCTGCTGCTTTCCATGTAGGTTCCTGCCTTGAGTTCCTGCTGTGACTTGACTCAGTGGTGGACTGTGACCTGGAAGTGAAAGGCCAGTCAAACTCTTTCCTCCCCAAGCCACTTTAAGTTAGAGTATTTGTCACAGAAATAGCATGAAGTTAGAACAGACACACCAGTGAACATATCTATGTGGTCTCACCCCATCTTCTTATTCCTCCTTTCTTTACTTACCCCTGGAATGCAGGAGTCAGAGCCTGGGAACATCTCCTCACAGCCTGTCCACAGCAGGGGTCATTAGTGAAATCTGCCCCGTGGGATCTGGAGCCCGACAGGTTGGCGCTCACTTTGTGATGCTGTGAGGCTTTGGCTTATGTGAAGGCTAAGTGGGTTCTGCCAGAAGCTCCTTAGTGCAGCACCGTATGTCACCTGTGCACACAGTCAGGTCTACAGTAGTGGCTCCCACTCTTTTTGAATCTTGGAGCTCCCAGACTTTACTCTGGAAGGTTTCTCTTGACCCAACTGAACCCTGACTGACAGGCACATGTCCTCTGCAGCACAGAGCAAGAGCCAGCTCACCTCTGTATTTGTAAAATGACTTTCCTGTCATCAGTTGGTTTCTGTTTTTTTTTTTTTTTAAATTATTCCTATGCTTGTAAAGATGGTTTTACTTACCAAAGAAACAGAACCTGGGCTATGACACAAATGGAGAGATGGGCTGTAAACCAGGCCCTGCCTCAGACAAGGTAGAAATTGAGGACCAACAAGTGAGATTGTTCACTGACCTCCATGTGTACCCCATCTCCCTCCCTCCCTCCCTCCCTCCCTCCCTCCCCCTTTCCTCTCTCCCTCCCTCCCTCTCTGTCTCACATACACCAAAACAAGACAGTTTTATGTCTTATGTCATTGAATTTATTTTCTTCAGTAGACTCTGGTTTTGTGTTGTGCTTCACATGATGGGGCAGCGAGGAGTCACCTGTCATCCCATGGGGAAGCCTGGGGACCCTTGGGTGGCATACTAAGTCATCCACTTTTCTCCTTTCCACTTAGCTTCACCATGGACTGAGGTGCTATTCCCATCGCTGATGCTCCGCTCTCTGAATGCTGATGCTCCGGAGACCTGCTAACAGCTGTAATTGCCACGCTTCCTAGTGAGTTGCACCGTTTATCATTATCAAGTGACTTGTTTTAAATAATGCATTTTGTTCCCAAATAAGGCCTGTCTGGTATTGATTGTTGTCCCTGCATTTTTAGACAATGCATTTGCCTTCCATGCTTTTTATCTTTGACCTCTGTGAGCAGCTTGTTTCCAGCTTATCTCTGCCCCTGGGTTTCCCTTCTTGAATTAGTTAAAGCTTTGGCTGAGGTGCAGATTCCTTCCAGCCTGGTTCTGCCATCACTGTTTGCGCTATCTTTGATTTGCTTTGGGGATGCTTTCCTGGGGAAGCAGTGTTTGTTTTCCTGCATTTGGAAGGTGGGATGTTTGCTTCAGTGACCATCTCTTAACTCCAAGTCTAGAGGATGAGCGTGCCTCAACTTCCCCAGCTCCTGTGTTCTGTTTGGCTTTGTTTTAAAATCTCGGCATTCTCTTTTGCACTTTTTAAGTTGATCCATATGCCTATCAATAACCTATTAATTAATGTCTACGTCTATGGGGGATATTAACTAGACTACCTTCATATTTGTCAGATTAGGCATGTACTGGTTACTTAATAGATCCAGCTATATAGCAGCTGATTTCTACATAGTGACATAAGCGCTTATCACATCAAAATAAATGTTTTCTCTGGTTATGACAGATGTTGAAATCTGTGCTCTTATACCATTTCTCAAACTCCCCTGCCCTTTCCCTTCTAGTCCTCCATAGCTAAATATTTCTAAGATGTTCTTGTGTCTAGCAGTGGTATTGTATTTGCTAACTACAGTTCTGCACTGTGTGTGTGTGTGTGTGTGTGTGTGTGTGTGTGTGTGTGTGTGTGTGATAGTCAAGTGTGTGTGTCTATTCCCTACTGGCTGGTGTTAGGGTTGGCATCATAGCTACTTGTGTTTGATAAGTTCTTTCCTTCTGTCTTGCTCAGCTAAGGGTGTCCTTTGGGAGTGCTTTGAGGATGGGTCCCTTCCATACTTCTATTTTGATGTTTATTGCAAATTCAGAATATGAAGATTTTGACTTGAACAATTTTTTGAACTTGACATTTTTGAATGAATTTAATTATATATATATTAAAAATATCTGTTTGATGGGCGTGGTGGTGCATGCCCAGTACTTGGGAAGGCAGAGACAAGCTGATCACTGAGTTGGAGGCCAGCCTGGTCTACAAAGCAAGTTCAGGACAGCCAAAGCTATACAGAGAAACCCTGTCTTGAAAAAACAAAACAAAACAAAACAAAACAAAACAAAAAAATATTTGTTTAACTTTATGTATGAGCCTGTGGATCTCCCTGAGCCTATGGATCTCCAGGAACTGGAGTTACAGAGATGGTTGTGAACTGTCATGTGGGTGCTGGGAACTGAACCTCGGGTCCTCTGCAAGAGTGGCCATTTTTCTTAACTAACTGCTGAACTATCTCAGCAGCACCACCATTTGCTTTTGTATTCGAAGGACAAATTGACAACCTGTGAGACTTTGGGGTTACTTGTTCCCTTGGGAGAACTGTGCAGGCATAAGTCTTCCGGGTCCTAGCCCTGAATCCTGCCCCAGGGCATCACAGCCCAGGCTGATGGTTGTCCATCTTACCTACCTGTTTCCCCTTTTCTTCCCCCTGGGCACAGACAGTTCTTGCTGCATCCATCTCTGTCTTGTCTGGATCCTTTCGTGTCCCACAGAAGCGATTTGCTCAGGGTTGATTTCTTTATGAACCTTTAAATCCTCCTGATGGGTGTGGGAGACTTGGTATGGTAGATACCAACAGACGGTATACCAATGGAATGCGGTGTGGTAAAAGCAGATGCTTCAATTTTCCATCTCTTGATCCAACCCAGCAAGCATCACAGCCCTTCTCCTCTCGCCGAGGCTTTAGCTCTTCTTCCAAATGAGTCCTTGGTTTGGGCTTTCACTGTTCTGGAAGCTGCATGGTTGGTCCACAGGTTTCTGCCACATGTCTGATACCAGACTCCTTGCCCCAAGCAAGACTGTTATTTTCCACAATGGCTTTGTCACCCTGCCCCAACACCTGCCACCCCAGGTAACTTTCTAGCCACCTCTATTCTTTTGTGTAATTGCTTATTGCACACATCAGCTCTTCCTTGTGCCCAGAGGCTCCAGGGCTCGGGTACCTCTCTGTTTCTCATCTTCTCTTTTGGTCTTGGTGAGTGTCTGAGAGGAGGAGGGGAACCCACTCTCTCGTGTTTAAAGACCATTCCTACTGCTCCCGTCAGCGTCACTATTACAGATGAACACCGGAAACATGTCCCAGGTGGTGACCCCAGAGTACATCTGGGAGAATGGATGCACCGTGGCAGGGTAAGTGATAATAACCACAGAGTCCACTCTGCTGTCCCGGGCTTCTGACATAGTTTGTGCTCCGTAGCCTGACGCTGGTCTACCGTAGACTGTGTATCTGTGCGCTCCAAACAGGAACCACTCAGGCTGTGGAGGGACTCCCGTGTAGGGCTTCATCATAGCATTTAACCTGCGGGTAAATGAACTAAACTCAATTTTCCCAGCAGTGACTTAACACAGTTGCTTCTGTGACAACCGTTGAGACTGTCACCCAAGACCTCTTTATGTAGGGCTTGCTCAGGCATCCCAGGATGGTTCTGTACCCGTGTCCTGCTCCCCTCACACCCTCTGACTGAGTCCCTTGATCCTGGCCTGTACTTCAGGCTCTTGGCCTCATGGATGGATGGTTGTACAGTCGGTCAGCACCTTGATGCTCATCCCAACAGTGTCCATCTCTGTTCCCACCTCAGAGCCCTCAGCTGCCCTCCTGCATCTTGTTGAACCTGGTCCAAGCAGGTTCTGAAGTTAAGTGGTCCACTGTAGGCTCTGCCAAATGTCAGGTGTGGCACTTCTCAGCCAGATTGCCCTTCTGCTCTCTCCTGCAGCAGTCGAGGGGACAGAGCTCCTTGTGTTGGTTTAAATCTTTGTGTCCACCTTGTGCCTTATATATGTACGGGCAGCACCCATGAGGTTCTTTGCCTGTTGGTAATCCCCTAAAGCACTGTTTAGATCACCTTCCATAGAAGCCAAAAGGGCACAGGTCTCTCTCTATTCTGTGAGATGCTTCGAGGATTCTGGGGCCTGCTGTGCTCGGAGCAGAGTGAGGAGATGCTCCGCAGGACTGAGAGCTATAGGAGCCCCTGCTTGGGGAGGGTCTGTCTATCAGGGCACACTGACACTTAATGTGCGTAACTAAGGATGCTTATAGGACCACGGCCCTGTGGGCTCCCTCACAGGAGTCTAAGGACCAGCGCTGTGTTCTAGGTGCCAGGAGAAGCAGTTGGGAGGGCGGGTCTTATGTGAAGGCTGATGATGTGAAGATAAAGGGGTCTGGTTTGTGGGGAACAGAAGGGAGGGGCTATGAAGGAAAGTCTGCAGAGAACTGCAGAGGTCGAGCCAGAATTAGTGTGGTCTCAGTGGGGGACAGAGGGACTATGAGTTGTGTCCAGGGGAATGGGAAGGGATAGCATGTGACTCATTTTTTTTTCTTTCTTCCCAGTTCAGCCCTGGGTAGAAAGACCAAGATCCAGGGCTCTATCAGATGGCTCAACACACAGATGTTGTGATGGGAAAGGCCACAGATTCCACACCAGAGTCTGGAGGCGTCTTGGAGCCTCCTGTTTAGTGGTGGTGATAGCAGAGACAACGTTACAGCCTTCCCATTGCGCGCGTCCTCACCAGGGACAGCTGATTTACATACAGCAAGCTTGGGCAGAGCAGGGAAGGATACTCCCGTTTTCTCCAGCCCTTGACAGAGGTCCCGGGATAATTGTGGGCGGAGTAGATGTTGAAGAGGTCAAGCAGGGCTTAGTCACTACTGAAAATGAGGTGGGCGGGTCCAGAGAGACAGCAACCAGGCTCTTGGAGGGGGAAGAAAGTCAGTTCATCACCGCAGAGCTTTGCAATTAATTTATTGCAATTAGAGCGAGAGGCCCCGGTTCTGCATGTGTTTCACTTCCTCTGCTCAGCTCCACGGTGGGCAGCTAACGCAGCAGGAGCGAGGACAGAAAGGAACCCGCCCCGCCTCTTCTGTCCTTCAGACATCCGATTGCTCCTTCTTCCAAGCCCACCAATGCCACACCATAGTTCTATTCCTATGGACAAGTTTTTCCACATGTTTCTTTCTCCCCAGCTTTATAGGCATCAATCAGTCACCCTGTTATGGTCGGTCCCTCATGGGAGGTGGAGGTTACAGAATCCTTCCCTGTTTCAGGAACACATGGGGCAATAGGTGCTCAGCTGCCTTGGTGTAGAACACTCACTGGAAGGCTGCGTTTCCTGGGCCTGGATGGATGTCCTTGGGTATAGAGGGACTCTAGCCAATGGTTACACAGTGGAGGCTTAAAAAAATAGTCTGAGGTAGAAGCCTGAGGTGGAGGTGCTAGTGGAGCCTAGCTCCCTCTACTGCTCTCAGGGAGGGACCTTCCGGCCTCCTCCAGCTCTCAGTGACTTCAGGCATCCTTGAACGGGGTCACGCTACTTGGGTCTCTGCCTCCCTGTTCACGTGGCTGACTTCTTTTTGTGTCTCTTGAGTGTCTGTCTCCTCCTCCCTTCCTATAGCCACTGGCTGTTAGATTTAGGGTCCAACCGACTTGTTAATTGTCACCGTCCACTTGGCTGGATCTAGGACCACTGTGGGGGGACACATTTCCAGTAGGTCTATAAGGATGTCTCCCAATGAAGAAAGACCTACCCTCCATGTGGGTGGCGCCAGTCCCTAGGTGGAGGCCATGGCTGCATCCGCCTCTCCCTGTTTCCTGACTGCAGACGCAGTGCGACAGAAAGCTCCTAAGCGTCTATGACTTCTTTATCATGACAGTTTGTGTCCTCAGACTCTGAGCCTAGGTAAACCCTTCCATCTTTCAGCTGTTTCTGCCATGCGCTCTGTCACAGCAACAGGAAAAGTAACTAACACATCTCCCTGTGGTGGCCTTGTCTGTCGACCCTTGCCTTTATTACCACCCAAGGTCACATTTCACATTCTGCTTTCCGAGGTGGACACACATTTGGGGGGTAAATGGCATTTGATTCCCTATGGGGTTACATCTAGCTCTCTGAGGTGGGCAGGCTTTTCCAGAGGATCAGAGCAATAGAATGTGTGTGTCTACACTATGAAGGAGAATTTACTGAGTTGGCGTATAGCATAGAGTCCGGAGGACCAGATGACTTGATGGCTACTTCATCCACAAATCTTAACAGCCCCAATTTGGTGCTGAAGGCCTGGAAGCCCTCAGACAATTGTTGGAATTGAGTCCACAGTAAAAGGCCAAATAAGATGGTGTTTAATGGGCTTTTGGTCCTGTATGTTTTACCTTCCTTGGGCTCCCCTTCCTCGCCCTCGCATCTGGGAGGCACCCTGTTGTAAGGTACTGCCCATATTGGAGGTGGGCACTTTCCTCCTACTGACTGCATATCAACTCTTTCCCCACATACAGACAGGCAGGTGTGTCTCCCTGGTCCCAAGCATCTCTCAATTCAGGCAGCTTAACCACCAAGACAAAGGGTCAAACTGGAGCTACCCAGTCTCACAAGGGGAATGGCCGAGGCCTGGGAGACCATTACTACTTGCCTACCCCGGCCCACACTCCTTCACTCACCGTAGCCCCACAATGGTCTCCCGAACCCCAGCCTTGTCCTTTCCTGGTCACATCATTCTCTCCCCAGGTCACAAGATTCTGAGTGCCCTTGGGATCGAGCCACGCTTCCCATCCTAATGGACCAGGCTCTCTGCGTTCTGCTGGACCAGCTGAATGCTGTGGATGCCAGCTGAGACGTGCCCATCAGAACTGGTCTCTGAGTGTGGACTCTGGGAATTGGCACCTTATTTCCAACCTCCAGGGACTGAGGTGGGGTAGAGGACAACAGAGAAGCTGAATGGGACCTTAGGCTCACTGATGTACCACTCCTTTGTGTGGTCCTTGTTGAGGCTTCCCAGTCTTCATATGGTAACTGGGCAGACCTTCCACCCCTCCTCACCCCCCTGCTAGTTAAATCTGCCCCACTGACACTTGCAAAATGATAGAAACGCCAGGGAAGCATCCCAGGGCCCAGGAGCTGCTGCCCGCCATCACTGTGGAAGATAAATCTCTTTCGCTGATAGCAGACAGCGCCTGCTGTATTTCATAATTGGTGAGATGAAGAGCCCCGGTTTTCTGAGATGTTTGAGAATAACTCAGTTTAAAAGACCACGTCCTAACAACCGGAATGGGCCGATTATTCCAGGATAATCCACCGAGAATCGTTGTTGCACACGGTAGGGAAATGTGTCTGAGTGATTGCCGAAACTTTGCTGAGAGACTCACGCTCCCACTATCGGGAGACACATTAATGCCCATTTGTTAAAAATGGTTTTTTATTTTTTATTTTTTGAGGTTTATTTCCAATAGAAGGATTTGCTTCATTTAAGTGTGTCCTCTGAAATGCTTACAGTGACACGGCCATCCATCTGCCCTCTCCCTCCGACTCTGCAGTATGGAAGTGGCTTGAGGTCTGTGGCATCCCAGCCTTGGGGCGAGAGAAGGATGGAACCCTGGCCAGTTGGAGAAGCAGGACACAACCACTCACAGCATCTAGGGGCTAACTTGTCATCTAGCTATTCCTCCAGAGGGACCACTGTGTTCCCCTTGTCCCTGCTGTGGAGCACTGGAGTGTCTACGGGAGGCAGTGGGAGTTTGTGTGGGTGCAGAGACGAGCAGGTGGTGGATATGAATGGAGACCTCAGAAGCATCTAGAATCACCTCCCAGCACCTTTATTCCATGGAGGCTTGAGGATAAGAGCAAGACCAGGGTGTCCCCCATGGTGGCAGAAGAGCAAGTCAGGGTGTCCCCCATGGTGGCAGAGGCACAAGTCAGGGTGTGTCCCCTATTGTGGGAAAGGAGCAAGGTCTGTATTTCCTTATTGCTATAGAGAAGCAAGGTCAGGGTCTCCCTCATAGTAGCAGAGGGTATTTTTGAGGCTGTCAGGCTGTGATCCCTGCGTTCTTGGCTCAAAAGCTGCCTTTTCCATCACAGAAGCATTCTTGTTGAATTCTGAGCTATGGGTGTTGGGTGTCTGCCAGAGCAGCTTACCTGCCCAGACGCTTCCAAGGACGTTCCATCTGGGCAGTGGCTGCCCCCTTAGCCGAAGTCTCAGCTTGTGGCATGCAGGGCTGGGCAGGTGCTGCCCGACTCTCCTTTATAGCCCCACGGCTCCTGAATTCTATCTGTCCACTTTATACTGAGAAGCAAAGGCCCAGGCTCTCTTCTCAGCCACCCTCCGTTTTGCATGGTGGCAAGTGGACAGGGCCCTGCGATCATACAGGGTATTTGCAGTGAGAAGGGGACAAGGACCTCGTTGGAATGCCCAGGGCCTCTGTCCCCTGACTCCTCTCTGTGCTCTTTGATCACCTGACCAGATTGTGAGACTGACTTCTGGGTCTAGTGAGGAAGGAAAGGCTCCCATGCTGCTCTTTTGGAGCCTGCTGACGTCCCTTCCCGCTGGCCTAGGGATCCCTGGCAGCCCTGTGCTAACAGGTGGAAGCCAGAAGCACCGTTTGTAATTAATATCTTTATCTCAGAGCTCTCTTTGCTCCAGCCTGGGGAGCTTTTCATGCATTCTTCTCCAGCAGACAGTCTTCCACTTCAGAATGAAAAGAAGATGGTTGTCTAGGGATAGATAATGCTGGTGAGGAGGCAAGGGCAGGGGAGATGATTCCCAGTGGGCCACAGTCACGGGGGTGGGGGGTGGGGGGGCAGCTCATGATTTGAGGTTCATGCTGTCAAATCTGCGTGCAGAGGCCCAGAAGGCTTCTATGCCGTGAAAAACTGAGTCAGGACCTACTGTGTACACTGGCCTGGCCTGGCCTTGGCCGACATCCTCCTGCCTCCGTGAATACCTTTCCTTGGCAAAACCTTCCTTTCTAGAGGTGATCATGGTACTGGGGGAAATGAATCTCCTTTTTGGGTTTCTTAGCCTCACTAATAAAAGAATTGTAAAAGGGATTCAGAAGTAAACCGGGAGACAATTATATTAATGCTTGAGAGCAAAGCAAATGGGCAGGCCAACTGTAAATCCTAGCAGCTGCCAGGAGGAGGTGGTGGAGAAAAAGTCATGACTTTGAAGTTAGGCATGGGCACCGAGGTCAGTGAAACAGCAAGAAAGCCCGGATTGTCAGGGCAAGTGCCCTGAAGTCAATACATGAAAATGAGATTAATAGAAAGAAAAGGAAAACCATGCTAGCATCAGACCATGAGATCAAGGGATGACTGGTTCCAGGCTCTTGGTTCCCAGGATAAAGAACTGATCAGACACATGGACAGATAGATAAAACTAAGTGGATAGAGGAGAGAGAGAGGTAGAAAGAGAGGGAGAGAGAGAGAGAGAGAGAGAGAGAGAGAGAGAGAGAGAGAGAGAGAGAAAATGAATGTGTGTGTGTGTGTGTGTGTGTGTGTGTGTGTGTGTGTGTAGCTATAGTAAAACATAAGAGGTCATTAATTAGAGTGGGTGTGGGAGGGAACAGTGGAGAAACTGGAAATAGGAAAGAGAGGGGGAGAAATGATAAGAACATAGTACTTATAGGAAATTAGAAAAAAATAATGAAAGAAATACAGACAGGTTATTAAGAAAGCAAAGGCACTTAAGAATGGAAATTGGTGGGTTAGTGGTCCCCTCCCTCCTCTAGGAGTCCTGTCTAGTTAGACGGTGTCCTCCGCAGTCTCCATGACCCCTGCCTCTAGGAGTCTCAGAAGCCTACCCTGTCCTAAGTCTCCAACCCACCCACAAAAACTTTGACCCCAAATATACCCTGCCGGCAAGATGTTTAGGGATAAATGTAGAGCAAAGATCGAGGGGATGTCCAACCAATGCCTGGCCTAACCTGAGACACAGCCCACGGGAAAGATCCAACCCCTGACACTATGGATGATACTCTGCTGTTCCGGCCGATGGAAGCCTAGCATAGCTGTCCTCTGAGAAGCTACACCCGGCAGTGGATTCAGAAGGATGCGGAGACTCACAGCCAAACACTGGGCGGAGCATAGGGAGTCTTGTGGGAAAGCGGAGGCCTGGATAGAAGGACCTGGAGGTGACAGGAGCTCCAGAAGATGATCAACAGAGCCAACCAACCAGGGCCCACAGGGGCCTGTGGAGTCTGAAGCATCCACCAAGGACCATGCATAGACTGGACCTAGGCCCCCTACACAGATGTAGCAGATGGGCAGCTCAGGCTTCCTGTGGATCCTCTAAGGGAGTGGGGCTGTCTGCAACATGGGCTTGGTTGCCTGCTTTTTGATTACTCTCCCCGCTGCCCTCCACCAGCAGAGCTGCCTAGCCAGGCCACAGGGAAAGAGGATGTGCTCAGGATGTCAATGGCATGATGAGCTGAGGTGGGTGAGTGGGCTCCCCTTTTCTGAGGAATAGGAGAGGGGGACAGGGGAAGAGGGAAGGAAATCAGGATGGGGAGGAGAGGTGGGAGGGGGGCTATGATGGAGATGTAAACTGAACACATAAATAAATACACTTTAAAAGAATGGGAATAGAAGAGTGGGAGGTGGGAGGAGGCAAAAAAAAAAAAAAAAAAAAGAGCTGGCCCAGGAGCTGCATAGTCCTTTATAGGATGTTTATGTACCACTGCCTCCCCCCGAGTTTGCTCATCTTGGACCGTTCTCGTACATGCTCCGTTTTGCTCCGTTTAGCCAGATGATGCCTACCTTGGGAAGAGCTTCCCGTGTTCCTCTGCAAACTGGCCTTTTTATGGGAGAGTCTGACCACTGAAGAACCGAGGAAGCATTCAAAGAGTTGGAGAAATCCAGCTTTATTTGCGCGGGCTTGGACTCATGCTAATATCCCTGGAATGCCCCACAGTTTCGTTTAGCTTTTCTAGGTTAGACAGTGTTAGGTCCAAAGTGGAACCTAAAATAGTGCTGCTGACAGTGTCCCGAGTGACAGTCTGGGCTCAGCCTCTGGCTGGTCTCTGACCAGTAACTAGCAGGATTGTTATTTAAAGGCAGTATTCCTCAGAAATCTTGTGAAGCAGGTTTCTGTTTGTCAGGAAAAAAACCATTACCTTCCTTATCTGTCCCTACAGCCAACTACCTCTGGCAAAGGGCATGTAGTTCCTGATTAAACCAGCCTACCTCGGTTCAGAATTCCCACGCTAGCCCCCAGGCTGTCTGGCCCTGCCAGCCACTTCCGGCTGCTCTAATTCCCAGGCTGTTCTGGCACACCACCCCCATGCTACCTGCTCCCCATAAAACTGCCAAGGCTTTCCCACCGGTTGTCCTTTATCCTCTGAGGCAGCCTGGCAGTTTGACTTCCCAATACACCTTTCTTTCTACCCACAGAGTGGTCTAGTTCAGTGGCTTCACTGTGCCTTTCTTATTACGGACAGCATCACTGAAATCCCTGTCTACGTGGCCAGCGAAGAGGGTACCCACTGGGGGAAATTCCCATTGCAGTTCGACATGCTTGCAGGAGCAAATGTTGCAGAGAACAGTTCAAACCCAGGATTTGTGGTTTGACCAGGCAGCTGTGGCAAGCATCCTTTAAGGCACTTTTCTGAAAGAATGATAAAAGGAAAGGACTTTACCAAGGAATCATAACACAGCACCTTTAATCCAAACTGTACATCGTTTGATTCCTACACAGTCCTAAAGTTCCTAGTCAAAGATTGTTATTAGACTGTCGTAATACAAAGTAGTAATTTGCCTTTGTTAGGTGCATTTATGAGGGTACAAAATATATATCTCTTTCCCCCTTTAGCCTGGGCATACTCAGTTTGTTGGGTGAAGTCTGGGTGAGGAAGGGCTTTGAGTCTTTCTTTGCAAACTGGCCTGCGCATGCTCTGTTTGTTATATGAAGCCCTGGTAAGGAGGGACTTCTAATCCTCCACTACCAAGTGGTGGCTTTCCAATGACAGTTACATGGTTCAGGCTCTATTCTCCCATCACAGTGTTTTTAGGCACGGCCTGCCTGACATGCCTGCCACTCCATTCTGAGATAGCCATTTGCAGTATGGACCATGATGGCCTCTTCGCCTACACACAGGCCTGTGGGACTAAGTTAACAAATTTGAAAGCAGTCTCTGAACTTGAACAGATTCTTATGAGCTCTGTAGTTTTTGTTTGCTTTCTCTTTGATGGTTCAAAAGCTGTAGCCATACTTGGCCTGATTTTAATGGAGTTCTGCCTTAAAGCGGCCAGGTGGCCTCCTGCTCACCACAGAACTATTGTTTCTGTTGTCCTGGCCTCGGGCTAGTGAGAGGGCCAGGCTCTGCATCCGCCTGTCCCCCTTCATTTCAACTTTTGCTGCAGGTGAAGAACGTGAAGGAGGCCACAGAAGGTGGCCCTGGGTGTTTCTGGGCAGAGGCAGAGGGGTTCCTGGCACTCTGAGGGACATTGGAGATGTATAAGTACCTTCTAGCAATGCTGGAGGATCCCAGGACATCCGATTGGTCAAACATCAGTGCCCTCTGTTGTCCCTGGGGCAGGTTGTGCAAAAGTTTTTAGGAGATCGCTGGAGCGCGCCCTCTAGTGGTGGTGGTGGGGGCAGGTGGGCCTGACGGTCCTGCCTTCAAAGCGCTCCGTTCATAGTATTAACACATCATCTCAGAAAGCTGTGTGACCTCCCTGAGGCTTGGTGGTTTCTCTATAGTATGGGAGTTTACAAGGGACAGAATCTGGAGTGACACAAGGCTAGTCCCCATCTAAGGACTCTCTGTCCCATAGTCTCTTCCTCTTCCAGCATTCCAGAGTCTGGGCTCCCCTGGAGACCCTTGCTATGGTAAATGCATCCACAGTTGGCCCAGGCATGTTTACCTTGTCTCCCCAAGCCATCTGCTGCCTAGCTTTGTCCAGGCATGGTGGTCGTATTGTTCCCGCAGGCTCCGGCTCACTTAGCGTCTCACTCCACAGTCTCTCCAGATGACAGACTATACCGGGAACACAGTAAGTACTAAGTGGGGAGGATGTCACCTGTGCCAAGACACAAAGCCAGTAGGGCTGAGTCCCTCTTGTCCCCAGGTTCCTACCTGGGAGGTGGTGCCACCCTGCAGTGTAGGCATGGCTGCTGGTGAGCACTGGGTTGGGTGGGGTGCACTGTCCCCAGATACCCCGATCTCAGAGCTCCTGGGCCCGGAGGGTATGGTCCCAATCCTCACAGATGCCAAATCCAGAGGTTAGCATTTCCCCATGTACATGGTGCCACTCAGAGATGGATAGGCCCCAAAGCCAGCACACAAAACAAATAAATATTTGTTCCAGAAACCCTTGTGATGTCAGGTTTTATTGTAAGTACATCTGGCGTGTGACAGGCAGATAAATCCTGCCTGTGTTAAGATTCTCCCTGCTTCCAGACCCCGGCTCTACTACTTGTCATTCCAGGGTCGTGTGGCTCTGTCACTAAGACATAGTCTTTCCCCATTTCAGTGTGTCACCCAATGAGAACCTCGAACCTGGGAGGCGACTATCTTACTGTGTCCTTCTGTCTCAAAAAGACCCCTGTGTCCCACCTGCTGTTTCTACAGAAGGCCACCAAGGTGGGCAGCATTTCTTCTGAGGCCCCCTTGTTCCTCTGGGTTGAGTTGTCCCTAGGCATCAGGGAGGGTGGGCTTTCTGAGCTGAGCCTGGGGCCTAGGCCTCAGGAGATGCCTCTGAGGCAGTGATGAGGCCTCTGGGTACCACAACACCATGCTCGTCTTCTGGGGATTGTCGGCTCCCAACAGCAGGCAGCAGGCAGCAGCAGTCCGTGGAAAGGCCCTGTGGGAAAAGACACTCTGAGTGTTCCACTCCTAGGCCTTAGGGGAGGGCCACACTCCAGGTTTTCGTGAGCTATTCACTCTGCTATTGTGGAGCTCAGGGGTATAAGGAGATTTTATTGGGAACCTAGGAAGCTGTAGGTTTAGGATGGACAGATAACTTCTGGTGGCCTAGACACCAGTGCAGGTGTGTTGATTAAGTGCCAGCTGGGAGTAGACGATTTCATCCTGCTAACCTGGGCCTTACCTTCTGGAGCTCACTTACAGGGGTCTAGTCCAGGCTCTAGTTAGGGCTGCTGTGGTAACCAGATGCTGGGTGAGAGGTGCCTGCAGACACATCTGGGTGCTGGCCTTGTGGGTGGGGATGAGGACAGTGTGGCCTGCATCCTGAGGAATGACTGTTGACTCTTGTACTGCCCAGAGGTGGGGTTCTCTATTTTGAAAATCTGGGGCTCATATTTTCTCTTTCTGCTTGGAGGCCATTTCTGTGGAAAAGGAGATTCTGATGCCATCCTGAGGGAAGGACTTTGGAAACCCTGCAGTGGGAGCTGGGGTTGCTAGAGTACGGCCTGTTTGGAACCCATAGGAAGGTGCTGGAGAAGGGGCGTGGTCTGTGGGTTGGGCCAGGTAAGGGGCCTCAGTTTTGTGTGTGTGTGTGTGTGTGTGTGTGTGTGTGTGTGTGTGTGTGTGTGTGTGCGCGTGTGCACAATGACACAAGGACAGAGGTGTCTCTTTATTTAGATCTATTTGCATTGTGAAGTTCAGCTCGGGAGCAGTGAGCAGAGTCATAAAGCTGGTGACATAAGGTGGGTCTGAAGGCACACAGCCGAGTGATCCCAGCAGCTGGGGCAGACTCCATGAAACTTGAGGTCAGCGTGGCCTACATGTGAGTTTCAGTCAGACCAGGGATACATAAATAAGTAGACAGGAAGGGAGGAAGGAAGGAAGGAAGGAAGAAACCTAGTGAAAAATTTCAACCAACTAGTGCAGGAGTTGACAGATCACTGTGGGCCAGAGTTAGCTACTGTGTGGTTTGGAAAGTTAAAAGTTTGAAAATAAAATTTCCCAAGAACACCGTCCTGCCAATTAGCTGAGGTGCCACTGGATGTCACATTTGGGAGAAGCTATAGAGACAGAGATCCAAAGGATGGCCCAGACACGTCCTAGCTGTCTGTGGTGATTTGAGTAGGAATGGCCCATACAGGCTCATGTGCTTGAATGTGTGGCCTGTAGGGAGTGGCACTATGAGGAGTAAGCGTGGCCTTGCTGGAGGAAGTGTGTCACCATGGGGGCGGGCTTTGAGGTCTCCAATGCTCAAGCCACACCCAGTGTCCCAGTGTAGAATATGGATTCCTTCTGCTGTCTTTGGATCAAGATGTAGAACTCTCAGCCCCTTTCTCCTCCCCCCCCCCCCCGTACCATGCTGCCATGGTGACAACAGACTAAACATCTGAACTGTTAAGCCAGGCTTAGTTAATTTTTTTTTTCCTTTGTAAGAGTTGCTTTGGTCATGGTGTCTCTTCATAGCAATAAAACCCAAACTAAGACACCATCCACACACTCACCAACCAGCTATGGGTAGTGTTAATGCTTTGCTATCCTGAATACTGGGATGTGGACATTTCTGAATTAGTCGGTCAGGTTTTAGTTAGGCTCTTACGTAGCCAAGTGTCATCGTTCATTTGTGAAAACCTAAGACAAACCTGGGACAGAGGGAAGCTCAGCTGAGGAGAGGGATGGCTTCCATCATTTTGGTCTGTGGGACATTTTCTTTCTTTCTTTCTTTTTTTTTTTTTGTTGGTTGTTTTTCGAGATAGGCCTTCTCTTCTCTGTGTAGCCTTGACTGCCCTGGACTCACTCTGTAGACCAGGCTGGCCTCAAACTCACAGTGATCCATCTGCCTCTGCCTCCTGAGTGCTGGGATTAAAGGCGTGCACTACCACTGCCTGGCGGGACATTTTCTTGGTTGCTTGTTGGTGTAAGAGGGTCCAGCCTATTGTAGGTGGTGCCATCCCAGCATGGGTAGTGACGGGGGTACAAGAAAGCAGGCTGAGCAAGCCAGTAGGCAACATTTCCTTCATGGCGTCTGCTTCAATTCCTGCCCTGACATTCCTGGGTGATGGACAGTATCCTGGAAGCCAAGTAAACCCCTTTCCCCTCAAATGACTTTCTTCAGGGTTGTTTATGAATGCAAAAGAAAGCCAAGCCAAAACACCCCAAGGATGACCTTGACTCTCGTCCCCATCTCCCAAGACCTGTGAACTTTAGGGGTGAATCACCACACTTGGTTTGTTTTATTTTCTTATTTTTCCTTTCCCCAGTTTTTCATGTGCGTTTGGCGTGCCCATGTGTATGCCCATTTCACATGTGTGCCTGTGCGCATGGAGGCCTGCAGAGTCCTCCCAATCAAACCCAGAGCTTGCTGATGCAATTGGTCTCTCTAGCCAGCGTCTGCTGCTGTTTCCCCTGAGTACAGGACTGGAGTTATAATTCTATGCCCCCCAGCATTTATGTGGGTCTGAGCTCCCATCTTCACGCCCATGCAACAAGTGCTTCGACTGTGGCACCATCTCATCAGCCTCCGTTTGTTAGCAGAAGACTTAAGATCATGGTGGTATTTGAAGTCCTCCATCCTTTTTGCTACCTGCCCCTTCGGCCCCCTCTGTCTGCAGACACAGCCACTCAGTATGTCCCTCAGCTTGTCAGGTACCGGTGTAATCAGTCCTTTGCTTTGTACAGGCTGTTTAGCAGGGTGTGTCTGCTTGGTTTTCTCTGGGTGAAAACTGACATTCTTATCATGTATTAAAGAAATCTCTGGGAGGCCTTTTCCTTGCCTCTCTCTCCCCCTGATGTATGTACCCCTTTCTAGTGTGGGCACACAGACAACTCCCCCATTTCACTGCCACACAAGGCTACCTGAGTCCCTGTGGTTTTGTGTTTTGATTTAAAAACATTTTTTAATTGTTGGGGTATGTGTGCATATATGTATGTGCCCAGGGAGGCCAGAAAAGGGCATTTGATTCTCTGGAGCTGGAGTTACAGGTGGTTGTGAGCCACCTGATGTGAGTGTGGGGGTGTGGGGAACTGCACCGAGGGCCTCTGAAAGAGGAGCAAGTGCTCTTAGTGGCTGAGCCATCTCTCCAGCCCTGATGTGTGTTCTTTAGCTCAGTCTTGGGGGCCACATTGGAAATGGAAGGGTCGCATGTGTGCCTTGTGTTTGTCTGCTGGTGTACCCAGCAATCCCTGCCCTCATGTCCCAGGGCCCCTTTGTGTGTAACATCTAATACAGCTATATTTATGCAGATGCCCCACATTTTTTTTACAGAAACAATAGGGAGCCATGTCACTTCCCCCAAGATCATACCACAGGAAGAGCTCACAGCCAAGATGCTAAGCTGTGATCATTTGATTCTAGAGCTGAGGAAATAAGTGGCAACCTCCTGATGCCTGGGAGCTCTGGAAGGTACAGGTGCCTGTTTTGTGCTTCCAGCTGAATGGAAAAAAAAAAAGAAAGAAAAGAAAAAAATAAAAGAAGGGCCTGACTACACAGAGGCAGACACATCTGGGAGAGTCCAGAGTGAACCTTACCCTAAGTCATATGAGGAGAGCAGGGAGGATAGAAGGGAGAGGGGAGAAAAGGGAGAGGGGAGAAGGGGAGAGGGGAGAGGAGGGAGAAGGGGAGAGGGGAGAAGGGGAGAGGGGAGAGGAGGGGACAAGGGCGAGGGGAGAGGGGAGAAGGGAGAGGGGAGAAGGGAGCGAGAAGAGCAGTAGCCTCATCCATGAGACTGAGAGGCATAGCAGCTGGGGAAGAGCAGCCCAGCCCCTGTGCTGGAGAAGTTTAGGGTAGGGGGCAAGGTATGCTGACCATACATACCTATAACACGTAGGGACTGAGGGATGCGGGGAGAACCTGGAGGCCAGGTCTGCTTTGCTACGTTAAATAGGCACCTCAGCCATTTGTCCCAGGGTTTGAGACTTGACACCAGCCAGGAACAGGAATAGGAAACCCTTACCAAGTCTGTGCTCTGAAAGTCTGACCTGGGCATTTGACATGATTTCCCTGCAGTTAGCGATGAGCAGTTGGTCGTCCCCCACCCCACCCCCCACATCTAGAGCTGTTTGATTGAACCCTAATGCAGGGCTTGTACTGAAGGCGTTTTAGAGACATGGGCAGCCAAGTTGGCTTTCAGTAAAGGAACTAGCCTCTTTACAAATCAGAGGAAGAATTCCCAAGCAGGAAAAAAATTTAAAAAATGAAGTTTCTGGAAAAGAAGAAACCCTGCCTTCGGGGAAGGGTTGCCTGTGTTTCCAGCTTTGAGCATGCCCCATGGGTTTCAAACTTGCTAGTGTTCAAGGCCATGTTGGCCCCTTCCTAAAATGCATGACACAGATACCTTACCAGATTGCGCCATGGAAAAGCCTGGTTGAGCATCCTGGCTTCTGGGACCTGTCTTTACAAGCTTTCAAGACTTCAGGTAGCCTTACTTCTCCCTCCATTGAGGACATCCGGGATGCGGTTGTTCTGATGAGCAAAGGTGTCTTGTTTGGCATGTGAAAGGCCCTGGGTTCCATCTCCAGCACCAGGAAACAATCCTCCTTTATTATTTATGTGTGCATGTGAATGTGTGTATGCATATGTAATGTATGCATGTGTGAGTGTGTGTATGTGAATGTGTGTATGTGTGGTGTATGTATGTATGTGAATGTGTGTTTATGTATGTGATTATGTGTATGTGTCTTTGGGAGTGTGTTTTTGTGTCTGACCTTAGAAATTTTTCCCTGCTTTGAGATCCTAACGACTGACATCTCTCATGTTCTCTTTAAGGAGGTGTCTGTCTTGGAGTCCCTTTCCCCCAAGAAGTCCAGAGAGACCCATGTGTTGAGTGCTGTAGGGGTACATTGGTTACTGCATGTATGTACAGCTTTCTGTAGAGCTAAGGACCCTGCTGGCACAGGTCTGGGGTGAGCCCCTGAATTGAGACCACTCTGTAGCTTCTGCTTGTGACTTCCCATTTTGGGGCAGCTGCAGCTAGCTGCAGTTGGTGCTGTAGGGAAGCCGAGTCAGGCCCGTGACATTAAAAGAGTTTTCCTTCCGTCATGTAAAGTATGTTGGACTTCCAGCGTGATTTGCTTGGAGATATGAGATGCTGTTGCCTGGCTGTTACAATACAGCTCTACCCTGGGATAGATGGCTGCACTCTGCCACCATTGCTCCTGGCTCTGTGGCTGGCGTGGCCCCTGGAGACCTGGGGGAGTTTCTCTGCATACACATCATTGCCTGACTGGCCAGAGGGCTTAGCTGGAACTCACCTTTGAACTTTAAGATGTGTAGGCAAGTCCCCAGCCAGTGCACTGCAGGGCTATCCCGCGGTTTAAATTCGATTTTATTTCTTCAACACTGACATTCTTTCTGGCAGCATTTACAGAACAATGTGTTTGTTCTCTACCGATTTTTAGGGTTTGCCTTGCTGCGCGCATGGTGGGTATTGATTGCATCATAGGCCTTGTGTCTGCGAACGGTAGTTTATGTTAGGCCCCAGGTCTTGTTAGCTTGCTCTGGAGGGGGCTCACTGCTTTCTAGCTGGGATGATGGGCCCTGGGGAGGTCAGGCTTGCCACATTCTGCTCTGCACACAGAACAGCTCAGCAGGGTTGGGGCATAGCCACCTTTACCTCAGGGATGTGTGTGTGTGTGTGTGTGTGTGTGTGTGTGTGTGTGTGTGTGTGTGTGTGTGTGTGTGACTATCTGTCTGTCTGATGCTACTGCTTTCATTCTGCAATGTCAGCTCTTCAACAAGGAGATCTGCTTATTGAGGGGTTCCTTTTCCTCTGTGTTATCATCTTACTGACTTGTTTCCGTCCTTTGCACGGGCTGATCCTGTCTTTTTTTGTTGGTTTATTTGTTTTTAAGGCAAGGCACTCCTCTGCAGCCCAGACCAGATTAGGATTAACCATGTAGCCCAGGCTTTCCCCAACCTCCCTTCATGTCAGTAGTCTATCTTCAGCCTTCTGAATGCTGGGAATATAGGAGCAAGCCACTATTAGGGGATCAATGCCTTCATTTTTGAAGACTTTTATGTTGATATAGGCACATGAATGAAATTGGCTGCAGAGGTCAGAAGAGGGCATCAGATCCCCTGGAACTGGAGTTTTAGACAGTTGTGAGCCACCTGGTATGGGTGCTGGGACCTGAACTCAGGCCTTCTGGGAGATTAGCAAGCGCTCCTCGTAATCTTTGAGCTATCTCTCTAGACCCCCTGTGAATTACACATATGACAAAAGAACTGTATCCAGAATATTGAAGGGATAATAATTTCATAACAGAAGGACAAGGGATCTAATTAAAAACTGGCAAAGCATTGTCACCACAGCTCTTCTGGAGGCCGAGACAGGGGGATTGTTAGTTAGAGGCCAGCATGGGCTCCAGAGTGCTTTGACATCAGCCCGGTTGTGCAGTAAGAGCTTGTCACTGAGAGTGTAGCTCAGTGGCAGGGCGCTTGCTTGGCATGTCTGAGACCCTGGATTCCGACTCCAGCACCCACAGAAAAGGGCAAAAAATGTGACCAGACTTTATTCTTCTCAGGTAGATAAACAGCTCAGCATACCAGAGCATGCACACTCACCTACAGCCATGGGAGAGAGAGAGTTCAAGTCACGATGAGACACTCTCTCGAGACCTTCAGGGCGGCTGTCCAGCAAACAACACTATAGGCATCAAAGGAAATGTGGAGAGGGTGAAACCTTCAGGGGAGGATGCTTCTCAGGGTTTTAAATGCAGGAGATGCATTGATGACCAACCAACCCAGAAGCTTCCCAAACACAAAACTGCCTATAACAGGGAAAGCCCGCATGTTCCACGAAGCAATGGATACATATTAACCTGGCAAATGTGTACTCAATACTGCAGTTGCCAGGGGCAGTAAGTCCGAGCACTGTCCACCAGCTTGTGAATGGACAAAGACAGCGTGGGCCATCCATACAATGGGATATTATTTGGAAACAAAGAGAAATGAAGTAGCCGCCTATGCTACGATTCATGCTCGCTATGAAGACGATGCTAGGTTTAAAACGTTGGGCTGAAAAGGCCAAGCAGTGTGTGGTTTTGTTTATGTGAAATGTTCAAAGTTGGCTACTCAAGAGAGAGAGGAGACGGACAGGTTTTGCAATGAGCTGAGGGGTGGTGTCCTCCTATTCGTGGTGGTGAAAATGGTATAGGATGTGGTGTGGTGGCGTACAACAGAGTGGGTCTGTGACAGGCTGCTGGATGACTCACTTTGCCCAAGAGAATTATACACTGGGCAAATTACATCTCCAGAGGGCCAATCACGTGTGCTCCATGGGTCCGAATTTGTCTATCTAGACTTTTGTCCTTCTCTCAGATGCCTTTACGTTGGTGTGAAGCCACGTCCTCGTTGGCCACTCAGCTGAATGAAGAGGCATCCACAGTTGCCGCAGGTGAAGGTGTTGATCGCCTTTCAGAGGGCCTCTATACTCTGCCAGCATTTTGAGTTTTATCAAGTGCTATTTTTGCAATTATGTGTGCTCTTTCATATTCCGTTATCTTTGTGTTTGACAAGAATAGATTTAAAAAAATTTTTTCTTTTAGGTAGAACCGTTACTACAAAACCCAACCTGGTAAGGCTCCTCCACACTACCTAGGGGCCGTGGTATGATATTTTATATTTCCATATTTTTAAGAGAAGATCTCTTTTTATCTTGCATCATTTGTTTTTTTCTTTTTCCTAATTTTATTTAATATTTACTTGTTAAATAATTCATAATTAGGTATCATAATTGTTGTTTACAGATATTCAATGAAATAGAGCCATTTCCACCTTTTAATTTCCCTTTTGGCTCCCTTACCTGTGTTGCAACCGGTGTGTCCCTCTCTGACCTGAGGCTTGAGAAGCCACTGCCTGACCTGACACTGTGGCGACACTAAGGAGAGTTATTATGCTCATGGCTTTGTTTCAGACGTATTTTAAGTTTAGTTCTTAGTTAGGAGTGAGATTCTGTTGCTTAGTGGTGAGTACCAGTGACCATGGCCACACCCTCAAAAAAGCCTCCAGCAGCTATCGGTGGCAATTGCTCCTTAGTGGGTGTTGGTACCGGGGGCTTCGCCTGTCCCATCTTAGTTGGGATTCTGGCCACCTTGATCATGTGTAGTCTTGTGCAGGTAACTGTGGCTGTTGGGAGTTCACAGATGCCACAGCCACGTCATATATAACACACAGCATTTCATAATTTCCTTCTACTGTATTATCAGGTATACACATCTTAGTTGAGTATGCCTTTATCTCATTTCAAATGTACTTTTAGGAACACCAACTGCTGTAGTGATATGGAATCACAGGTCTGCCCTTGTTTTTGAAATGATTTCTGATTTTACACATCAGAGCTATCATCCATGATGCTCGAGGACACCTATGACAACCCACACCACGGAGCCTTTACGGTTAAGATGGAGGCAGATGCTTCACCTTCCATGTTCTTGCTCTGTGGTTCTGTGATCAGGTCTTATTCTCCATGCCCCTGTCCTTCTGTGCTGACACCAGGACCCTTCCTCATCTGTAACCCATGGGCGTTTTCTTATTGTCTCCTCAATCATCTTGACCAGTTGCAGTGTGAAGGAGGTGGAGTGATGCTAGTTGTATTTCTCAAGGGCACAGATGGCTTAGAGGGGTTAGTCTGCCCTGGGCCCCTAGCCTTCGAGAGGCAGAACAGAAGCATCCTTGAAACACATCACATGACTCAGATGCCTGTGTACGTGAATCCTCAGATGGTCCTGGGATATTGTGTGGGTAGTGTTTCATGTCTTGGGATTATCTGTGGGTCTCTTTTCTTCACTGTGCAGTGCCGAGGATGGAGGCCCAGGGTGTCTTGACTGCTCAGCAATGCTCTCCTCTATCTCTGGCATCCCTTGTGGTGCCTGCATGCTCCTGGGCTTTGGGTAGACACTAGCAAATGAAATCTTTGAAAAGGCTGCCTGGGAGGAAGCTTATTCTGTGTACTTGGGGCAGAGGCTGTGCTAAGATGGTGATGCAGGGACCCTGTGTCCCATCCTGGCCTCTAAGTGGCATCAGTTAAAAGACAGGTAGAGAAGTCTGCAGGAAGGATGAACCTGCCTGCATCTGCGCATGCGTGGGTCTTTTGCTCTCTAACAAAGGAGGATTTATAGCTCAGCCACAGCAGTGGGGATGTGAGAACTCTCAACCTGTTCGTCATGAGGAACCGGTAGCTATCGATTCCCACTGCCAGGCCATCTGAAGGAGGAGTTGCTCTCCTAATGTACTGATGCTTACATCCCAATATTTCCTTTAATTACTTAGAAATGACAATGCATGTTGGCTCAGCGATAAATCACAAGCAATTTAAACAATGTCACCAGGAACTGAAGTGCACACATCATGTGGTTTTCATCCCAGCCAATGGGTCGTTACCTCAAAGGGCACACAACATATACATCTACAGCACCCAGTTTGTCTAGGAAAGGGTGCAGACTCCAGCTTTGGCTTGTTATGGGCTGGCTGTCCCAATACAGCTGCTGGCTGCCTTTGGTGGCAAGCACTGGCTAGGGCCTCAGATGGTGCTGAGGGCACCTGGAGGCGGGGTATCCACAATGGATGAGACCCTGAGTGGCAGTAGGTAAGAGATGAGGGTGCCTTGCCAGGGAAGTCTGTGGATTTCTGAGGTGCAGGTCAGCTAAGCTGGGTGCTAGTGTCCTGGCTGTCTGTTTCTCTGTCCACTCATGTGCTCACTGTCAAAGTCCTATTGTGGGGAACCTACACACATTGCAGGGACCTCAGAGCCTGTGGTGAAGAGTGGTCAGTTTCTCCCAAGCTCTGCATGGGTTTGGGGTCCCGGTGTAGACTTGCTGAGGGTCAATAGTTCCCTCTTAGGCCGAGCTCACAGTTGCCGAATGTAGCCTGACGGTAGAAGGGAAGCCCAATCACATGATGGGCACTGACTGGCTGCTCCTTTTATGGCATTTATTAAACCCACCTGTGAGGATGTAAGCTGGGCTTGGTGCAGAAGACAGCAGGAGCTGGTTATAGACATGCATGAACATCCATGTGGTTAGTGTAGGAACATGTATGGAGGAAAGTGGCTACTCTCTGATTCCCTTGTGGGTTCTGAGCATGTGGCCAGAGAGCACCCCACCTCTTGTCTCAGAGCACCCCACCTCTTGTCTCAGAGCACCCCCCCCTCTTGTCTCAGAGCACCCCCCCTCTTGTCTCAGAGCGCCCCTCCTCTGTCCCCTGAGTTTCCATATCAAATCCCTGGGACAAAGGTTTGGCAAACTTTCTCGGATCCGTTTCCTCGTTCCTGGAGGTGTCTGGATCCAGCCTCTAAGCTTCCATGGGGTAGCTCTGAGGTCATCCCGCAGAGGGTGGCACCATTCAGGTTCTTCTATAGGTGTTGCCAGCGAGGACCAGAGCAAACTGCCGGGCCCAGTGAGGGATGGTAAAGCCATGGCGCAGCAGTGGGTAAGCCCATAGCTGCTGGTTGAGGGAGTGCTTGACGGCCTCTACTTATTCCTGGTATCGTTTGTGTGAAGAAGAGACAGACAGTGTGATGGGAAGGCACAGTGGGTGGACTTGACACTTGGAGGGAGTTCCATAGAGTTTTTCGTCTCCCATGTCCTGCTGGCAGGGCTGCGAGAGTCCGTAAGACAGGGCTCTTGGTTAAGATGGCCAATGGGGGTGCTGGGATCGGGTAACGGGAGGGATGTGCCTGGAGAGTGAAGTGGGGGAAGGGAATTTTGTGTGTGTGTGTGTGTGTGTGTGTGTGTGTGTATCACAGAACTTAGTAACATACAACAGAGAATGATTTTTTTTTTTAACCAAATGGTCTAGAATCTCACTCTCTGCTTTTCTGGCTCTTTGCCCTATAAAGATGCCAGGATTCAGATTTCTCACCCAAGATGCATCACTACCAAGTCTGCAAGATGCTCAACCATTCCCATCCCAGTGTTTCGCCTTTATTTCCCATTCATAATACCATGTAAGAGCCATTTGGAGGCTTCATACTGCCTCGGTTTCCTATGGTTTCCCCCAATCCCTGACCAGGCCATCACAGTGCTACTATTCAGGAGCAGGTAATGCAGGATACCCAATAGCTCTTCCTAAGTAACATGAGAGGTTTCTCTCCCATGTTTGAATTTTCAGAGACTCTGGCTGCATTGCATTGGCTGGTGTTGAGCATGTAGTAACTCCTCCAGCATTGGTCCAGAGCTGAGGAGACAGACTCTTCCTTAGCTGAGGGCATCATTGCCTGGAAGTGCACTTGGAGTTGCCAAGTCCCCTCCTTGGTTGGCAACTCTGTGATCTTCACTGGAGAGCTTCACACTTCTGGTTTGGTTTTCTTATTAGATAATAACATAATTTTTAAAAAGAAAAGAAAAATCACATGTATCTCAGAGTACATCTGGAGCAAATGAAACCTCATGCAGAATGCCCACGCATGTGCGGATGTCCTCTATAAATATTCTTTTCTTATCCATGCCACTAGTAAGCATCATTGCTGGTTGGTTATCCCATGAGCATACATTTGGTGCCTACTGTGTGTGCGGCTTCTCTGTGTTTTCCACCAGAGGCAGGAGGAGCCTGAGGCTGTCTACTTGCAAAATTTATGGTGTTTTCCTTGCAAGCTTGTTGTCCAGGAAGCAAAATCACTGTTCAGTAACTGGGGCATGGCAAGAATGCATTTTAATGGAAACTTAATTAATTTGAAATGATTACTTCATTGTAAGTAGAAGGAAAGAAAAATCATTGAAAATTGGCAAATGGGAAAGGAATGCTTTTCTATAAGTGCACAGTGAGGCAGAGCAGCTGCGAACATTGCTAAAATAAGAAAACACAAAGCTTGAGTTTGTAAAGTTATTTCCTTAATTTGGAGGGTTGTTTCAACTTGTTCTCAAATAAAAAATGAAGGACTCAAGCTCCCTGGCTTGGGAAAATGCTCATGAGAATCAGTGGAAGCTTTTCCTCCTTAAAGGCTGTTCATCACCAGGTATAGCTGTGCTCCCCCCTGGGTGTAGCTATGCTCCTTACTGGGTGTAGCTGTGCCCCTTTCTGGGTGTACCTGTGCTCCCCTCTGGGTGTAGCTGTGCTCCTCACTAGGCATAGCTGTGCTCCCTACTGGGTGTAGCTGTCCTCTCCTCTGGGTATAGTTGTGTTCCCCTCTGGGTGTAGCTGTGCTCCTCACTAGCTGCAGCTGCCCCAGAGGTTTTATTTCTTTGATTTGAGCTTAATCTGAAACACACGCGCGCACACACACACACACACACACACACACACACACACACACACACACACATACACACACATCTCAGGCTCTGCAGAAACTCAACTGAGGCATGCACCCAGGCAGATGTGACCCTGACACATGCTGTCCCCATCACTGGTGTTCTGTTATTGCCTTTTGGTTCCAGGGCAAGCACAGGAGAGGCCCCAGATGAGAGGAGAGGTGATAGTGACCACAAAGCAGAGGACTGGAGTCTGCCCGTCTCTGTCTCCTTAGTGCTGTGATTACAAACATGTGCCACCATACTTGGATTAAAAAAAAAACATGGGTTCTGGGGATCGAACTCAGATCTTTGTTCTTGCACGCTAAGCCTTTACCCATTGAGCACCCACCCAGCCCTACCCTTCCATTCTGACTCTCTCATTCTGATCAGCTCTGGCCTGGTCTCTAAATTAGAATATTCAACTTCAGTTCTAACTCAGTAGCTCATAGCCATCCCATGTGCTATGTGACACCCACCGTGTCTGAAGGGTACCTTCTGGGTCACATGGTCCAAGCTTGCTTTCCCTTGTAGCTGACCCTGCAGTGTCCAGTAATGTGTGGGTAAAATGTTTAGCCACCTATTGTGAGTGAATCTTGATTTGCGTTGTTGACCAACTCCCATGGTGTAAATTCTTTCACTATGGGAGATTTCAAGCTGTCACGGTGAAGCCACAGAGTGCTGAGATGAGAGGGGCACTTGGTTGTGAGCACACACAGCTGGTTCTAGTGCAGTTACTTGCTCAGTTCCCCTCTTCAGGGCCCCATCTGGGTATGGGCTGGGTGTGGTCTGTGTACTAGTTTGCTTTTTGTTGCCGTGAGAAAACACTGACCAAAAATAACTTGGGGGAGGTGTAGGCTCCAACTTTTCCAATCTTATTTTATTTGGGGCTCTTTATACCTCCCTTCCAATCTACCTACCCTATATAGGAGAGAAAGGAGGTTTATGGGAAAAGAGGAAGCAGACCTTGTTGGATTCAGTTCCTGGGAACGATTCCCCCGGCGTAATAGGCAGGATTTCAGTAGACCAGCAATTCCACCAAATTTGTTGCTGGAACCTGGAGCAACCCGAACCTGGAGCCTCATCCAGAGCCCAAAGCCTGGAAGCTTTCGCTGGAGCAGTTCTCTCTAGGAGTGTCTCAGAGTGGAACGATGAACAACCAAACAATACCAAGACCTAAAAAGCCCACCCTCCTGTTTTGGGCTCATATATATATCTTCTCTCAGAGTCTGTACTAGGATTTTTTCAGCTGGCAAAAACCAAGCCCCCCACAAAGTGGTTCAACTTTTAAGTGGATAAACGTCACCTGCTCTCTTACAAGTCTGTTCCCTATCCCACACTTGGGATCAAAACAAAAACATGTTTATATCTCCTACAGGGAGGAAATAGTTTATTTGCCTTATAGGTCACAGTCTACCATTGAAGGAGAATTAGGCAGGAACTCAAGGCAGGAACCTAGAGGAAGGGATTAAGACAGATCATAAGGAACACTGCCCTGAGTTGCTTCCCCTGGCTTGTTCAACTACCTTTCTTATCTAGCCCAGGCCCAGCTCCACCCAGAGTGGGCTGGGTCCTTTTCTACATCACCTGTCAATCAAGAAAATGACCCCTAGACATGCTCACAGGCCAGCCTGATAGAGACCACTTCTCAGTTGAGATTTCCTTAGAAAGAGTCACTTTGTGTGCTCACTGCAACAGCCTGTCCTGGAGTGTGCCACATCCCCAGGGCACTCGGAGATGTTGAAAGGCATTCCTTGATGGGCTGTCTAAGTGCTGGGGGCCTCGGGTAGCATGCAGAAGCTGGCTTTAGCAAGGAAGCAGATCTCATGGCCTTTCTGGCATGGCCTTTCCATCACAGCATGGTGGCCAGGTTAGTGAGGGGAGCTGCAGGGGTGAACCCTTGGACAACCAGAAGCTTCAGAGCCCTGGCTAACCTCCTGGGCACCACATAACATCTTGTTACTGTGCTCTTTTGCTTGTAGGTGAGGGACCATGGCCAACATAAATGCCAGGAGAGGGTGGTACTCCACATTTGGTGGGAGAAGAACAAGGTCGCATTGCCAGAGTGTGTTTGGGGATGGGAGACAGTGCTATGTGGTCTTGAACAGCCCTCTGTTCCCAGTAACCATCTTCCCAGAAAACTCTATGTGTGTAAATGAAAACATGTGACCAATGGATGGTATTGCCCCTGACAGATGCAGAGTCTGTGAAGCGGAATTCTCAGAAACATTTTCCTGAGTGAGGGATTATTTAGTCATGCTAAAACAAAACAAAACAAACAAACAACACATTCCAGAGCATTCCTTCAACTTAACAGGAGAGAAGGAATCTGAAAGTCAGAGTATCTTTTTCACCATAAGAGACGCTGTTGCCAAATGATCAGACATGAGGGAATAAATAGTAAGATATGCTCAGAGTGGAGTCTTTGTCGTTTGGAGCTCATTTCCCCAGGGTTATCCTGTGAGCACAAGTCCCCTGCTAGCAAATTCAAGCACCCAGCCCCTTATCCCCACATCCCTGCTCCAGGTTTTGTCCTGTTCTTATTTTCTTTCAGTAATGGATACAGATGGTCCAGCGCAGCTATGGCTCCTCAGGTTGTTTGGTCTTAGGGCTGTGTTAATGTGCATTCAGAGTTTAATGGCTTGCTTCATTTATTAATTCCTTAGTTCATGCATGTATTCATCCACATATTATTCATTCATTCATTCATTCATTCATTCACTTATTCATTCATTTGCCTTCCTAATACTTCTGGATGCCTCTGTTTCCACGTTTGTGAGATAGAAATCCTCAGAGTCCCACCTGGAGGGCTGTGCATGCAGGGGAGAGTTGTAACCTGAGTATTCTGGGCCTTGCTTGACCCTGTGTTAGTCATGATGGTTCCTGCTGTGGGACATTTCCTTCCATCAGATGTGCCCTTCTCATTCTTCCCAGGTCATGTCACTGACATAGCCATCTGGGGGACTTTATCTCCAGCTGGGCTGTAAGAGAACATCGGTTCAGATCTTGCATTTCATCAGCATCCCTGCTAGACCCTGGCCCCTTGCCTTTCTCCAGGTCCAGGACCCCTTCCCCAGGGGACTGTGTACTAGCCTTTAGCCTCAGATACACTCATCACCACTCTGGTTCCTTCCATGGTGGCCACCACACTAATGGATACTTATGGCCATGTCCCTCCAAGAAGCCCTCGTCCACTACTGTGGTCTTATTGCTATTTTAAATTGTCTTTACAAAGTGTCTCTAACCGGTTGCCCATAAAATAATGAAAGGAAAAGTGTTCTTATTAAAGAGTTTATTTGGGCTGTAAATGTGGGGCTGTGGATTGTGGCCTATGAGCCTTGGAGAGAGGCTGTTCATTACACTGGTTTAATGACAGCAGTGATTAAAGCTCATCATAGACCCAGAAACAAGGGCACAAGAGACTGGATTGTCTTGAGGCTTCCCACAGGCTGGGGATGGCATCCTGGCATCACCTACTTTGGAGGCAGAACCTTGGTGAAGGGTCAAGGTGGGAGTGAGTTCAGACTCCATCCAGAGATGGAGGGGCTGGGCTGGGCCTCTCCGGGACTATCAGTAGCTCTTACTCCCAAAAGCATGGGTTACAGGCTTCTGCAATATGAGCTCCACCCCTGCATCTCTGGGAGGTGAGGAATGGTTCCTCAAACTGTGCCAAGGCAGAGACACACAAGGCCTAGGTGCACAGTAGGTTCACTTCTCAATTGCAGCATAGCCGTCTCCACCCCCAAGACCCCCACCCCAGCTTAGATCTCGCAACTAAGCTCTGTAAAGTCTACCCAGAGGGCCAAGTGCAGAAAAAGACAGTAGCAAGTTAACAGTTAAGACTATCAGTTGTCGTTGTAGAGTTGATGCCTGAGAGCTGGGGTAGGGGACAGAGGGGCTCACAGAAGAGCCACTATGAAGCTAACCTTCACTAAGACCACAGAGAAGCTGGCTTGCCCCTTCTGTCTCTCTGCTTGGCCCTGGACACTAGAGAATGTGGACAGAAGCCCTCCACCAACCCTGCCTGCCTCTGTGACAAGTTTCGACGCAGAATGGCTTTTCCCCCCTCCTTAGCTGAGGAGGGATCCTGAATCCAAGGACTTCCTGGCCCCTTCTCGGACACCATACATGGTGTTTGCTTCAGCTCATCTCAGAATCAGTGGGCCTCTGCTGTGTTCTGGAGGTTGGGAAAATGACTTTGGCCCTTGGGAGTGGAGGTCAGGCTGGTCCTTTGTGGCCAGCCTTGTCATCTGGCACATCCAGGTGGCTTTGAGTTAAGACTCCCTACGTAGTTCCTTTCTTTCTGTTGCTGTGATAAAACATCATGATCAAAAACCAACTTATGGAAGAGTTTATTTAAGCTTATGGTCCCAGAAGGAGAGTCCTTGATGGTAGGGGAGACATGGCAGCAGGCAACAGGAGCAAGACGCTGAGCAAGCTCATCTCCAACCACACTCAAGCAGTGTGTGCATGGGGGTGGGGGATGGGGGGAGGACTGAAAATGAGATGAGGCTGTACGCCCCTGAAGTCTGTCCCCAGCAATGTACATCCTTCAGCAAGGCTCTATCTCCTAAAGATTCCATAACCTGGAACAGCAAGACGAACAAGGTACTGTGTTCAAATGGGGGACATTTCTCATTCAAACTCAAGACTCTCTCCCCTCCCCCATCGCCTTTGCTCATACACGCTGGCAAAGAGCTGATAGGGGATACAAATGGCACATGATCTGTAAAGTCCACTGATTCCCCCCAGATGTCCAGGCTACACTCAGCCTTTCCATAGCTTCACGTCCAGGACAGCCGCCTCTTCCTCCCACATCCTGCCAAAGAAGACAGTTTGCTATCCATTTCCCCGGGATTGTTCTAATGGAACAAACTAGACATCTTTTTGCTCCCTTAAGATTTGTTGACATTTGATTGACGCCCCAGCCTATCATCCAGTTTGACAAGTACTGGACTTTTCTTTTACATTTGTTGGGTCCATTTTTTTTTCCCTGTGTGTTTCTCTGAGTTCAATTTGCTATTCATGTTCTTCAACTTTTATCTCCTCAGTGACCTTTTTTTTTTCCTGCTTGCTCTCAGCTCTTAAGATGTGTGTCAACAGATTCCAGTTGGTTGTAGTTTTGTCTATTCTCCTTGTACTCCCATCAATTTTTATCTATCTGTTACTTGGTGTGTGTGAATTGGGAATTTTTAAAGCTGGATGCACTGAAAATTTTATCGTGAAGTATTCCTCTTTATCCCTAAAGTCTACTTCATCTCATATCGACATAGTACAGGGGCTTCGAAAACAAACACACACACACCAACCAAATGACTTGGGTGTTTGCCGCCATCTTTAGGTGATGGGATGGTGCATATGTGGACATGCTGAACACGCACGAGTGTGGACTCTTGTCTTCAGTGACTGCCTTCCTCTGCATGGTGGGGTCAGTCTTGCGTTTCACACTGTGTGTCAGACTCTAGACCTGAGTAGTGTATTTGCATTTGGCGGGTTCCTTGACTGGTTGTGTGGGTTGTATTATCAGGTGCTTCCTGCCAGCCCTGACTATTCCACTTTCCTTTATTGTTTCTTATGGATTGTATATTTCATTATCTATTGTCTACCAGTAGGCAAAAAAGTTCAGACTTTTTTTTATTAATTAATTAATTTATTCACTTTACAACCCAACCATAGCCCCCTCCCTCCTATCTTTATAGTCCCACCCTCACTTCCCCCTCCCCCTCCCCTATTGCCTCAGGACTGAACATGTCCTTTTCCCCTGTGGCCTGACAAAGCAGGCCTGTCAGGGGGAAGCAATTGAAAAGCAGACAACATAGTCCCTGTCAGAAATAGCCCCTGCTCCCCTTACTAGTGGACCCACATGAAACCTGAACTGCCCATCGGCTATATCTACGTAGAGCATCTAGGTCCAGTCCATGCATGGTCCTTGGTTGGTGTTTCAGACTCCACAGGCTCCTGGTGGCCCTGGTTAGTTGGCTCTGTTCATCTTCCTGTGGAGCTCTTGTCACCTCTAGGTTCTTTTATCCTTTTCCCCCACTTTTCCAATAAACTCCTTATGCTTCACCCAATGTTTGGCTGTCTCAGCATCTGTTTTTTTAAACACTGATGGGTGGAGTGTCTCAGAGGTCAACTCTGTTAGGTGCTTTCAAGTTCAGCCATCTTAATTTTCTTTTAGTGCTTTCTCAGAACTTACCAAAGCTAAATATTCAATGGTTCTGGATCAGTTTTTCATCAGTTGAGGATCTAAAGCCATGTTAGCTCTGTTTCCTTGCATGACATTGTTGTGTGTTTTAATTTTGTTTGCATTCATAAACCCAAGAAGACATATTTTACACACACACTACACACATGTGCAGGCACGCAATATACACTTCACACATACACACACACTACACCCCCCCCCCACATGCATGCATACACAGACAACACACTACATACACAGGCACACACACTACACACACACATAAACCCACTTTTTGTTATTTATGTCTTTTCCTGTATCTTTCCATGTGGGTTAGTTTTAGTTTTTGTCCACTTGACATAGCTAGAGGCCACTTGGGAAGAGGGGACCTCAATTTAGAAATTACACCTATTAGATTGGTCTGTGGAGCATTTTCATTTTTGTTTTCTTATTCTTAATCTCCCTTATTTTTTTTAAATTAAAATATAGTTATATAATTCCTGACCCCTTCCAATTCCTCCCGTGTCCCTCTCAAATGCATGGCCTCTTTTCCTTTAAGTGTGTGTATGATATATATCACCATATACTTATACACATACACACATACTTATGTATAACCTTCTGAGTCCATTTAGTGTTACTTGTAGGGATATGATTTCAGGGATAACTACTCAATATTGAATAACCAAAGTAGGGGCTCATCCTTGAGAAAGACCAATTCTCCCACTTGAAGCATTCCTTTGTTGCCTGTAGTTCTTTGTCAAGGAGTAGGACCCCCATGAGATTTTGTGGGGCATTTTAATTAATTACTGATGGGGAAGCGTCCAGTCTACTGTGTGTGGTGCCATGCCTGAGAAGGTGTCCTGGGTTGTATAAGAAGGAAAGCAAGCAAGCCATGGAGAACAAGCTAGTAAGTAGCACCCTTCCATGGTCTCTGCTTCAGTTCCTGCCTCTAGGTTCCTGCATTGAGTTCCTGTCTTGATTTCTGTCCATGATGCACTGTTATCTAGAAGCATAAGGTGAAATGAGCCCTTTCCTCCCCCAGGTTGCTTTTGGTCAGAGTGTTTTATTGTAGCAATAGAATGAAACAAAAATACCTACTTTTCAGCTGGGATTATTATTTTTTTCCTATGATTAATGTACTTCCTTTAGTGAGGTCTGCTGGTGATAAATTCTCTTATTTGAATGAAAATGCCTTTAACCTTAATTTCTTTTAAACAATTTATTAGGTTTTATTTATTTATTTGGTGCACATATGTTGGGGAAACATGTGCACCACCATGGGCATATGGAGATCAGAGGATAACTTGTGAAATTGATTCCTTCATTACATCAAATAGATCCTGGAGATTGGACTCAGGTCATTAGGCAGCAAGTGCTTTTATCTTATGAGCTCTCTCATTGGCTGTTGGCCTTAATTTCTGAAGACTGTTCACTGGGTGTAGCATTCTTGGTTGGCTTTTATTTTCTTGTTAGTGTCTTACAAATAACACTCACTGTACTTTATTTTCTGTTTTTTATCGTAAGAAGTCAGTGGTCACTCTAAGAGCTGCCCTTTGAAGACCACATGCATTGTTTTCCCTGAAGAAATAACCCCTACTAGGAATGGAGAAATGGCACTTTAGTTAAAAGCACTGGCTGCACTTGCACAGAAGACATGGGTTTGATTCCCAGCACCCACATGGTGGCTCACACTATCTGTAACTCCAGTTCCAGGAAATCTGATGCCTTCTTCTAGCCTCTGTGGAACCAGGCATGCAAGTGGAACACAGCCATCCATGCAGGCAAAATACTCATATCCATAAAATAAAATTAAAATAAAAAAATCCCATTTTCCATGATTACTAGCAAAATTTTCTGTAACCCAGATATTTATTTAATCTGAGGTTGATGGTTTCTTGTTTTGTGTATTGATATCTTTAACCCTTAGCAAAAAAATCCTCAGTCAAAATCTTTGATAATCTTTGTTAATTACTCTCTCATATCCTTTTGGGACTTCAGTGAATGTATCTCAAGCCTACTGATTCTTTTTACCACCATGTTATGTCTCTATTCTTCATCTTCCTGGGTATTTCATTTGCACTTAACCTTCCATTTCACAAATTCTCTCTGCAGCTTTCTTGAGTCTGCTCTAAGGTCCATGTGTCACCCTAAAAATTATACACTTAGTTTTTTGAAAGACACGTGCTGGTAACTCCAGTTCTGATTTTTTTCCCCATGGTAAGACTTTCTTCAGTTATTGGTCATGTTGTTCTGTTCTTCTGTGTCTTGTTATTGTGTCATTCGCAATGTACAGACACCCTGATACTGTATCACAGAAGCTGAGAAATAGGACAAGAGTCAGATATGGGGGTTTTGCTTAAATACACAAGAGAAGCTCCTGGAATAGGGAGCAAGCTGGGCATATGTGTGGGACCAGCTTTTCAGCCTAGAAAGAACAGTGAGCCAAGGAATTACCAGAATCAGGAACACATGTGACAAAAAGGTGAAGGAATGCCAGTTGTGGGTGTTAGTGAGAGATGAGCCACCTCAGGTGAGGATGCAGCTAGGTGCCAAGTGGGCAAGGAATCCTACCTTGTCTTGTCTTGGGGCTCAAGTTTGGGGAAGCTGCTGGCAATGCTGTCTAGCAGACTTCATAAACTCCATGAAGTGCCATGAGGCACTATTGAGGAATATGGCTCACTGATAACCAGAGATTTGCTGCACAGGAGTGTCTGGCTTTGAAAGTTCCTGAGTTCAGGCAATGGTCAGACAGCCATGCTTTGTCTCGAGTTGGAGCAGCTAGTGCATTCAGAAGTGGCTACTGCCAGTTATTTTGGGGACTTGGAGATGTGGCTGGGATTTAACTGTTCAAAGCATCTCTGTGTGGCCAAGCCCTATTTGATCCCTGGATTTCAGCCTTGACAGAGATGCCTTTATTTTGTAAGTAGATGTCCACCCCAGGGGCTGAGGGCAATTCCCTACTTAGGCCTTCCAGCCTCATCCAGAGCCTGTGGATGAAGGTCTTAGTGGCATCGCTGCCAGGCCTTAGGTTTCAGCTCTGCTGGATAAATGTGATGTGACTGTTCCACAGACAGAGACCTCTGAGGAGCCAGCTGATGGCAGACAGGGGACCAAAAGCCTGAGAAAGAGAACTGTCATTCTTTGGTCATGCTAGGAAAGTGCTCTGTAAATCAATAGCCCTAACAAATAGCATCTCTTCTGTTTATAGATTGTGCCCTAAGATAAGAGAGGCATTTAGGGGTCCCCATGACATCCCTGATAACCCCATCATAATCAGAGAGGTCTGTTAGTGGGCCATACATAGCTTTCACTTGGACCTGTGTCTGTGAGCTGGTGTGTGAACACAGGAGGTAGTGAGCATACTGTTCTGTGCCTCTTTGGGTGTGAGGAGAGGACAAGGCTGGTCTTGTTCATCCTTTCTGCCTCTGACACTGACAGCTGTATCAACAGCTCTACTTATTCAGGCTCAAATGTGCCCAAATTTCAAACCTCTTGTCCATTTCAGCCGTCTGCAGGTCTATTCCCAGTGTTTTGCTCACTTAGTGGGTTCCTTTCCATGTCTGTTATCAAGGGGAGGCAGAAGGGTCGGTGTACTTGCCACAGAAGCCAGGCTCCTGCTGAGCTGCCAAGCCTGGCTCCTACTTCTGATGTTGTCAGCTCTGGTCCCCAAAGGCAGATGTGCCAGAAAGGGGAGTGTCTTCATAGGGCTGCTGGCCTGCACTTGACTAAAAAGGTTCTATGGAGATTCCACCACTTTTAGGATGAAGAAAAACACCATCCCTTGGCCCTAAGACCCTGCAGATTGTGACCCATTCCTATGCCAATATGGTCCCAAGCCCAAGAAACCCTCAGAGCATTGGCCTTGGTCCCACCTACCTCAGGGCTTTTGTATGCTCACCTCTTGACACTATTAATGATACTCTGCTATGCTTACCGATAGGAGCCTAGCATATCTGCCTTCTGAGAGGCTTCATCCAGCAGCTGATAGAAAGAGATGCAGAGACCCACAGCCAAACAATTGGCCGAGATCGGGCAATTTTGTGGAAGTGTTGGAGGAAGGATTGAAGGAGTCAAGGACAGCATAAGAAGACCTACAAAGTAAACTAAGAAGAGAAATAGGACAAGAGTCAGATATGGGGGTTTTGCTTAAATACACAAGAGAAGCTCCTGGGATAGGGAGCAAGCTGGGCATATGTGTGGGACCAGCTTTTCAGCCTAGAAAGAACAGTGAGCCAAGGAATTACCAGAATCAGGAACACATGTGACAAAAAGGTGAAGGAATGCCAGTTGTGGGTATTAGTGAGAGATGAGCCACCTCAGGTGAGGATGCAGCGAGGTGCCAAGTGTGCAAGGAGGAGCCTGGTCTTTTGGACACCGACAGCCCCATGGGGCTCACAGGTACTAAACCGCCAACTAAAGAGCTTACATGAGCCAGACCTAGGTTCCCTACACATATGGATCAGATGTGCAGCATGGTCATCATGTGAGTCCCCTAACAATGGGAGTAGGGCATATCTCTGACTCTGTTGCCTACCTTTGGATACTTTTTCCTTACCTGGGAGAGGGGTAGGGAGGAGGGACATGAGGGTAGGACTGGGAGGAGAAGAGGGAGGGGGCTTAGATCAGGCTATAAAGTGATTAAATAAATAGCAATAAAAGCCCAGTTCCTCAGGTAGGGATGGGCCTTTCTGAGGTCCCTCCCTTCTAGATGGAATGTTGACTGGGTTGATCTTGTTCTGGTCTTTTGCCGGCAACCACATCCAAGAATTGGATTTTGCTTTCTTCTGTATGTTTTTGTTGCTGTTGTTTTCAGGGCTGGGCATGGAACCCATGGCCTTGGACACACTAAGCAAGTGAACTATTTCCCTAGCCACACAGCATGTTTTTATTTATTTTCCTTGTCACAGGCTAGGTGGGCCTTTTAGGTGGTGCATAGTGTTGGCCTTCCTTTGCAGTGTCCTCTCTGCAGCTCCCTGATCTTCTCCTCCTTTCCTTCGTCCTCCTTCCATCCCATCCCTTCTTCT
Organism: Acomys minous; assembly: GCF_964271855.1. Lineage (NCBI taxonomy): Eukaryota > Metazoa > Chordata > Mammalia > Rodentia > Muridae > Acomys > Acomys minous. The sequence continues at coordinate 16,019,880 of NC_140493.1, read as the reverse complement.
GTCTTCTTTTTCCTACCTTGATCAGGTGTAAGATCCACGTTCACTTGTCACTGGCATAGACACAAGCCTTGCTCACTCCCCAGGCTTCCACATCTGAAGTTCTGATGGTGCTGTTTCTCTCTGCAGCATCCTGAGCTTTCGTCTGCTCTTACCCTTATTCCTCTGGTCTGGTTGAGCCCATCCTCATTTGACATGATTTCAGGGTCCCGAGTACCCCCTGGACAAAGCTCCTGATCACACTTTACAAATACATGGAAATGCATTGTCCCTAGGCTCAGTAGGGCCTGGGACCATTGAGGTGTGCTGTTGGGTATGCACTGTCACCCTATGTTCTGCCCCTGGGGCTCTCCTGTTATTTTCATGTGCATAGGTGACACTCTGGCTGTCCAGTGCTGACTATCTTCAGTGTCTATGATTTGAGCTCTGAAAATAGGCTCTTTTTTTTTTTTTTTTGGAGTTGTTTTGGAGCAGCCTGGATGCCAGGATTAACTGGACTTGAGCAGCTGTTGGAGGATGAGGGCCTTTTCAGCCCCGGAGAGCCTCATCCGTCCTGCCTGCTGAGTTCCACACAGAGGATCAGTTCACTTTGCTAACCATGGCTAATTTCCTGCAGTGGCGTTGCACTGTGAGGTGGCCTGCTCCTTACCGAGGCCTCCTGCAGGGCTATTGACAAGGCGTGTTCTGTTTTCTTGGCCCTATGTCCTCCCCACCAAGTCACCATGGGGCTGCACAGAGACCTACAGGAAGCGGTGATGACCCCATGCTTGCTATTCTAAGACAAGCTGAGTGCTTCGATCCCATGGTCCCCATAAAGTCCATCTTAGCGGCTCTTCTATTCTGTTTGCCAGCATGTCTCCCCATCATTTGTCCCCAGGTGCTATCCCAAACCCTTCTTTTAGCACGTCTCATCTACTCTTTCCCTGCTGTTTGGTGGAGGTTGGGGTGGTGGTGTTAGGGGAAAAGCTGGCCACAGGCTTCATTGAGTGCCAGGCGGGGCACTGCGGCTTATGTCATAGCTGAATGCAGAGGTCGTAAAGACTAATGGGCAGACAGGAGCATGGACAGAAAGGAAACAGAGTCAAGGCTTTTGCCCATTTTTCTCTCCTTGGCTGAGATACCAGTGTCTTCACCCTTTCCTTTTGGTGTGTTGAGCATCATGGTGGCTGCCTTAGGGGTATCAAGGTATTTCTTCCATTCATGAATCTAGAGCTTCCTGCCCTCCATTTCCTATGCCCTGTACTCTCCTGTGTGGTTCCTGTCAAGTCTGATGTGTTCATGTCAGGCAGAGTTGAGTTCCAGAAGGTTCTCTGGGGATGGAATGCCGTGTTTGCAGACAAGGGCCTGGCAGCTCCATGTGCCTGCCTCAGTCTGGTTTCTTTGGCGATAAGTGGAAGCAAGTCCCCATTCTCTGTACAAGAGGTATGGCGCTGGGGCAGGAGCGGGAGGAGCCATGGAGGATGGAGCAAAGAGGGAGGGGCTGTGAGCCTTTGTCAGCAAGGGCAATTTGCCACCCAAAGCCACTTAACCTTGTCCTTGGACCTCCAGTGGCTCCCTCTGAAATGAGCCTGTCTCCAGGTCTCTTGGCTCCTGGGAGGCTTCGGAGAGTGGCCTTGAACACAGCCAGCTCTGAGCCACAAGTCATTAGTAAGTCCTGGGTCCTGGTGACCCAGAGTCTGGCTTTTCAGAGTGACTGTCTCTGTAGTCTCTGCCTTTCTGACCCTGCTCGTCACATCCCAACAAGCATGGTGAGCAAGTTGATCTTGGTCTGGCGCTGCAGATCCACTGGAGCTGGCCTCTTCCCTTCCATCCCATGCCTTCCTCAATCTGGATGGTCATGGTGACTGTTCCTAAGTGCTGTGGCACGAGGGGTGGGATGTCGGTGGCCTCTCTGTGCTTTGGCTCCTCAAGTGTTTGGGAACCTGTGGTGCGGTTGCATCTGTGTTCTGGGTAGGACCTGAGATGCTTTCAGCATTGCTTTAGCTCATCCACAACATCGCTGCAGCGAACACCTCTCCCCACAAAGCTCCCTCTCCCTATTCTCCCTCTTCTTCTCCAGACCCCACCCACATGTTCAGCTTGCCACCTCCCTTCCCCAACTCCATCCCCCATTGTGTGGTTTGAACTGGGGGTTTAAATATCTCTCTTATTGATCTTCTCAAAATCTGGAGTTTTAGAAGCTTGCCTATGGTCTGTGCAGGACAGAGCCAACCCCTCCCCCCATGTGTGTGTGTGTGTGTGTGTGTGTGTGTGTGTGTGTGTGTATTTGTGTCTGTGTGTGTTTTTCTCTCTCTGTGTGTGTCTGTATGATTGAGTCTGTAGTCTCTGTCTCTCCCTGTCTCTCTCTGTCTCTGTCTCTGTCTCTGTCTCTGTCTCTGTCTCTCTCTCTCTCTCTCTCTCTCTCTCTCTCTGTGTATGTTAAGTATGGGGCACTCAGAGGTCAGAAGAGGCCATCAGAGCCTCTGGAGCTGGAGTTATAGGCTGTTGAGAACTGTTCTCTATAGGTGCTGGGAACCAAAATCGGCTCCACTGTGAGAGCAGCAAGGTCTCTCAACACAGAAACATCTCTCCAGTTCCTGGCCTTTACTGTTTGAAAAGTCTGAAAACATCAACTCCAAGTACCAGCTGTCTTTTGTGAACCTCAGTTTCTTTCTATAAGATGAAGATAAGGATGAGTAGCCTAGGGGATGGTGATAAGGACCACACTTAAAATACTCCCTAAGGCTCGCAGAAGAGCGTGACTCATGCTTCTAAAGGGTCAATGGCAACAGAGTCACCACTGTCACCCACTGGGGATATTATTATGACTTACAGTCAGTACAACCAAGTGAAAGGGCATTGGCAGCCTCCTCATGCTCCAAACAAGCAGATGTGATGACACTTTATACTGCAAACCTGCAGCAACTGAAAGCTTCATTTGTCAAAAGTGGGTGGGGCCCTGTGCGCCTTTTTTTCCCGTCTTCAACTTGACATGAGTTAGAATCATCTTTGAAGAGGAAACCTAAATTAAGAAAAACTGGCCTGTAGGCAAGTCTATGGGGCATTTTTTGATTAATGATTGATGTATGAGGACTCAGTTCACTGTGGATGGTGCCATTACTGGGCAAGTGGTCTTGGGTGCTATAAGAAAGTAAAGCTGAAAAAGACATTTCCATGGCTTCTGCTTCAGTTCCTGCCTTGAGTTCCTGCCCTGACTTTCCTCACTGATGGACTATGATTGGGACATAGACAGCTAAGCAACCCTTTCCTTTCCAAGTTACTTTTGGTCAAGGTTTTTTATCACAACAACAAAAACCTAACTGGAACAGGCCCTAAAATCAAGTTAGGGGTGTGAGTTTTGAAGCAGGTCATATTCAGAATAAAGTAACTCTGGCTCCAGTGAAGGAGAGATAAACCTGTTTTTTAGGATCCCAAGTGCAGGATAGGAATGGTCTCAGAGAACAGGTGAGGTTAATCCACTAGAAGAGCAACCACCTCCTGCAGGAGCTTAATTGTTGCCCAGCTGAAAAGATCCCGTGAACAGACTCTGGGAGGAGATATATAAATGAGCCAGAACTGGAGGCGGGGCTTTTTGGAGACTTGGGATAGTTTTGGCTGTTCATCACTGCACTTCAAGATGCTCCTAGAGAGAACTGCTCGAGGGAAGGCTTCAGGGCTCCGGCTCCTGCTGAGGTTCTGGGTTCTGGTTACTCTAGGTTCCAGCAGAAGAAATCCTGAGGATTGTGCCAGGAGAATCGTTCCTCGGAACTGATATCCTTATAGTTTTGTTATTGTATCCATTAATCCTCATTTCCTATTGTTTTGGTTAGTTGGGTTAAAAGTGACGTATGCTCGGTGACTAAGTTGTTAATAAAATATATTGGTTAAGAAAATTGAGCCTACACTCCAGGGATGGGGCCAAGCTACAATTGTTATCCCTTTGTAAGCTGGATCTGACAAAGGCTGTCACTTCAGTCAGGAGCCACTGGCTCTGTGCCTGCTTTCTGCTATGGGTTTCTGATTTTAGGATGTTAAACCGTGACACATTGAGTCCATTTATTTACCAGTGTGTGTAATCAAAGTCATTTGGTCCTGGCAGACAAATATACCACCTCATGACTATATTGTGTCTCCACCTGTCATGATTCTGGGATGTCCACACAAGAAGCATCAAGAGTAATACAGACAAGAGGGTGCCCACTGTACCAAAAATAATTGGCATCCCAGAGCTGCGGTGGGCAGAGCTATCTGAAACTTCAGAGTGGCCAGTGACATGTTACAACAATCAAAGGAATCCTGCAGCCACAGGATGCCTGAAAGATCCTGCTTCTAGGTATAGAAGATGTCAAGGAGTTTAAAAGATGAATCAGAGGGAAATTACAGGATTATAGAACGTCATTAAAACAAGAGTTTATTGCCCTACTCTTGTTCCTAAGGTGATTACTCATTCAAAGCGCAGGAGTGTCTCTACCTCCAGTCTTAGGAAGTTTATATGGGGAAGCAAGGGGGTTCAATTTCCCCTCTCCCCTGTGGGCTCATCATCCATACAGGAAGTAAGGCCTCAAAGTAAATGCAGCATGGAGCATTGGTTTTCCTCATGCAGGTTCCTGGTCAGCACATCCATCCCAACACCTTCTGAAGCAGACTCTAACTCACTAGGCTCGGAAGGAGGGCTCAGTGAATGCCCACTGTGTGTGTGATGGATGCAGCTTCAGAGAGGGTGCTGCTCATCCCCCAGAGACACTGGCAATGCCTCAGTATCTGTGATGACACATCAGGTGTTGGACCACTGTGTCCCCAGAGAGTTATGGTGGGGGCAATGAGGATGCCATATGTGGCCAGCTTCACTCAAACAACCCTGGATGTCATATTCCCACTTGGGTCAATTTACTGAAAACCTGAACATCAATGCATTTAGTGACTAGCATACTAATATTTAGCAGTCACTAAGGGCTTTACTTTTGGGCTTGGGGGGCAGTTACTCTATCTGGACTCTTCCTGCATAGCCACTGACAGACTCTGCTAGCCCTGGCACTTAGACACAGCATCCTTCCTGCGTGGCCATCTGTGTCACTCTCAGTGTGAACTGTTTGTGGCTAAGGGCATGTTCTAGGACAAACATTTGAGTCCAGCAGCAAGTCCTGGTGGTGTCCAGGGGCTCCAGGGCTTGCCATGCCATTTGTCACCAACCTCCCTTACCCCACTGTCTGGTGCAGTGACATCCATCAAGCAAATTGATCAAGCTTCAGAGAGCAGGTCAGGAACATTCCCTGGCATGGCAATTGGTGGACTTAATTGTAATTAATGACTAAGAATCCCTTTAAGAATTCATGACTAATTTAAAGAGACATGTAAGGATTCAAAATAGGTCCAGCCATCTTTAAATGCTTCACGCGTTGCCCATAATTACCAGAAGTGCCTTCCCTCTGACGTGCGACGGGAAGAATGATTGAAAGATGCTTCTGGAATATCTCAACCCACTCCCCACCAGGAGAGGGAAGCGCTTTACCAGGGCACAAGCAGAAGAAGTTCGAGCCATCTGCAGGGCTGGTCCTTCTGTTATCAGAGAGATGTCTTTGGCCTGGAAGATTGGATGAATCAGAAGGGTTGTGTGGCATCTTATTCTAAAAAAGGGGCATCTTATTCTAAAAAAGAAAGAGATCATTTGAAGGGTAGAGGAAGGAAGGGTTGTGACGACACTCAAACACTCTGCCAACAAGTGGCTAAGCATGCAGACGGTGGACAATAAAGACTGTAGTTCTGCGCCTTGTGGGTGAGGGATGACCACAAATCCTGTGATAATCCCCATTGGAAACATATCTATGTCTCTTCTCATGAGGCCTAACCGTCTCTGTGATCTCCACAACTGTGGCTTTCAGGCATTATCTTTGACAGACTGGTGCTTTCCACTAGTTGTGGTTTGGATGCTGGCTCTGGGCCTGTGCTCCTGGGAGCAGGTGCAGTTTACCCATGTGGGAGGAGTCAAGGTCTGGCCAATAGGCTCTCAAGTCTTGCCCACCAGCACAGCCTGCCAGGCAGCCAGTGCATAGCCTCAGAAGCACATCATCTGGTCTCTGTTCAGCCATGCTTTCCTGACCACAGGGGCCATTACTACTGGACCCTACCCAGACTACACGTTGCTAAATAAAGACAAAGGCAGCCAATACCTTGAGTCAAGAGGTAGGTGGTAGTTTCTTACACAAGAGCAGATGAAAAGAAAACTGAGATGAGCTGTGTAGGGACCTTTCTCTGCCTAACTGCACAGATTCATGATCAAGCAAAAATAAACAAATGGTGCTTATTTATTTAATAATGAAAGATTCGTGTTTTTATCAAGGACAAAGTTTGAAAGCAGCACCACGGGCTGCTTGACAATGCGGTCGTTCAGGTGAGTGGCAGGGAAATAAAGCTATGTACAGACCCGATAGGATAGGCTTGGTTGCCCATCCCAATCTACCCGCTAAAGAGACCAGGAATTGTGAAAGGCAGAGAGAGAAGATTAGATCAGCATGGCATAGTGAGTCCAGTGACCCCAAGTTCATCCCTCGGGTGCTGACCGGACCTTCAGACTTAAATAGAATTGGGCAGGGATTAAAAAGTATGTAACACCAAGCAGTCTTGGGCATGTTGTGGTCTAGTTGGTCACTGTCTCAGTTCTATTTTTACAGTGTAGTCTAGGAGTCCTTCCTGTGTGAGGGGACAAAGTGGATCTCAGGAAATGCCTCCTGCTATGGGCTTCTTCAACTGCCCTCGTTTGGAGCTGTGGTCTGTTGGCTCAGGTTCCCTGATGCTGGTGTGTAGTCTCAGTCTTGCATTTCTAGTGCTCTGCTTCCTGTCTGCTGCCACGTGAGCAGCTTTCACTCCACATTCCCACTGTGGGTGAGTAATGTTTATCTACTCCACCTTCCCCCACTGAAACACTGAATCAAAGTCAAGCAACTCTTCCTTGAGTTGTGTTGTCCAATATTTGGTTGCAGTGAAGAGAAAAGTAACAAATGTAGGTAGCAAAGAATGGGCTGGAGAGTTCACCCTTGAGGAACTAGAAGTGACAAAACATCCTACCAAGATTTGGCCTAATAAAACACTAAAACACACTAAAAATGGCCAAGGGGACTGACATAATCTGAAAGTCTCTCACTAGATGGCTACACAAAAGATTCTACCACTCAGAAGAAAGGGCTGAGATGCAGAGTGAGCACAGAAGACTCTAAGGAGCAGAGAATGGAATGAGAGGGCACAGGATTCAAGCGGCCAGCATCCCTCCTGCCTCCTTTACTGAGGGAGATCTCAGTGCCAAGACATAGGCCTGGACTGCCTGCCCTGTTAGGATCTTGAATTCCTTTGAATTTCCCTTCCGGCAGGGGAGAGAACTTGAGCTCAGTTCCTGGATTTCTGGCAGGAATACCAAAGGCTGGACTGTCCACCTGGCAACCAGTGGTTCCACTGTGTACCCAGAAAGGTGAGTGGCCATGATGACCTGAGTTAAAACATGTTTCTCCTCTGCATCAGCCACACCATGAGAGATTGAGCTGTCAGGTTTGCTCTATTGGGGGATGTAGAGGACACTTCGACTGAAGATGTCCAAGAAGGGTCTTTTTGGGTCAGCCATGGGTTGGGAGATGGAGACTCGACCCACTCAGGGAAGTGGTCATGACTTGGTGGGATCCAGGGCTTGAGGTTGCACATGGCATCTTTCAGGAAACTTCCTAAGAGGTTAGAGGGCCATATGTACTTCATGTGCCTTCTATTGCTACTACCTTAGACCTAGGACTGGACCATGAGAGGTAAGAGACTCCTGTATCTGTATTATATGAGCCCTGAGACCTCAGGAGCTATGCCCAAATGTGGCTAAGTTGTACCAACACCAGCAGCACTGTATTACAAGAACACAGATTCATTTTAATGCATGCAGCTGTTGACAGGAGCCACATTTCAAAACTAAGCAGAAATAGGTATCAGTAATGGCTTCTGGCCTGAGGATGAGAGCAGAAGAGGACAAACTGTTGAAGAAGAAGCAGAAGTGGTTATGAGAGGTTTACAGAAGGATCAAAGTGGAACTGTAAAGATGGTGCTCCCTGCTAGGCATCAGCAACCAGCTGAGGAGTCTTAGGGGAAGGCACATCCAAGCAGGATGGCAACATCCCGTATCTGCAGTTCAAGACACTGGAAAGCATAGCCCTCTGTTTGCAGAGAGGCATGGCTGGGGCGTCTATCCATGTGGCAAGTGGGGAGGGCTAAGGACCTGTTCACAGGCGTGCTCTACCCATGCACATGTACTACCCATGCAGTCGGTAGATTCTAGATGGATAGCCTTGTGTCCTTTTCACTCTGCATGCATGTCTTCAACAGGGTCCTCTAGATTAGGACAATCAGAGGTGCAGAGTCCTTCAGCGCAAATCCTGCGACATAAAGAATGCTGACTTTAGACATTAGATTAGCTCATTGAATTTTGCACTGATGATGGAAACTCAGTATATATGTGGGCATGCTGTCATGCTGTTATGAAGCCTCAGAATGCTAACTAAGCCATCACTGTATGTGGGGCCATCTGTATGAGAAGGCTTCTAGGAATGAACTTTCACTTGGGGCCAGGAGGGTGGCTGGGTTCTGGTGGCTGGTGCTACCACATTCCACCAACTCACAACATGGCTCCAAACAACATAGCTCTATTGTCTTCTGGAGACTGGATGTGTGTGGCAAAATATTGGCCAGGCTTTCTCCTCTGTCTGTGGGGTTTTAGGGTCTGTTCTTGATTCTCTTGTTTTGATTCCTTGACCTGGAAAGGTCAAGGGCATGGTCTCATGGGCATGGAGCATCTGCTGGCTAGGAACCTCTCTCCTGGTTTTAGGATATGGATCATCATAGATTAAGGATGCCTCTATTTCCATAATTTCATCTTTACTTCTGCAATGACCTTATTTACAAATTAGACCATGTGATCAGGGACTGGTAGTTATGAAATAATGAATCTCTTTGGGGGACACAAGTCAACTCTGAAAAGGATGGCCTTCAGTCATTTTAGGAGTTCTTCCTGTAAGAAACTGGGATGTCATAGATGTTTGTGATGACTCTCTATCTCTGTGGTGTAGCTGGCACTGTAGGACCACTCTCATCTGAACTGTTGTCAGTGGTCTAATTGATGGTGACTGCTCCCACTTCAATTACAGTGACCTATTCTGTATTTTTCCTGGAATCTTTATTTCTTGAAGAATAATATATAAATGTTGCTTAATGGCACATGGGGTGCACTGCAGCCTGATCCAGCCTTCTTTCTAGAACTGTGATTTTGTAAAAAATAGGAGACATGGGATTCTACCTGTTCTGGGCACTGGAATAGCTATGCATGAGTACATCTGCTATCTAGGCAAACTCAGAAGGTGGGCTGCCTGCCATCATATTGTCAGTGGGTGTCTGCTTAGAGGACCGACCAGAGGCTCTGAGAGGTCAGGTACCTGGGAAGTGGGATTTGTTGAGTGGTACCATTACTTCTCAGGACACACAGATAGTGACTCAAGGAGCCCAGGTGCAGACACAGACCAAGAACAGTTCTGCAACACACACACAGACAGGTGATCGTCCATGAAAGACTTCAGGGTGCAAAAGTCCCCCAGACACTGTCTTTGCATCCTTTCTGTAACAAATAATGCTCTCTCCAGCTCATGGCCCATTGCTGGGTGTGACCTTCCCAGAACCCCCATCTGAGCCTATCTCTTCATGTGCTCTCCATAAGAAAGTGACCTCACTGGTGTCTTTGCTCACTCAGCAGGTGACAAGAGCCATGCTCTCATCTGATGCTCTTTTCACTCCTCTCCACTCCCTTCCTTTTCTTCCCTCCTCTCCATTCTTTCCTATATCTTTGTCTATTTTTTCTTATATGCATGTATAGTGTACATGCATGCATGCATGTTTACATGTATGTGGGTACACATGTGTTGTGGGGACACATGCATATGTGTTCACATGTGTACCGAGGCCTGAGGTTGATATTGGAGTCTTTCTCCATCACATTCTACCTTATCGAAGTAAGGTTAGCTGATCTGTCTCGTCTGGCTTGCCAGCTCCCTCTGAAGATGGCCCTTTCTGCTGGGATCACAGGCAGGCTGCCAACCCACCCAATGTTTACTTAAGGCCTGGGGCATCCCAGGCCTGGTCTTCAGGCTTCTTTGGAAAGCTCTAACCACTGAGCAATCACCCTGGGCCTCTTTCTCTCTTTTTCCCCTCACCACCTCTGTAGGGTTGGGCTAACTGTACTTCCAGTTCCTGACATGAAATATAAGGCTCTTCCTTTAAAAGAATTAGTGTATTTATTGGATACTTATGTATATGCTTATTCATGAGGCATTGTTTAAAAAGTTGTAATTTATTGGGCTAATTATTTTTTAAATAAATGTTATTCTACTGAATATAATCATTAAAATGTTTGGGACCTCGATTCTTTTGTTCAGTATTTTTAATTTCTGGAAGTATTGAGAAAACATAATTTTGCATATCTTCAAGAAACTTTAGCATGATGATTGTTGGAATAATGGAGTTTTTGTTCTGGAAAAATAGTATCTTTTAAAAATTGGGGCTTATTATATAATTAATATATACCACACAAATTATATATAGGAGTAGTATCAGAAGTAGTAATTAAAGGACACAGCTGTGTGCACTGTGACATAGAGGCCCCTCACTGCCCTGTGGAAAGTCCTCGATTGCTTCCTTTCTCTGGGAGGGAGAAATGTTACTTCCAGGGAAGTTCTCAGCACTGCTTTCCTGGATGTTTAATATATAAATAGCATACTATCTAGCTTTGCGTGGCTTTGGATTTATGCAGTGGGCAAATGCTGTGTGAATTCTTAAGTGAATTCCCATCCACCACTGGAACACTGTGTGGTAGAGACTGTGACCCAGAGAAATGAGGTGCTGGGCAGAAAGGAGATGGGGGTAATAGGGAAAAGAACACTAGGTTTTGCCCCACTTCCTGACTCTGACCTCCTCATGTGGCTAAGCCCAGATGGAGATGTCCTCTGCTGACATGGAGGTTGGGTACCAGCAGCAAATAGAGAGAGGCACAGGTTGGGTACCAGCTGCAAATAGAGGCACAGGTTGGCCACAGACAGTTGAATGGAAGTGAAAAACCCAGTATAAATGTTTTCACCTTCACAGCAAGGGGCCAAAGGACTTCACCAAGTGATGGGCAACAGCCACAGGGAAGGCCACCCAACGCTGTCTGGTTTCTGTTTGTGCATGCCCTGTGAGCAGGTGTCATGTGTCAGGGCTTGAATGTTCACCTGAGGCTGCAGTGTCTCTTGTGTGAGGTGCCTGCTGAACCTGTTGCCTGTGTCTCTATGACTGACTTCTCTTGTATGATCAAGTGATCTGTCCTCAACTCTATATCTTTATCTTAGTGTAAATTGAAAATGTGTGGTTGTGTTTACTTCTTGGGTATGAGGTGATGTGATGAACAAAGCGTGGAAGAATCAAATTGGACTAATCCTCTGCCCCCTATAGAAAAATATTTTGTAGTGATCATATTCACATTAGGTTCTCATCAGTTTTAAAATGCACATCATATGCTGTTATTGACTTTCTCCATGCTGTACAGTGTATTTTCTTTTCTCTTTCCTCTTTCTTTCTTTCTTTCTTTCTTTTTTTTTTTGGTTTCTTGAGACAAGGTTTCTCTGTGTAGCCTTGGCTGTCCTAGACTCACTTTGTAGACCAGGTTGGCCTCAACCTCACAGCAATCTGCCTGCTTCTGCCTCCTGAGTGCTGGGATTAAAGGCATGCGCCATCACACCCAGCTGTACAGTATATTTTCAAGGCTCCTCCTTCCTCCTGTGGGAGGCATGTACCCTTTAGATATAATCTCCTGCCAACCATCTCCAAGTCTCTGGTAACCACTCTGCTTTCAGCTTTTGGAATTTCTGTTTTAGCTTCCGCACACGAGTAAGGCGTGGAAGGGGTGCATTTGTCTTTTTGTGCTTGGGTTATTTATTTCACTCAGCACAATATTATTTTCCATCACATTGTTGCAAACTCCGGAATTGTCTTCATTTCTAAGGCTGAATAGTATCCTGCATCTGCATGCATCATGTTTTGTTTATTCACTCTCCTGAGGATGGGTATTTGGGCTGGTACTGTATCCTGGCTGTTGCAAATAGGACTGTGATGAACACTGAGGAGTAGACATCCTTTCAAAACACCAATTCAAATCTCAGAGCTAAGTACTGTTGAATGACATTTTTTTTTCTGGAGAGATATGAGCAAATATCTACTTACTCCAGATAGGAAACTGATCAAACCAAACTAATCATCCCACTAGTGTTGAACATGGTGAAACAGTGAGTTTCTTGTTGGGAATGGCTAAAAGGCACCTATATTATGAAAGCCCACCCCAGCATGGGTTCCCTATGATTTGCGGCAGCTCCACAATTTAGCGAATTCCCCTCTTCATCAGTCTTTATTGCTTATATATCCTTGGGGAAAGTGAGAGGGCTGTGTGTGTGATGAATTTCAGGAACTCTTTAAGACTTATGAATTGTTTTCTTCATGAATCTTAAGGGGACTCCCTTTAAAGTTTTTTTTGGGGGGGGTTTAAGGAGTTTCCCCCTGAGATTCCGCTTTTTTAAAATAATATTCTATTAATAGAATTTCATAGAATGTATTTTGATTGTATAAGCCTTCATTCCTCTGCTAACTTCTCCCAGGTCTGTTGCTACCTCCCCACTCCATTCTAAGTGTATTTTCTTTTTCAGTTTTATAACCCACTGCATCCAAGTTGTGCTGGCCATATATGCAAATGTGTGGAGCCATCCACTGAAGTGTGGTTAACCTACCAGGGGTTACATCCTTAAAGAAAACTCTCCTTTCCCCCCTAAGAAGCCACCCTAGGCTCATATCCCCCGTGTGTGCTGTGCTTTGAGCTGGCTTGATCTTGTGCAGGTCTTGTGTGGCAGCCATAGCTGCTGTGATTCATGAATGTGGACCTGTCATGTCCAGAAGCCACTGCTTTTTTCCAGTCCTCCCTGACCTCTCGACCATCTTTCTGCCTCCTCTTCCACAATGGTCTGCAGTCCTGGGGGGACACAGGTGTGATACAGATGTCCAGTTTGTGCCTAAGAACCCTCCCTACTGAAACTTATTTTCTGAACTTTCATCAGTCAGTTGTGAGTTTCTTCACTAACCACCATCCACTGCAGAGGGGGAAAAAAAAACTTCTCTTTCTCTGTTCTTACAAAGTGTGGTAGAATCAAATCAGACTAAAAACCTGCCCCTTACAAAAATCTGTGAGTTAGAGACACCAATTTAAACAGCAATTTGATGCTATGTCTATTTAGCAGAGTAATATCAGTGTGTTTACCCGTGGGATCAGCACTCTCCCACCCCAGATTCTTGCTCTGATTTGCAATATATAGTTTGTGTCTCTTCTGGGGAGGAAGAACTTACAATCAGAGAGAAGTAGGATACTCCTATAACATGTATGCGCTTGTGGTTTGAATAGGAATGGCCACCATAGAGTCTTGTGTTCCAATGCTTGGCCCGTAGGGAGTGGCACTATTAGGAGGCGTGGCCTTGTTGAAGTAGGTGCGGTGTTATCGGAGGAAGTGTGTCACTGCGGGAGCAGACACTGAGGTCTCCTATGCTCATGTTATGTCCAGTGACACACTCTTCTTTTCTACCTGCAGATCAAGATGTAGAACTCTCATCTCCTCCAGCACTGTGTCTGCCTGGACACTGCCCTGCCTCCCACCATGATGACAGTGGACTAAACATCTGAAACTGTAAGCCAACCCCAACTAAATATTTTCCTTTATAAGAGTTTCCTTGGTCATGGTGTCTCTTCACAGCAATTAAAACCCTAACAAAGACACTGCTACTGCACACGTGAGCACAACCTGCCACATCCATCATTGTTTAGATGAAATGTTTTAATTTGGAGGAAATTATTATACAAAGACCCAGGAGTGGAATTGTTGGGTTTTGTAGTAATTATGTTTCAGATTTTGAGTTTTTCCAGCTTAGGGGGTTCTAATTTATATTCTTATTAACAGTGTACAAAAGCTTTCGTTCCTCTGGATCCTCAGGAGTGCTTATCTTTCACCTCTGGATACTAGCTGTTCTAACAGGGGAAATAGTGTCTTACTATAACTTAATTTGCATTTCTTTCATTAATGATGTAGAACACATGGCTTTTCTGCAACTACTGGTAGTTTTTATGTCTTCTTTTTGAGTAATATGTATGTCAACTTTTTTTTTTTTGCCCTTTATAGCTGGTTTTTGTTTTTTAAATATCTAGTTGAGTTCCTTATGTATTTTCGATATCAACCCCTTGTGAATGTACAGCTTGCAAACCCTTTCTCTCAATCCATGGATCGTTTCCATAGAACATCAGCTGTTTTCTCTTTTGTGAGGAAGGTTTTCGATTTGATGTGCCCTAATTGGTCTAGGTTTAGCTTTTGAGGCTTGTGAACTCTTGGAGTCAGATTTAAAAAAAAAAAGTCATTTCTCAGATCACAGTTTTTTTCCTTTATGTTGCCTCCAAATATATGTGTAGCTCCTAGCTTTCCACTTAAATTTTTTTCTTTTTTAGTTTTTACATATACATTTATATTCTCTCTCTCTCTCTCTCTCTCTCTCTCTCTCTCTCTCTCTCTCTCTCTCTCACACACACACATATACAATAAACTATCCATATCAAGAAGAACTATGAAACAATCAAGAATATATAAATATTACATTCTTATTGTTTTGGCTATTTGTATTTGGCAGCTGTGAAGAAAACATCTTTCCTATCTTGGTGCATCTAAAATTCTGAATGTAAATCAGTATCTATCATATCTCATCATTATCAACTTAAAAAAAAACATCTATCTATACCTAAAAATATCTTAACCCCTAAACAACTAAGCTTAATTGTAAAACTAAACTATTTGATCTTCAACTCCATCAGAGACTTGAGAAGGAGTAACCCGAGTATTCAGGGGGTGCAGGTTCGCAGCTTCCCAAATGAGATGAAAGAGACAGTTTACTACCTGAGCAGTCACCCAAAATTCTCTATAACTTAGCCAGGCATGGTGGTGCATGCCTTTACTTCCACTTAGATTTCCAATCCATTTTGAGTTGACTTTGCAAAGAAGGACAGGTAAGGTCCAGTTTTGTTCCTGTGTTATGTGACTATTATGTTTTCCCAGTACCATTTATTAAAAAGACTATCCTTTCTCCACTGGGTATTCTATGTAATAATTTTGTTTTTAGTGTGTGTGTGTGTGTGTGTGTGTGTGTGTGTGTGTGTGTGTGTGTGTGTGTGTGTGAGTGAGATTGCCTGCATATGGAGGTCAGAGGAAAACCTTTGGAGTTGGTTCTCTCCTTCTGTCAAGTGGGCTGCAGCTGTTGATGTTAGGTTCTCAGGGTTCTCTCCTTCTGTTGCGTGGGCCCCAAATATTGAAGTTAGGTTGTCAGGCCTAACTGCAAGCATCTTCACCTGCTGAGCCATTTTTCTGTACTCACCTCCACTGTGTGTTCTTGTATTCTTGGCATTTACATTTTTATTGGTGTGGGAAACTATTCTGCTCCACTGGTCAGAGTGTATTCTTTTTACAATTGCTGTGTTGAATCAATGATTATATTGTTACAGTATAATTTAGAATCAGGTAAACTGATGCCTCTTTCTTTATTCTTGTATTGATTATAATTTTGATAACAATTACATTGAAGCCATAAATTACTTTGGATAGTATGGATGTTTTAATAATATTAATTCTTCGACTCTGTGAGCTCAGGATGCCTTACTATTTGTTTTCTCCCATTTCTTTCATTAATGTTCTGTAGTCTACAGTGTACTTTGGTTAACTTTATTTCTAGTTTTATTTCTTGTGCATATTATGAATGAGATTTTCCTCTTAATTTTTTGATAGCTCGTCAATATTTAGGGATCCCACTGCTATTTACATGTGTTTCCCCTATTTTTACATTATAGGAATTTTTATTATAAACTCTCTTTTTTTCTTCTTTTTTATTATTAATTTATTCTTGTTACATGTCAATGGTTATCCCATCCCTTGTATCCTCCCATTCTTCCCTCCCTCCCGTTTTCCCCTTATTCCCCTCCCCTATGACTGTTCCTGAGGGGGATTTCCTCCTTTTGTATATGCTCATAAGGTATGAAGTTTCTTCTTGGTAACCTGCTGTCCTTCCTCTGAGTGCCACCAGGTCTCCCCCTCCAGGGGACATGGTCAAATGTGAGGCACCAGAGTACGTGAGAAAGTCACATCCCACTCTCCAAAGAAAACAACCCAAAGAACTCAAATACAACAGAAATACAGAAGATAAACTCTCTTTTTAAATTTGATTTTGTTATACCTACTCAGCACATTTTGGTAGGGCCATACTTCTATTTCTTTTGTCTCAAGATATTTTAAACGTTCTCTTTTAATTCCTGTATTGGTAATTCAGGAGCATGCTATTCAATTTCTGTGTTTGTGTACTTTCTGAAATCACCCCCATTTATCCTTCTTGTTTTATACTATTGAGATAAAAAATAGCTGTCATTAAATGAATCATCACAAATTTGTTAAATGACATTTGGTGTGATATATTCTGGGAAATGTTTGGTGTGCTCCTGAGATATATATTCTGTTGTTTGATGGAATGGTCTCTATATATCGAACCATTTGTTGATCTAAAAATCTCTTACACCTCAACATTTCCTTAGTGGTTTTCTATCTGCTTGGACTACCCATAATTGAACGTTGAGTATTGGAATTCCCTTTAGTGTCTCTCTCCTGATCTGTTTTTTTTCTTATTATTTGCTTTATACATTAAGTATTCCACTGGTAGCTGCATGTGTATTTATAACTGTTATGTTTTCTTGAATAGTTGATTTATTCTTCCTTGATATTTATTTACAGTTTATTAGTTCAAGTCTATTTTATCAGACCTGAGTATAGCTACCCTGGTCATTTTTTGGTTTCTTTGTGTGGAATATATTCTTCATTTCTTTAACTTTATGTGTAAAAGATTAAAAGTTAATAGTTAAATGAGTTTCTTGTAGGCAGCACATAGTTGGATCTTAGAACTAAAACAATTCTGTTCATTCAATGCTTTCTATTTCATTGGGGGAACTCAATACATTTCATCCAAAGCTGCTTCTGACTTGAAGGAATTACTACTGTCATTTGTTTCTAGTATATTATTTGTTTCTTCCTCTCTTTTTTTTTTTTTGTCTCTTTTCCTGTGGTTAATCATTTTCCCCATTGGTATGGTTTGATTCATTCTCATTTTGTTTTTATGTTTGTACTAATTATTTTTTCTTTATAGTTACAATGAGTCTTACATTAGAATGCTTTATAAAAGCACATTTGAAAATATTTTTAAAGCCAGGTATGGTGATACACACCCATAATCCCAGCACTCAGGGAGACAGAGGCAGATAGATTGCTGTGAATTTGAGGCCAGTCTGGAAAGCGAGTCCAGGACGGCCAAGTGTACCCAGAGAAATCTTGTCTAAAGAAAAACAAAAAAGTATTTTTTTTAAAGTGTATTTGTATTTGTGTGTTTCTGTGCCATGTGAGTGCAGGTGGTTCTGGAATACAGAAAGGGGGTATCAGATGCCCAGAGATGGAGTTATACGTGGTTGTGAGCTGCATAATGTAGGTGATGGGAGCTGAACTAGTGTCTGCTGCAAGAGCATCACACACTAACTGCTAAGCCATCTCTTTAACACCCTGAAAACACATTTTAGCAACTTATCTTGGACTTACGTAATGGAACTCTAGTCTTTTACTCCCTCCCTATACATTTTTTTTCCGATATTGAAAATTATATAATCCTGTGCCCACCCCTGAACAATTTAGTTATACATAATTGTTTCTAGTGGTTTTGTATTTTCATCCTCATACTTGGGACAGCACTGCACCACATACCTGCATCCCTAAAGCATTCTGAATAGGGCCCTGTTTCTCATCACCATTAAGTTTTGTGCATTCGTGTGTTTCATGTTATCAACCATAAGGTTTTGTTTCAGCTTCAGGAACTTCCTTATCACTTCCTGAGAGGCACATCTATTGGTGGTGGGCTCCCTTAGACGGTGCTCAAAAATTGTATTTCTCCACTATTTTTTGAAAGACAGTTTTTCTAGGTTGGAAGATTTTTCTCTTTATCATTTTGAATATCCTATTCTCTTCTTCCCTACAAGATTCCTGTTAAGAAATCTACCTGTATTCTAATAAAAAACCAGCCTTTCTATGTAATGGTGTTGATCCTTTTTTTTTTTTTTTTTTTTTTTTTTGGCTCTTTAGATGTTTTGTCTTTGATTTTAGGTTTTTGTGTGTGAACTCCTCTCTACTTGAATTTGATTAAAGACTTCTGCGCATCCTATGCCTAGATGCACGCATCTGGCCCCCAAATTAGGGTACAGTTTAGCCATTGTTTCATTAAACGTGCTCTCTCTGTGTCTCTGTCTCTGTTTGTCTTTGTATCTCTGTATCTCTCTGTTCCTCCTGCATGTTTGATCTCTTGACAGGCTCCATTATTAGTCTAAATCTTCATTCTTGTCCATTCTCTTGTCATTTTCTTTCTCTGAGTGTATAATTTCAGCTAATATATTGTAGAGGGCAGAAGCTTACAGATAGTACTAGGAAAACTAGAATTGTTGAACATGTAGGCTATTTTTTTTTTGAAGGGAAGAAACTGACACCTGTTTTTCATCCAAAAGTCTATGGATGGATGCGTTAATACCCATTAATCTTTGGTATTCTATAAAACCAATCTTCACAGAATCCTCCAAATTTCTCAGCATTGTCTCTCAGTCAGTAGAACCCAAACTCATGAAAGAGGGCCCATGCACTTTGCAAAGGAGTTTACTCTTACGTTTACTCCTGCCCAAGTCTAGATCTTGAGCATGGTTTCTCTGTCAATAGAACGCATTCTTATGCTTGTTGCAAACCCTTCATCCCTAGGCCCTTGTCCTGAACACTATTTTTCTGTCAATAGAATCAATTCTTGTGAAAATAAAAAAAGTCACAGGTGCTTTTCCAAAGAGTTGTACTTTGCAAAAGAGGAGCAATGTAGCCACGCTTAAAGCTTTGTTGTTCAACTTGTCACCTGGAAACTTTTCACCAAAGTTTTAATATGTTTAAATGTATAAGAAATTAATTGCTTGGCATCAGACTCTAGAGATTTTGGCTAAGCACTGGATAACTAAAATGACCTGAACTCCAAGTTTTATTGTCACTTTACCCAGATCATTTCCTTGTTGGCCACGATGCTTGCAGGGACCCGGCAATATATCTTTAGATTACTGAGTCATTAGTTTTGTTTGATCTAGTCTGCTGTTAAGCTAAGTTGTCCACCAACAGATGAATGCATAATGAATATTTTTATATGTACATACATGTATAGGAATACTATTTAGTTCTAAATAAAAATTTCATCATAAAGTTTTACAGGGTAATGAACAGACTTAGAATGTATAATATTAAGCAAGACCACACAATCTCAGAAAGATAAAGAAGCACATTTTTTCTGTCATATACAGTTCTTGGTCAATTATATATATATATATATATATATATATATATATATATATAGTATAACACATAAAAAATAAAGAAAGGGTTAATATTGCGGGGGGAGGAAGGGCAAAATGCAAGTGGTAGACACAAGTTATAAAATAGTATATAATTCTAAGTAGTTTTCTGGTTCTAATTTTGTCATGGAATTTTTGTTTCTTTGGTAGTAGATGAGTGTGCACAAATATACTTGATAGTGAAAGTACAAAATCTAATCTGAAGGCCCACAGCTTCAAAATGGCTATTGTAACTGTACAGAAGCTTTCTGAGATGTATAGATTTTGTTGCATGATTTTATTTGAACATTTCACATTAAGCTTTATTTTAAAAAACAAAAATATAACAACTTTGGTGGTTTGAATACATATGGCCCCCACAGACTCATATGTGTGAATGCTTGGCCCATAGGGAGTGGCACTATTAGGAAGTGTAAGCTTGTTGGAATAGCTATGGCGTTGTTGGGGGAAGGCTTTGAAGTCTCCGACGCTCAAGTTACACCCAATGTGGTACACAGTCTCCTTTCTGCCTGTGGATCAAGATGTAGAACTCTCAACTTCTTCTCCAGCACCATGTCTGCCTGGACAATTCTATGTGTCCTGCCATGATGATAATGGACAAAATCTCTGAAACTGTAAACCAGCCCTGGTTAAATGTTTTCCTTTATAAGAATTGCCTTGGTCATGGCGGCTCTTCACAGCAATAAAACCCTAAATAACAACAACAACAAAAATCCCTCACCAAAACTCAAAACAATCCCCAACCACCCAACTCCCCAAAACAAAACAAAACAACCTCCCTCCCTGCCAAAAGACAAACCCTCCATTTCAGATCATTCATTGTGTTTATCATCTCTACAATTTTTATTTGATTCTTTTAAACATTTTCCATCATGCTTCTGAAAGCCACAGCTCTGCATTGTGAATGCCATGTCTGAGTGGCACCACTCCTGGCCAGGAGCAGCTGTATCACTGCCAGTGATGTTTCTCTGAGCTCTGAGCTCTATCTCCTTCCTATGTCCCTATCTGACCCTAGCCATGTGTACCTGTGCCACAGCCCTCAGGACTGCCCCTGAGATGAGGCAGAGTTGACTTGTATATTAGAATGCTAACCCTTTGCATCCCCACAGAAACTTCCTGCAAATGAAGTTCACTTATGTTACATGCCTATTTGTGAATTTTGATATTTATCCAGAGTCAGGTAACTACCACCTCAGTCAAGACACAGAGCATTTCTACTATGTATAAAATTCCTTTGACCAGCTGGGTGTGGTGGCGCACGCCTTTAATCCTAGCACTCGGGAGGCAGAGGCAGGCGGATCAATGTGAGTTCAAGGCTAGCTGGTCTACAAAGTGAGTCCAGGACAGACAACGCTACACAGGGAAACCCTGTCTTGAAAAACCAAAAAAAAAAAAAAAAAAAAAAAAAAAAAAAAAAGGAAAAAAAATTCCTTTGGCCTTGCTACCACTTTCCTCACCCACCACAAGATCCACTGATCTATTTTCTTGTACTGTAGATGAGTGTCTTTTATTTTAGAAATTCTTCTGAATTAAGCAAACCCTTGAAAAAAAGAAACTGTGGACCCAGGAAACCATCTCCACTGGACACTGTATGACCTAGGGGAGGTGGAAGGTCATATTTGTGAGGACATTGCTTTTCTTTTTCCACTTCTAATTTAGTTTTTATTTAGAACTACTGGCTGTACAAGTGTCACAAGTGTGCTTCTGAGTGTAAAAATGATATATCATAGTCCTTGTATGGTTGCAGGTTGGGCATTGGAACCCGAGCCTTCTAAAGAGCATCTTGCTGACCTCACACAGGCTCCATTTCATTTTACTTTTTTTTTGAGCTGGTCTCATGTATCCAAAGCTAGTCTTGAACCTGCTTTGTCCCTGAGGATGACCTTGAACTTCTTTTCTTCCAGTTTCCACCCCCTGAGTGATGGGACATCATCGTGCCTGTTTTTATACAATGATGTTAGGGATTGAAACACTCTACCATCTGAGCCACACCCCAGCTCCAACCCCTGTTCTGTATCAAGCACCTTGGAACTGCCTGATTCTTATTTAGCTCTTTTAGATGTAGCAGTGAACAGAAGTGACAGTAACGTGGTCCTCGCGGAGCTTAAACTCTAATGGAGACAGTGATTAAAGCAAACAGTGTGCTAGAAAATGACGAGTTATAATTGTATTGGAAAGATTGTAATTATATATGTGTCTCTTAATTATATTGGAAGTGTTACTGAGAGAATTAAAGGGAAAAGGTGGAAGAGTAGGCGTGGCAGTTTTTTTTTAAATACTGCTGTTGAGGGGGCCTGTGCAGAGGTGGGAAGGTGTGTATCTCCTATTTGAGTTCTGAAACTTACCCTGGTCCTGGGCTACCATTGCTCCCCTCCACCCTAGCCGTATGGCTCCCTTGTCACCTATTTCAACAGTGCTCTGAGGTCACCATTTCAGGGCTGTGGAGATGCTCAGTCTGTAAAATGTCTGCCGCATAGCCTGAGTACCTGAACTTTGATCCCCAGCACTTGTGTAAGAGACAGGCATTGTGGCACCTGTCTGCAACCCCAGTGATGGCA
Source organism: Acomys minous (assembly GCF_964271855.1). NCBI lineage: Eukaryota > Metazoa > Chordata > Mammalia > Rodentia > Muridae > Acomys > Acomys minous. The sequence continues at coordinate 15,997,776 of NC_140493.1, read as the reverse complement.
GATGGATTCTGGGAGCTCATTGGCCAGCCAGTCTAACCTATCAGGAAGCTTCAGGTCCATGGAAAGAGCCTGTTTTAAAAGTAAGGTGGCCAGCTCATGAGAAAGACACCAGAGATAGATAGATAGATAGATAGATAGATAGATAGATAGATAACAGATGATAGATGGATGGAGGGAGGGAGAGCTAGAGTTTGTTAATTAGCATCTTTAATAATTTGCTTGGCTCTGAAGAAGGTTACTTATCTACTTTCTGTTTGTGAATTTAACTTGTTTCTTTTGGTGTTGTTTGTTATGCTTTCTGTTGGATGCCTGCTGCCTTTTACCCTTTTTTGTCTCTGAATAGAAGCAGCCCTTTCTTTAACTTCCCTTATGTATTGATTTACTGGAAGCTCATAAGTCTTGAGATTTCATTATTTAAAACTTTTTTTCTTATTTACTTTATAATCTTTTTTATTTTACCCATGAGTAATTCAAAAGCACATTTAAAAGTATTTTCCAAATATATGCAGTTTCTCTTGTCATTAATTTCTAATTTGCCTGGTGTTTCCTGAAAATTGGTCCATATTATCATCCTATAGAATTCATTAGGATTGTTTTATGGCTTAGTGTCTGATAATTAAAAAAAAATGATTCAACATATTCTTGGAAATAATGTGTAATCTGTTGTTTTTATTTTTACTTTATGTAGTGGTCAATCTCACTTGTTGGTGTGTCTGGGAAGGTTTTGCTGGGGCCATTAGATCATGAGGGTTCTGACTGAACCAGTGAATCTTGAGCCCACTGGCAGGGTCAAACTTTTCATGAACTACTGGGATGCGGTATAACTGAGGAAGGTGGGGAATAGCTGAAGGGGTAGGTCAGTGGTGCCAGCCTTCAAAGGTGTCCTTTGTCCTACCTCCTCCTGCCTTCTACTTCTCCCTACCCCTCCTGCAAGATGCTTCTGCCTTACAGAGCCTGAGAATGGTGGAGCTAACCCACCCAGGACTAAACTGTGATCCAACGCAATCTTTCCAATTTTAAACTGTTTCTCCCAGGGATTTGTCACAGGGATGTCCAAGTATCCACTGTGTTTGCTAACTTTCCTCTCCTTCCTTTGTTAGTAACTACATGAGTATTTTTTTTCTATGACTGAATAAGTTCTATAAGTTTTTATCCTTATGTAACTTGAAGCTGTTTTTGGGTAACTGACTCCTGTTTGGAATTGTAGTATATCTTACTTCATTTAGCCTTGTGCCACTTTATAGTGACACTGCTTGTGTTTGCGTATTTTTTCTAAATTCACTTTTCTTTTATTAATATTTTATTCATATACATTTTCCTTTGGTCCTTCCTACAGTGAGGACTTTTGTAAGGTTTCTTGTGAAAGCCAGCCATATTTCTTAAGCCAATATATGTATTTTTTAAATGAATGACTTTGGATTGATCATATTGATGTAATGAGTAAGCCAGGGTTCATGTTTATCAGCTGTGCTAATTTGAATGAGAATATGCCCCATAGGCTCAGACATATGACCACGTTGTCCCTGGTTGGTGGCACTGTTTAGGGAGAACATGTAGCCTTCCTAAAGGAAGTATTACCACTAGGGTGAGCTTTGCAAGTACATTGCCTCATCCCATTTCCAGCTTGGAGTTGGAGATGTGAACTCTCAGCTTCCTTCACCAGCTGCTTGGTGTCATGGCTCCTCAGCCATATTTGACTCTAGCCCTATGGAACTGTACACTTGAATAAACACTTTCTTCTATAAATTGCCTCGATCAGGGGTGCTTTATGTCAGAAACAGAGAAGTAAGCAATATACTTGCCTTTATGTCACATTTTCTTCTCTTCTTTCCATTTTCCTTTTATTGTCTTTGTATTTATTGAGATATTTTGTTTTATTTTATTTTATTTACTGCAATCATTTTTACTGCAGCTTTGGAATGTTTTGTCCTTCATGTATATTTTAGTTGTTACCTTAGAATATTTTATTTCATCTTTTTGAAATAGGCTCTTGATGTGCAGCCTAGGCTAACTTGAAACTTGTAATCCTCTTGTCTCAGCCTTTCAACTGTTGGGATTATAGGCATGTACCAACACACCAGAACATTTTGCTTTTTTTTTTTTTAAAGATAAGATTTCACTCTATAATTCAAGCTGTCCTGGAACTCATAATCCTCCTTACTCAGATTCTTGCCCGTTGGGATTACAGGTGTGAGCTACTACCCCAAGTTAGAATATTTTATGTTTAAGGAACACACACACACACACACACACACACACACACACACACACACACATACACACACACAAACTTAATGAAAAATAGGGCAGAGATTTGAAAGAGAGTAGGGAGGGTTATGTGGGAGGCTTCAAGGGAAAAGGTAGAAGAGAGAAATGTAATTATATTATAATTCCAAAACCAAAAATTTTAAAGTTCAAATTTTAAATTGGCTTACAAAATATTAGGCTTCCATTTTTCATAGATCTGTAGTTCTGCTTAACCCATTTCCTGTCCTCTGTGCTCTTTCACCCCTCCGTCCCATTCCTGCTTAAGTCTTTAACTCTTAATATCCCCCACCTCATCTTCTTTCATATTATAAATGTTTTATTAGCCCCTCTTATTTTGACAAAGTCAAAATCAATTTCCCTCTGCCCAGAACCAGTGACTTGGCTCTCAGAATTCAAGTTTTACATGCATGCTATTTTGTCCACACCAATTATATTTTGTCAGGTTTAAATATTCATCTTTAAACCTCCATAGTTGTTTTGCTACTGTTCCTTATGTGGTCATGTGATGGTTCTAATGAGAATGTCCACCACAGTCTTGGACATTTGTACACCTGGTCCTCAGTTAGTGATGCTGTTGGGGGGTTGCTTAGGAGGCGTGGCCTTGCTGGAATAAGCGTGTCACTGGGCTTTGAGGGTTTAAATACTTGTACCATTTCTAGTTTGCATTCTCTGTATCCTGCATTCAGTTCAGGATATGAGCTCTTTGCTTCCTGCTTCTGCCACGGTTCTGGCTAGTTTATTGTCAATTCGACATACAATAGAGTTATTTAGGAAGTGGGACTCTGCTGAGAATACACCTCCATACGCAAATCTGTAGTACATTTTGCTAATTAGTGATTGATATGGGAGGGCCCAGCCTATTGTGGGTGGAGCCATTCCTGGGCTGGTGGTCCTGGGGGCTATTAGAGAGCAGGTTGAGTAGGCCATAAAGAGCGAGACAGTAAGCATCACTCTTCCGTGGCCTCAGCTTGAGTTCCTACTATGCATTCTGAAGGGGAGATAAACCTGTTTCCCTAGTGTGGGATGGTGAATGGTCTTGTGAGAGAACAGGTGAGGTTAATCCGCTAGAAGACCAGCCACCTCCTGCAGGATCTTGATTGTTGCCAGCTGAAAAGATCTCGTGAACAGACTCTGGGAGAAGATATATAAATGAGCCCAGAACTGGAGGCGGGGCTTTTTGGAGACTTGGGATAGTTTTGGCTGTTCATCACTCCACTTTCAGACGCCCCTAGAGAGAATCAATCAAGAGAAGGCTCTGGGGCTCAGGGCTCCTGCTGAGGTTCCGGGTTCTGGTTACTCCAGGTTCCAGCAGAAGAAATGCTGCTGATTACGCCAGGGGAATCGTTCCTTGGAACTGATATCCTTACGCTTTTGTTATTATGTTCTTTTTTTTTAAATTTAATTTAATTTAATTTAATTTTTTCTAATTTTTTATTAATTTATTCTTGTTACGTCTCAATGGTGTTATTGTGTTCTTTAATCCCCTTTTCCTATTGTTTTGGTTATAAGTGACGTATGCTCAATTAATACGTTTGTAATAAAATATGTTGGTTAAGAAAACTGAACCTCTCCACAGTAGAGTGGAGAGTGGGATATTACTTTCTCATATACTCTGGTGCCTCACCTTTGACCATGTCCCCTGGAGGGGGAGACATGGTGGCACTCAGAGGAAGGACAGCAGGTTACCAAGAAGAGACTTGATACTCTATGAACAAATACAGGGGGAGGTAATCGCCCTCAGGAACAGTCATAGGGGAGGGGAATAAGGGGAAAATGGGAGGGAGGGAAGAATGGGAGGATACAAGGGATGGGATAAACATTGAGATGTAACAAGAATAAATTAATAAAGTAAAAAAAAAAAAAAAAGAAAAAAAGAAAACTGAACCTACAGCATTTCCTTCATGACTGTGTTGAGGAAATGTAAGCTGGAAGAAGCCCCTTCCTCCACAAGTTGTCTTTGGCTATGGTGTTTCATCACAGCAATAGGAATCTAGGTAAGACTGCAGCCATCCTGCTATCTTTTCTCTGCCTTCAGGGACTGGCCCCCCCTCCCTGCCCCCCCTTCCGCCCTCCTGCAGCCATAAGCCCCCAAACTTCCTCATTCTGTGATTTGCTGGTCTTGGCGTTTTATGACAGCAACAGAGACATAACTGTTTTCTGCAGCAGCTTCGCTGCACCTCCGTTGTTTACCAACCTCTTTGCTTGCCAGTGCCTATTGTATTTTCCAATTCCTTCTCTGTGTGGTTTTACTTCTGTCTGAGGCAAATCCCTTAGAATTGCCTGTTGACATGTTGATTGATGGGAAATTATCCTATTAGGGGCCTTTGTAGCTAGGATGTCCGCGATTCAGCCTCAGAGGGGATGATAGCTTTTCTCTGCACACAGTTCTTTCTGTAGCATGCTGGGTGCTCAGTCCTTGTCCTGTGGCCTCTGCATGGCTGCTTAGAATCAGTCCTAAGTCTAACCCTTGCACCTTTCCCTGTGAGACTTGTTTTCTCCCTCACTGTGTTTACTAGTTTCTCTTTGGGTTGCCTTTACCTGCAGCTTAACTGTGCCCTATTTGACTGTGGGCCTCTTTCTCGTGTCCTCTTTGTATTTAGCTTGTTTGCCGGCACCTGACTGTTCGTGCTTAATGAAGCTGCTGTGTTAGATATCGTACTGGCTAGTGTTTTGCCAATTTGACACAACTTCAGGTCACTTGTGGGAAAGAGAACGTCTGTGTGGAAAATGTCCCATGTCCCCCTCCCCCGCCGCCATGAGATTGGTTTTTGATATGGGAAGTTCCAGCTTTCTGTGGGTGGTGCCACCCCTGGGCAGGTGGTCTTGGGTACTGTAAGACACAAGCCAGACATGAAGGGCAAGCCAGTAAGCCATGCTCTTCCATGGCCTCTGCTCCAGTTTCTGCCTCTTGGTTCCTGCCCTGAATTCTTTCTCCTCCTTGTGGACTTAGAAGCAGTAAGGTAAGATAAACCGTTCTTCCATAAGTGGTGTTTGCTCATGGTGTTTTCTTACACTGATACAATGCCAACTAAGACAACTACCTCTCTTTGTTAGTTAATTAGGTAATTATTGTGTGTGTAAGTGGGAGTGTGTGTGTGCCCCAGTGCGTGTATAGCAGTTGGGGGGTGGAGGGCGGACCTTCAGGAATCTGTTCTCTCCAATTTTTCTTTGAGTCAGGGTCGCTTTCTTGGTTTTGCTGTGTTGTGTATATTCCATGTTTAGCTGACCTGTGAGCTTTGGGTGATTCTGTCTCTACCTCCCATCCCACTGTGGGTGTGCTGGCTAAATCCCTACCTCCTGCGCCATCTCAGGCCTCAGCCATTTTCATGTGGTTGTGACAAAATACACGATAAGATACACCTTGAGGGAGGAAAGGTTTCTCCTTTTCTCTCTCTCTCTTCATATTCCAACATGGTGGGGGATGCATAGTGGCCAGAACAGGAGGAAGCTGGTCACGTGAGTCCAGAGTCAGGAAACAGAGAATGAACAGGAAGTAAGGTGAAGATGTAAAACCTCAAAGCCCACCTCCAGAGATACGTTTCCTTCAGCAAGGCTCCACCTCCTGATGATTCTACAACCTTCCCAAACCGTGCCAGCAGCTGGGAACCGAGTGGCCAAACACATGAGTCTGTGGGGGACAGCCCACATTCAAGCCATCACAATGTCCTTCTCCTGTATCGTAATTCTGTAGTACTGGACGTGCCGTCTACTGGAACCCACCACTGAGCTTTGAATTTTTTAAAATAACATTTTTTTTTTACTAATTCTTTGAGAACTTCACACAACCCACCACTGAGGTTTTAACTTTGTTTTTTAAAAAAATAATATTTTGTTAATTCTTCGAGAAGCTCATGCAATGTGTTTCAGTCCTATTTATCCTTTCCCTACCTCCTCCCAGATCCATTTCCACCTCTCTACCCACCCAACTTCGTGCTCTTCTATGGTTCCTCCTTCTTTTTCCTCTCCTTTGAATCTGGTTTATGTTGCCTACACGCTCTTAAATATGGGGCCTGCCCCAGAGAATGGCGGACCTACTAAGGGCCACATCCTTAAAGAAAACTGACTTTTCTTCTTCCAGCACTTAAAACATGTCAATACTTTCTTAGCTAGGGGTGGTCTCTATGCCCCATTTCATGCAGGGATTTCATTGGCTTGAACTTACACAGGTCTTGTGTATGCTGCCCCAAACACTGTGAGTTCATATGCTCAACTACCTTCTTATGCTCCCGGGATACTGTTCTCTAGCAGGTTTCCTACCACCTCTTGTTTTTACAATCTTCCCACTGGGTGGGGTGTGTCAGACCTGTCCCATTTAGGAAGGAGAACTCCACAGTCTCTTAGTCTCTGCGCCTTGACCCACCATGGGTCTCTGTGCTAATCACCATTTACTGCAAAAATAAGTTTCTCTGATGAGGGTTGAGGGATATATTGATCTGTGGGTATGATGATATCATTAAGAGCGAGTGATAAGTTTTTTTTTTTTTTTGTTTCATTTTCCTTTTATTTCTAGAACTTCTAAAACTGCTTTGGTACTTATCAAGTCTATAGCATCATTTTTATAGTTTCTTACACATTATACATATTCCAGATTTTTATTTCTAAGAACACATCTCGAGCATTTGCTGTACATTTTTAGTTGGTTATATTGCTGTTTGTTAAGTCTCCAGCCAGGGCGCTGCGGGCTGTCCTGCATGCAGCCTGTTTTTGTGTGATTTTCCTTGATCACCGTTCATTGTTATGACTTGCTGTGTGAGAGTGACTTGAGATCTGAGCAGGAGGTGTGCTGCTGAATTGAATTTTCTTTACATTAGATTCAATTTGGGATCATCACTGGCTCAGATAGGGATGTTTTAAAATGATTTCATGAGGCCAACCTGGTCTACAAAGTGAGTCCAGGACAGCCCAGGCTAACACAGAGAGACCCTGGCTCGAAAAAAAAAAATGATTTCATACTTTTCCTGCCCCTTTAAACATAATTGGTATGAGTTCAAGAAAAACAAACAAAAAACAAAGACACCAAACCAAAACCAAACTAACAACAACAACAAAACCCAAACCCCTCACCCCCCGAAAAACATGAGACCAGGCTTGGGGTTTCAAATCATGATGGGAATATTTTCTATGTGCTTGGCAACTTGGCAGCAAGACCAAGGGCAGAAACTACTTAGTTACATTTCTGCTTAGGTCTTTGTGTGTTTCTAGGCTGCCCACATACTGAGGGGTAGCTCTATGAAGCCCAGGTCACGGCATTGTCTTATGACACATTCTTCTTTGAGATGACTATGCCTTGACCTCTGTGTCCAGGTCTGGGTAACCCTCAGGATAAAAGGTCAAGGCCTTTGAGAGATGGCAGTTGACCAGCCTTGCTTCAGGGTCCCTTTCTCTTTCTGGAATGACACTGCCACTTAGTGGGTTAGTCAGGCTTATGTCATGATGACAAAACACCTGAGACAATCAGCTTATAAAGAAGAGAGATTTGTTTTGGTTCAAAGTTTTCCAGCTCCCCATCGTGTCAGTTGGTCCCCTAGCTTTGGGCCTGTGGTGAGACAGAACAAAACTGCTGTTACCAGACAAAGAGTGAAAGGAAGAAGGGGATGAGGTCCTGTCATTCCCTTCAAAGCCCCCCATTGCCCTAATTTCTACTAGGTCCCTCACAGAATCTCTTCTCTGCTCATGGATAGCTTTCTGTCACTGTGACAAAGTGCCTGAGAGAAACAACTTCAAGTGAGGAAAGGTTGATTTAACTCATGGTTTCAGAGGGTTTGGGTCCAGGTCACTTGGTCTGGTGGCCTCTATGGTTGTGGTGAGGAAGAACATCCTCCTCAGGTAGTGATCAGTGAGGTTCATTTCCTAAAGTTTCCAGAGCCTTCCAATAGCACCATCAGCAGGGAGCCAAGCCTTCCACACAAGGGCCCATGGCGTGGGCAGTGGTGGTGGTGGTGTGGAGGCATTCAACATACAAATTATAATTGGCAGATCAGTTGGACTCATAAGCTGAGGTCTGGATGTCCATTTGCTGGAGCTTTATCTTCAGTCAGAGGAAAGCAACAGAATCTTGGAAGCAAACAGAATCTTCAACAGATGTCCAAAAAATGACTATACCTCTAAGAGGGCTATATCAACTGGCAGATGGATCAGGAGAGGCAAGCAGAGATGACTCCTGCCTTCTTTGGGAACCTTATAGCAGGCTACACAGCAATTCTGACAGAGGAGCACTCTATCACAGAAAGTCCCACTCCAAGCCCAGGAAGCTCGCTGCACCGTAAAGCCTGGGTACTGTGGCTGCAGGGTCCTTGCAACTGAAGTTGGCTTAGAATCAGATTCCCTTTATCTAGAGGTGGACACTGGTCATCTGTACCATCCTCCCGAAGCTTCAGCTGATGAGCTCGCCCTGCTTCCCATCCACGGCAGCTGGGTCATGGTGAAGGCTGATGTGGAAAGGAGCTGCATGCATAAAATGGAGAAGTACAACAGAGATGTGTGCATATATGCATATACATACGTATGTTTTCATGGACATGTGCACATGCGCGCACTACCTAGTATGGATGCTGGCAAGGCAAGTTCAAGTGTGAGAACTCAGGACACAGGGTTGGATCAGGGACTTGAAAAGGCCGCTGTTTTTAGCTCAAGTCCCATCCGTTGTACATGTCCTTCTCAGTCAGAGGGTGACAGGCTTTGTTCTCATAAGGCCTTCCACTGCTTGGATGGCATCCACCCAGAACATGGAACACAATGTACTTTTGTCCTAAGCCCATTTTTATATGCCAATTCTACACAAACACTGTGCAGAAACACCTAGAAAAATGTCACGATACCAAGGACTCATGAAATGCATTTTCATATTCATGGCCCATATTCATGTTCAAAGGCTGGGGAGGTAGAATCAGCGCAGCAGCTAGTGACAGAGGCACACTAGAGCATCTTATGGTCAGACCCATTTCAGCTCTTAGTCTTTTTCTTTTTTCTTTTTTTTTTCCCCTGTAGACAGAGAGCCTTTGTGGGCAGATTCTGTATCACCCTAGGGTGAGGACCTGTACAATGGTGTTAAATGAAACACAGGTCTTCTTGGAACAGGTGACCTGGCCTTCAGGTCCTGTGAGTTTGTTCCCTGTGTTCCTGGGTTCACAGGGCACAGGCTTGCTGAGCCCAGCATCTGCGCAGCAGCTCAGTTCAGCCTGAAGGGAGGAGATGCTTGGTTGGGGTGAGGCAGGTGTCTCCGAGCCTGATGGAAGGACCCAGTCTCATGTCCTTTTCTGCATGACATCCAGCTTCCACCCTGCCTACCTCCACTTCCCTTTGTACTTCTGGCTCTGTGATGTGATGAGGTGTGTGTGTGTGTGTGTGTGTGTGTGTGTGTGTGTGTGGTCACAATAGTAGACACAAACACCTCTTCCTTCTATTCTTTGTGCGTATTCACAGATCCCTAGGCGGACATTGGATGAGTGGATGTGACTTTCTCATCATGTGTCCTTGGAAGGATGTAAAGTCACCCTTGATGCACTCCAGACCCATTTCTACCTGTGAAACACATAGCAGAGGGTCTCTGGACCCCAGACAGTGCTGTAGTGAACCATAACTAGTTTGTCACACTTCTGCCTCTGCCTCCTGCAATTTACAGCTTAGCCCAGGTCCCTACGCCCTGTGCTTCCTGGCTTCCCTCAGGAGCCTCCATAGGGCTGGGATGCTCTCTTCCCTGTGCCTGGCAGAGTCCTGCTGCGCTCTCCAAAGGGAGCATAGTCCCCTGGGAACCACCCCAAGTGCCTGTACTATAGAGTGTCTCTGGCCCTGGTGATATTCTGCATACCCTCAAGGAGGACAAATTACTGTTTCCTGTCTGATGAGCCCAAGTGTGGAACTGTGCGCCTGATTTCCTGTTTCCCCAGAATCGGCTATGCTGTGCACACATAGCTAAGTAAGAGTTGTCCTCTGCCCAGAGAAAATAGATTGCCACCTTTACCCCATATTCTTTTCCTCTGAGGATAGGATACCAGGGGTGGGGGGCAGGGCAGTGAAGAAGGCCTGGAGACCCTCTCCAGGGTGCTGATCACTGGGCCTTGTGGGGTAGCTTGTCCTGCATTATGGCTGCAGTTTGGGAAGATGTTTATTTGTCTCATAACCAAGAAATGGAATCTTCTCTGTGTTTAGGAGTACAGTGTCCTCTCAGGCTGTGCAAAAAAGCAAGCTTTAGACCATTAACTTTTTTATTTTTGCCCTTTATTGGAGTTTAAATAAGAAGGTGAGTGAGGCACCCAATGCAGGGTGATTATGAAGCAGTAAAAGGTGTTAGCGCACTCGGGGGCAGGCAAGACAGAGGGAGGAGGCAGGCTGGCTACAGTGGCTCCCATCACAGCCTTTATCTTGCCCTTCTTTTAATGGAGTAACTTGTCAACAAAAATAAGGGGGAAGTCAGCATGGTAGGGCTGTAAGCTGGCCTGTGCCTGGTGACTGTTAGAGATTCCCTAAAGTAGCATTTGAGTTGTGGGAGAGGACATAGTAAGCCCTCACCAGGCATATCCCAGATCTTCTGGATGGTGCTCAGTGAAGCCCTGTGGCTACATGAGATGCAAAGAGAACCCTAGACAGCATCAGTCATGTATATCCTGGTTGTAGGTTCCTCTAGGTCCTGGATCCTGAGTTTCTTTAGACCAATGGGAGTGAGCTATTCTACATGGGTATCATAACACACAAATCAGACAGGGACAGTAAGGTTGCCTTGGTGATGAAAATCTGCTAATGTGAGCTACCATCTTAAAACGTTGTTTTGGGCTGGGGAAAAGGCAGAGTCAGTAAAGATCTTTTGTTACAAGTATGGGTACTTGAGTTTGATACCCAGAGCCCACATAAAAAGCCAAACATGCACATACAGTTCTAGCACTGAGGAGACAGAGATGTGGATCTTTGAGGCTTACTGGTAAACCAGTCTAGTTCACTTGACAATCTCCAGGCCAGTGAGAGAACTTGTCCCCAAAAGAAGTGGGCCATACCTAATGAATGAAACTCATTTGCCATTCTTTTCATCTGTCTATCCATCCATCCATCCATCCATCCATCCATCCATCCATCTATCCACACATCTATTATCCATTCACAAGTCTATTCATTCATTCACCTGTCTATTAATCCATCTTCATTATTCATCCATATATATGCATATATATGGACATATATGGATATATATATACATACATGTATATATCATCCATACACACACATCCACTTATTAATTCATCCACCAACCATATTTACACTAATTCATCCATCCATCTATCCATCCATCCATCCATCCATCCATCCATTCACTTACCCACAGACAACCATCCACTCATCCATCTATCCAGTAATCTATCTATACTACCCCCTCATCCACTCATCCATGTATTCATCCATCAATCCATCCAACAATTTACCTGTCCACTAACTAATTCATTGTTCTTTAATAGATATTTGTTGGTTCTACTCTGGTCACTGTTAGCCAATGAAATACAAAGATGGATAGTGATTCTGCTGTTTGATCAACTAGCTTTGATGAGACGAATGTTCCTGGCCAGCTGTAACCTGGCTGCTAACTGGGCTAATTCATGTGGTCAGTATCCACTGAGCTGCTTGCATACCCATGGAGCCCTTTCCTCAAGATCATGGCCTGCTGAGGAAGTCTCATGCCATGTGAAGCAGAGGTGTGTTTTAGAAGGAGAAAATTAGAAGGTAGCTAGGTGATACTTGGGTGACTTCCGGTGATCTTTGAAAGGGAATCAGGGAAGACAGGAGGGGCAAAGGGAAAGCAAATGGGGTGTGAAGATTTTTCAGTGTGGGATAATATGAGAGATAGGCAGGCAGATATTCAGGGCGCGCTGACAGGCTGAACATCACAGTGTCTTGTAGATACTGCCATTACAAGGTCTAAACATGGCCACAGTGGGTTGAGAGCTCTGAAAGCAAGGCCCCAGGAGGGAGTAGAGGGATAACTATTCTATAATTGACAGTGATTTAGGAGCCAAGACTTTTGAGGAGTAAGAGCAAATAGCCAGGAGGGGAAGAGGTAATTCCAAGGGAAAGCAAAGCAAAGGAGATGTGGGCAACTCCATCAAGGAGGCGTAGAAGGCAGAGCGTGCAGGTACTCCAAACCTCACACTTGTGTGTTTTGTGGAGGAGAAGTGTGTAGTGATGCAGTAGAAATGAGCAATGATGCTTCCTACTTTGCCTCCAGGCTCAGCAGCTGGCTGGAGAGGTCATAAATGCTTTTTTTTTGTGTGGAGACAGGAAAACAAGGTGTGGTGAGGACTGCATCCTGCAGGGGGAGTCTTAGTGCTCCTGGTGGACAGAGGATGCTGTCCCATTTTGAAGAGCCAGCTCAGGTAGACAGATTCCTGAGTGGCCTGAAGATGCTAAGGGTCTCTGGAAACATCTAAGCTAGCAAACCAGTCAGGTTTGGGTCTAAAAGCTCACTTGCTGGGGGTGAGGGTGGGGGTGGGGTAGGAACCTGGGTTCACCCTTATTTAGGGTAAAGCCATTGAGCTTTCTGATTTGTCATCTAAAATTGCAAAATGCTCTCTCTTTCCTGGAACCATCACGGGCGTTAAAAATAATCCCTTTTTATCCAGTGGTTGTAACTAATTTTTATTGGTTTTAGTTCCCATTTCTGTGACCAGGCTTCTTCGTGTGTTATAGAGTGTATAATAGCACACATTTTGGCTGTCACGGGAGTTAAATAAGTTCCCATTTTTATCTAGTAAGTGGCACTCGACAGACCTTAAAGTTAGTCCTCATTGTTCTAAATCAGACTCCTGTTTGTTAAAGAGATAATACCTGCTCCACAGAATCACTCCAAAACTCATTGCCTATCTTTGCATTGTCTCTCTGAACTGTACTCACAAAATCAGCAAGTACAGGCTTTTAAAAAAATGCACGCGTGCCTGTGTGTGCGTGCACATACATGCGGGTAAGTTTCTGAATCCTCCATGATAGTTGTGCTCAATGTAATTGAAATGAAACTGGAGTTGATTTAATTATTGGCATTTAGAAAACTAAATTTTCCCTGATACATGCGTGTTACGGGGGAATCTAAAAGAAGCCGAAACTCCAGTAAGTGATTAGCTCTTTATGTAGACTAATTGCTTTTACAGTTATAAATAAATTCCAAACATCACAGCTCGAAAGCACACACCTGTGCACTAATTGCTTTTCTGAGAGCAGTTTCCATGGCGGCGGAGCAGACATCCCACCACCCACAGATCGGATGGTGCAGGTGGATACTGGAACTTGGCGATTGTACCAACCGGTGCCAGCCGTCAGTACCGGTGCCAGCCGTCAGCACTGCGTGCCTCTAGACAGCTCCACCCTGGGCGGCTTCTGCTAACTCAGAATTCTAGAAGAATAGTAATTGGGTTTGAAAGGCTTTTCAATAGTGGGAATGTTGGCTTCAGAGACTTCAAGAGCATCCCTAGTGCCCCACAGCGGGTAGAGCTGCAATCTGGAGCTGGTGCCCTGGCTCATTTGAGCCCACATCCTTAGCTCTCCTTCCAAGGCAATTGGTGGAAACAATGCCTTCTTGGGAACACTTTCAAAAGAAACTAATGACCAGAACTCTGGATGCTTTAGTTAAATATGTGCATTTTAAAAAGCCTACTTCTGCCTGGATTTGCATAATGGTTCTTTCCCATAGGCCAGAGTTACCTTTCACTCTGTTTAATAGACTCAATGCTGCCTTATTAACAAGCATATGCAGAAAGATGACCTCAGGAGGCTCCTTCCCCCAGCATGCCTCCTTCGCTGATTGCCCACCTGTGACCTCAGCGGCCCTGCCAGCTTCCTAATGGAGTGGAAGCCGGTCTTCCACCTGGTGTCTAAAGGGAGCCTCATTGCCCGATTGAAGCCCAGGGCTGAAAGAGGAGTCTGAGTAAGATGAGAGTGACCTTCCTTCCCGAACCTCTGGTGCACCAGCCCTTGTGTCAGGATTTGGCAAAGTGGGACGTTCAAGCCCATTTGTGCTGCTGTAACAGAATGCCCGAGAGCGGGAAAGTTATAAAGAACAAGAAGTTATCGCTCACAGTCCCACCGGCTGGGAAGACCAAGATCAAGGTGCCCAGCAGGTTGTCTAGTGAGTGCAGCATTTTAGTGAGGGAGGGCCACTGTGTCCCCCCTGGGTAGAAAGTGGTCTCATGCGACTATCCCTCACACCCTCAACTCTTCACTCTTTCACAGAAGCCCCTGAATTTCGAGGGACCCACATGTTGGATCATTTATATCTTTTCCTTTTATTTTGAAACATCTTCAAACCTAAAAAATAAGTTGAAAAAAAAAAAAAAAGAGAGGGTATGCCCTTTCTTTGGAGCGCCTACTGAAGTGTCCCTGCTCTCTCAATAATGTCCTTACCCAGGGTCATATGCTTCTTATTTGCTTCTTATCCTCTTTAGTGTTTTCCTGGAAACTTGCTGGGTTTGATGATATCAGGCCAGTCCCTTCATGGCCGATTTATGCTTCCTTGTGATTGGATCCAGAGCCTATGCCTTCAGCCACAGCATCCACATGTACCCTGCAATGGCTGTCACTTTCTCCTGGTGCCACGTAAGCTTGGGTTCTCCTGTTGTCAGTGATGTTGACTGCCATCACTGCTCTACTGGATCCCCTGTGTAACAAGTGATCTGACACTTGGCAGTGTGAAATGTATTTCATGGCCTTAATGTTCTATGTGCATCAGGAGTGGCAGGCGTTTGGCTAGGAGTCTCTCCAGGGGACTGTGAGATGTGACTGGGACTGAAGGCTGGCTGGTGCTTTCTTTACTCTTCCCACATGTCCAAGCCTTCTTTAACAGAGGTCACACTAAGCTTCTCCACCTGTCCTGGTTAACTCTGGCTGTCTCATTGACATAGCCTGGAATCGCCTGAGAATGGAGTCTCCGTTGAGGGATGGGCCAGATTCAATTCTCCTGTGAGTGTTTCTAGAGAGAATGACTTGATTGTTGGGTGACGTAGAAGGGTCCAGTCCACTGTGGGCAGTGTTGTTTCTCAAAAAGGTGTCCCTGGACTGTAGGAGAAAGCTAGCTGCCTATGAGTTTGTGAGCAAGGCAGCAGAAAGGGGGCTCCTCCATGGTTTGTCCTTCGAGTTCCTGCCATGACTTTCTGTAATGCTGAACTGCGACCTGGAACTGTAAGCTAAAACTATCCCTTTCCTTGCCTAAGCCGCCTTTGGCAAGCATTTTACCACAGCAATAAAATAAGCCAGAAAGATCACTTGTTCTTGTAGGGGACTCAGGTTTGGTTCCCAGCACCCACTCTCCAGTCACAACTGTCTACAACTCTAATTCCAGGATGCACGCGCTACACAGATATATGAGCAAATCACTTGTACACATTGTCTTAATTAGGGTTTTTATTGCTGGGAAGCCATGCTATGACCACAACAACTCTTATAAAGAAAAACATTGGGCCTGGCTTCGAAGTTCAGAGGTTTAGTACATTTTTTTTTTTTTTTGTCATGATGGGAAGTATGGCAGCATGCAGGCAGACATGGTGCTGGAGAAGGAGCCGAAGAGTTCTACATCTGAATTGGCAGGCAGCAGGAAGAGGGAGACATTGGGTAAGGCTTGAGCATTTGAAAAACCACAAAGCCCACCCCCAGTGACACAATTCCTCCTGCAAGGCCACACTCGATAGAACAAGGCCACACCTCCTAATAACCCCTGTCAACTAGCTCCACTCCCTAAAGACCGAGCATTCAATTTCTGAGCCTATGGTAGCCATTCCTTTTCAAACCACCACATACATAAAATAAATAAATGGAAATGTAAAGGGAGAGTGAACTAGGATGGCATCCTTGGGAGGTATCCCAAGTGCTGGGACCTCTTAGCTTCAGTTGCTTCCCAGCAAACCCATCCGAAGGAAGCAGGTGGCAATTGAGGTTTTGGCATGACCCCGCCTCAGGGACCACTTCCACTGTACTTTTGGTGTTCAAGGATGGCTCACAGACCTGCCTTGCTGGTAGAGTAGACCTCCCAGTCAGTGCGAAGAACACGAGAGAGGGGAGATGACCAGAACAGCTTTAGAAAACGGCCTCTGTTCATTTTCCAAAATTACGGTCTTTCCCTTCTGAGAAATTCCTTCTTTAAAGCTATCATGCAGATCTCTAATTCTTTACCAGCGTATGTCCCCTGTTCACAGTGCTGGGTTTCACGAGGACATTTTCTTTGAAGTGGACTAGTGCACTTTGGCCTCATTCTGGATGCTTCTTTGCCATGGCGTTGAGCTTCCTAAGCTTTGCAGGTCCTGAACTCTGTCCCGTGTATTTCTTTTCTCACACATGGAGGTTTTCATCTCTGGATGTTCAATTTGGGGCAGTTTTGGTTTTCATCTTCCAGGAACATATGGAATTAATGTCTTGAACATATGGGATGCAGCTACAATGGCTCTTAATGTCCCTTTCTAACAATTCTGCTTTCCATATCATTTTGAGTTAGCTTGGCTGTCTCTTCATCCTGAGTTGTATCTCCTCACTCCCTTGCCTGCCTCGTAATTACTGGCTGCATGCCACACATAGTTAATGTTGCCTCCTTTGATGCTAAATGTTTTGTACTCTGGAACACACACTCTCTCTCTACTTTTTTTTTTCTTCTTCTTCTTGGATGCAGCTAAGTTACTTGAACCAATTTGGTCCCTTCCGGTCTTACTTGCAAGATTTGCTAGATGTCAGAGCAGCTGCATCCGGAGCTAATGTCCCCTAACTGCTGAGGGAAAGGCTGCCCAGGGTGGACTGGACAAATATGTACCTGCATGCATGTGAGTGGAGATCAGTGAGTTTCTCTAGCTGGACCTGGCACACTCCACATCCTAGGTCTGCATCAGTGACTGTTTCTTTGATCTTGCCTGGCCCTTTCTTGACCTCAATTCTCTCTGCTCATATGTTTATTGGAATTCAACTGAACAGTGCCAGCTCCTTAGAGTCTTCCCTGAAGGCTCTTTCTTGTGCTATCTAGTGGGCTTTGTTTTTGTTTCCCCAGACTTTCCTCTGTCTTGTCACCCACCAAGGGGAAGCAGAGATCTTTTGTCTTTTTGACTTGCCTGCATCTTTTCCAAGAAATCCTTCCCAGAGGACAGGGTGGGGGATCTCAGTGGTTGTTATAGGTTGTGTGTGTGTGTGTATGTGTGTGTGTGTGTGTGTGTGTGTATGTGTGTGTGTGTGTGTGCAACCTTTAAGTGAGAGTCTCTGAGTTATGTGTAACAGTAATTCATGTCTCAGCGACAGTGGCTACAGTCACCAACTCTCTGGAGGTACAGCTGAAGATTTCGTAGTCTACCACTACTGGCCATATGATCTGCCCTGATAGCCACATGCTTATATAAGCCTCAATTTACCAATCTGTAAGATGTTGAAAGTGAGGGCAGCTGAAGGCTCAACTTGGGGATGAGGCTAGACCAGGTGGACTTCAAGGGTTTTCCTCCACCAATGCTCTCACTCACAGGTATAAATGAGAGCATCTTCACTCCCAGGGTCTTGACCCCCCCAGTCACTTGACAATGGCCACTCTGGTTGTCCCTTCAGCAATTTTCTTCCTCTGACAATTCTGGCATTATTGCCATTTTTGCTTTCCTTTCTTGCCCCAGGCAGGCAGCACAGTGGTCCAGACTACAGGAGGATCCTTGAACCCCTGGTGATGGCTGCAGCTCTTGTCTCAGGTTGAACCTGTCTGGAACTCCCCTCGCTAATGCTGACAGTGGCCCACTGCCTGTCACAGGATCTTCTGACAGCCTCTTGTTTTCACTGTCTCATCACCCTACAGTGTTAGGAGGTAGCCTCTTTTTCATCCCCAGCTTGAGAACAAGGAAACAGTCATGTTGCCAGCAAGTGTCAGAATCAAGGGCGCTTCTGGCTTTGGGGCTTCTGGGACTGTCCAGTGTGGATGGATATGGACAAGCAGGGAGCCTGTGCAAGAGCATCCTAGGTACTGGAGGATTGAGTGGAGCTCTTCGGCAGCTGGGGCAGGCGGGCTTCAGAGGATCAGGAGTCCTTTAGAAATTTAAAGTGCTGTAAATATTAGCCGCAAGGAGCCGTTTCCATAATCTCCCATTTTCTATTGTATTGCAAATTCTCGTACACTTTCTTGCTCTCTGGGAAAGATGAAGGCCGCCTGTTTAATAACCATACTATTAGCAAGTTATCAAGTATTTGATTGCGTTTTCCAGAAAGCACCTCAGTGGCTGGGGGACCATTTCGCATCTGCCTTTTCTGCTCATACTCAGCAATTCAAGCCCTGCGGCCCGCGTTCCTCAGTGTAAAATTGTCTGTGTATGGTGGTTGAGGGAAATTATTTTTTACAGGGAGGGAAAGAGCATCCAGTTTACAGATGTCTTGAGTAACACACAGAGCAAAAATGGCTCTTCCTGGCCCCAAGTGTGGATGGATTTAGCAGCCGTCAACAGAACACCACAACGCGTGTCGGATGGAGGCAGCTTCTCCGTGAAGATTCTCCATGGGGTCTGCAGCTTACTTGCTGTCCTATGGAGTTTGGGGTGATGCACTCTTCTCTCCGCACTCTCCTGAAATGCTCCCAGTCCTTCCTAGAACAACCAGACCTCCACATTTCTCTCCTCTCCTCTCCTCTGCCCTCCTTCCCTCTGCCCTCCCCTCTCTTTCTCTTCCCCTCCCTCTCTGCATATTTTAGAGTCCTGGTACCCTGGGTGTGGCCTCTGGTTTGAAATGCTTAACTGGTATGTGTGGGTCAAATAATGTCCCCTAATTCAATGTTTGTCTTGAATGAGGAAAGCCCGTGAGATGGTAAAGGCCCCTTGCTTCCTATCCTGAAGACCCGAGTTCCATCCTGGGACTCACATGGTGGAAGGAGAGAACTGATTCCTGCAAGTTATCTTCTGATCTCCATAAGTTACACACATACACACACACACACACTCACACTCACAGATACACACACAGAGTTAAACACCCAATTAACATGCACAGTTATGCACACACACACACACACACTCACAGATACACACACAGAGTTAAACACACAGATAACATGCACAGTTATACACACACTCAACACACACTCACAGATACACACACAGAGTTAAACACACAATTAACATGCACAGTTACACACACACACTCAACACACACACACTCAACACACACACACTCACAGATACACACACAGAGTTAAACACACAATTAACATGCACAGTTACACACACACTCAACACACACACACACACACACACACACACACACACACAGGAAATACATACAGGTAACAATAAAAACGTAGAAAGGTAGAAAGATTAACATATGAAATGAGCTGGTTGGCAGAGAAAGACTAGGGATTCTTCACCACCTGGGCTTCATACAGCAAACAAAGCACGCCCAAGAAAAGCCCAAGATATGCAAATGTGGGTTTTGGGGGATGCTAAGTAGATGACCTATAAAGTGCACAGGGCTCCTGGCCTGAGTGTGGATGGATTTAGCAGCTGTCGACCAAACACCACAATACACTTTGGAGCCCTGCTTTTCCTCAGTTCACTTGCCCTCCCCCATCTTCCGGAGTCCTTTCTCCTTTATAATAAATTATACCTATTTCTATTTCTAACCGTGTGTCCCTAGAACAGTTTTTCAGAGGCGGGGGGTGGGGGGTGGGGGGCTGAAAGCCTGAAGACAAACATTAAGAGCCTGGGGGGCACCTTCTGCCCTCACATCTATACCCGTAGCCGTTGGAAACCTTGCAGTGTCTTTTCTGGAAATGTTTAAAGATGCACTTCATTCACACGAGGAGAAGCCATCTTGGGTTTAAGTCCACTGGTTGGCATCAGTGTAAAGACAGATAGAGGAGAGAGAATCTGGAGAAATAGCTATGGGAAGAGAGAGAGAGGGAGAGACTGCTGGAGAGAAGCCTGGGAAAATTCCTTCCCCATCTACTACTTTCTCTAGTCTCCTGCCTGGGAAGTCCTGAGAGGAGGGAAGTTGGGGATCTGGTCACTTGGATTTTGGTCCTTTGTTACATCAGTTTCAGGAGACCAGTGCACCCACAGACCCCAAATGACCTTCTGGCCGAGCTCCACCCTCTGGGCTTTTTTTCTGGCCACAGGTTCTTGGATGAATGAGGAGCTAGTAGTATCCAGGCAGACAGAGGGAGGCTGCATCTGGGGTTCAAGAGAGAAGATACCATGCAAGCTCATTGGTGCCAAGTAAGGGTCATGTTCAAGTAAGTCAGAATAAATTCCTGCCTTCATGACCCAGCTGTCCACCGAGAGAGACAAGCCTACAGACACAGTTGGACTTGGCTACAAAGACAGACACCACAGTAGATGGACAGGTGCCCACCCTGCCTCCTTCCCCCAGGCAGGGTCTCTGGGTTTTGGATGAGCCTAGTGGACTTTACAAGCTGTAAGATGCGTTTGCATTGTTCAGATCAATTCACTCTAAGCTGCCTCCCCGACAAAGACCTTTTCCCCAAACCCATGGCTTAGGCCTTTTCTTGTCTCTATTCTTCTGTCTCATCCCGGGACTCCCAACTCTGTGCTCCTGCTGGCTATGTTCTGCCTGATGTCTCTGGAGGAGCACCGAGGGACGAACGGTTTTCCGTTAGATGGCACAAGTCCCTTTAAGTCATCTCGAAGTATCCTCAGCTCGCAGAGGCTAGGGCTGAATTTTCCAGAAAGAGTGACATGGGGTGGGAGTGCACTGTAGAGTCCACTGGCCCACTGTGGGTGGGTGGGTACAGTCAGAGAAGCCTCTGTTCCTCAGGGAAGCAATCTCTGGTGGGCGTTCTCTCCAGCAATCCAGGCTGAGTCCTTCCTCAGTGGGCCAGGCCATCATGATGACTCCTCTACCCCAAGATCATACAGACATCTTTCAAAACTGACTTCACTATGTCTACATCAAGATGAGTGAGCGCAGGGCTCAGGCAGAAACCTTGCTTTCTGGAAGGGAGCCTGAGCCTGGGAACTGATGGCAGCTTCGTCCCATGGTTTATTCTTCCTGCCTCGCTTATGAAATCAATGTATCTCCTTATGATAATACGTAATCAAAATTCAATGAATAAAGTAGTGAACTCTCCCAATAAAAGGCAATGTCTGCATCAGCAGAAGCCACAAGCCGACACCAGCATTGGCTCTGGGCTCCCTGGGGACTGTTAAGCAGTGCCGGATCTGCTGCCAAATGCTAGCAGAGCCAGCAGCGAGCTGGTGTTTCCGCTGGGTCCAGACTAGTCCATCCTGACGGCTCGCTGGCTGGTTTCATTTTGATGGCTTCAGCTTTTGCTGGGTAACCCCATAAAGAAGTCTCTTAAAATGCATCTTTGAAATTCTGGCGCTGTCGTCTCCAATAAAAGCCGTAGAAGGGAAATTTCAATAAGATAACTCAAGAACATTTAATTTTCTGCTCCTCTGGATTTGCTATCTTATTACAGCCATTCAGTTAGCTAATAAATGTCCAATCCTGTCCAATCTTCATAGCGAGGAGAGAGGCTGGGATTTAAATAATTGGATGGAATGTCTAGGGGGCAGCTTTTAGCCGAGGCTGCCAACAGAATTGGTGGGTGCGCTGTCCGAGCTGATTCTGGAAGCTGCCTCATCTCATCCTGGCCTGTCAGTGTCCTCTTTGCCCCTGGTCACCTCTTTTACTCTTACTATAAACCCCAGCGGCCTGTAAAGAAGGTTTGGGGACAGGAGCAGAGGCAATTAGGGTCCTGATTTCATCTTTAGAAGCAGGGACATGTCCTGGCTATGAGCTGAGTGGCCTCTGATGGCCAGCCTTCCCAGAAAGGTTTCACAGTGCATGGTGACTCAACTATCATGTCTGACTAGGTCCCACATGGCTATGGAATCCAGCTGAGCTGTGGCTGTCCATCTGGTAAGTGGGCTGTACTCCCAAAATGTCAGATTTCTGAGATCTTAGTGTGGAAACGTGTGCTTTTCCAGGGGGTCTGAGACTCCAGCAGTGTGTCATGTCAGCTGGCCTTTGGAGCCTTGGTGGGGTCTGGGTTTGACCGCATCCTTTCAGAAGCCTCTCTGAATGGGGCTGTTGGATGTACCCAGATCTGTGCTCTGTGCTGTGGGCCTTGGCCAATCAGAGGCCCCTTGAAGTTTCCTTGTGCAAATCTGCAACGCAAACCCATCACAAGGTGACCCATTGGCTTCAGGTGGTGCTGGCCTCTTTTCAAGGGTCCAGGGACAGAAGCATGATGTGGTCACCTCACAGCGCCCTCTAACTTTGCCTGAGGTCTCCCAACAGCCCTCTGTGGTTGCCTAGAGATGCCCGAATCTCTGCACTGCTCAGCAATGTTAGATTAGCAGCCATATGGGAAAGGAGGGGCACAGTTCTTAAGCTGGCAGAATGGTGACAGGTAGACAGAAGAGCATTTGTTATGAACTGCTGTCCTCTGCACACGATGTGGTGGTCATAGTGACTGGCCTGAGTCCTTCTTAAGAGTGTAGTGTCCTACTGACATACCCTTGTGGAAGGGGAAAGACTTACCAGATGGCCCCCCATCTTACCTCCTGAGGATATATGAGCTTTTGTCAGTTGGTGGGTGGGGGAGGTTTTCATTGATGTAGTGTAGCTTCCTGTAAGTGGCCCATGATCCTGTAAGTTATCCCAGTTAAACCCACTGTTCACCAATCTAGACTTAAGAAGGATCATTTCTTTGGTCTTTTGTTCTCTGTATATCTGGGGTAGATAGAAACAGACTTTCTAGGGAAAGTCCCACAAAGCATCCCCATGGGACGTTAAAAATACTGAGACCAGACAGAGAGGAATATCATTCACCAAGGACCTTGGTCCTGGAGGTGTGATAGGAGTTCACTGGTGTTGCCATGGAGATCTTGTCCTGGAGAATGGGTGGTAGGGACTCATGTGTACTCAGGGCAGGACAGTAGTGGATAGTGGCTGAGAGATGAGTCTGGAAATAGCCAGAGAGTTCAGAATAGAAAGACTTAGGGCCAGGTGAAGAAGGGAAGACAGGGAAGCCGGGCCTAGGTTAATATACAGCTGTCAACAAGAGACATATGCACTTGAAGGTGTCTCCAGGCCTCATGGTATTGGTTACAATGATCCTCCAGTCCTGGCTCTCTTAGGAGTGTCACTGGGAGAGAAGGCTGAAGCCTTCAGGTTGAGGGTATCCCTTAGACTTTTACAAACCCTTGAACCCCAAAGATGTTCATATCCTAATACCAGAACCTGTGACCCTAACTTCAAGCAACGCATGGGGAGTTTTCAGAGCAATGCGTCAAAAGACCTGGTGATGTGGAGATGCCCTGGAGACTTGAGTGGGCCAGTGCTACCACAGGGCTTCTGAGGAGAAGGAGACAAGGCTATGCCAGGCTTCACAATGCAACAAGCTGTGGTGGTTTGAATAGACTCATGTGTGTGAGAGCTTGACCCATGAGTATGACACTGTTAGAAGGTGTGGCCTTATTGGTAGAAGTATAGCACACAGTGTCCTTCTGCTGCCTGCGGGTCAAGATGCAGAACTGTTGGCTCCTCCAGCCCCATATCTGCCTGCATGCTGCCATGCTTCCCGCCATGATGATAATAGGCTAAACCTCTGAAACTGTAAGCCAGCCCCCAATGAAATGTTTTCCTTTATAAGAGCTGCCATGACCGTGTAGACTTAGATGGTGGGCTTGGAGGCGGAGAAGGTGGTTGTGAACCTGAGAAGACCAGGAACCAGCTCAGGATCTTGAGAAGGAAATGGACCCCAGAGGGATGTCTCTGTCTAGACCTCTGCTGGGGATATTGACTTTGGAGTTGAGGTGTGAAGGTATGGAAGGGAGCAGTGTGTGCCTTTAAAGCACCTAGTGTGTGCCTTTAAAGCACCTAGTGTGTGCCTTTGTGACAATGGTGCTTATGGTGACAGGATTCAAACTCACTCTCTGGAGAGGGATGGGGAGCCAGCTGGGGTGGAGTGGCATTGTCCTTGTCACTTAGAATCCCAAGTCTTACATGTTCCCTCAGGAGTTCAGCCAGAGCTGAGGCAGGTGACTCCAAGGAGAGTCAAGGGTGTGGGGCTCAGGTTCCCTACCTCTGGGAGGTCTTCTCAGGATGGGGGCGGGATGATCACTTCTGGGTGTTCAGGTAGAGACTAGAGAGGGCAGGTGGTGACAGGGAAGCATTGGGAACGAATGCTGAACCTGAGTCACAGTTTGCTTTGTAAAGTGTAGGAGACCTGGGCCTCTGTGTACCCAGCACTGGCAATAGGCATGGTACCAAGGATCAGAGTGGACATGAGCCTGGCGAGCGAGCACATGTGTGTGTGTGTGTGTGTGTGTGTGTGTGTGTGTGTGTGTGTGTTTACAGCAACTGTTTTGAGTGTTATGGCCTCTCTGCTGCTCTCATTGCCTTGAGGACTTTTGGTCAGTTGGAATCCTATTTTACAAATGGGGAAACCAAGGCTCTGAGTGGTGACCCGACCTTGGCTATTGTGGCTCATGTCTCTGGGGCTAGAGCTTACATCTGTGTAAGCCTGTTCAGTCTTCATGATCAACTCACACAACTAGGAATAGATGTGTCCCAGGAAGGCTCTGTGGGGGATAAGATGCAAAACTGAGTGCTATATGTCCAAACCCCCTCCCTCCCGGTCAAGCTTTTCAATAACCAACTACATAATCAGCTGACGCATTAAACAAAAATCAATGCATTCCTGCTCTGCGAAGATGCTTAATGCCCTGCCATGGTGCCTGCTATCTGTTTGGGCCAGGAGAGAGATGGCTTTATTTCCCTCATAACTCTTGGTAGCACAATTCCATTGTTTACTTTGTGACACAACGGGCTGTCATTAATCACCCGGGGAGAGAGGGAGATGGGAGCCCAGCCACTGGCTGGCTCACTGCCTTGCTTGAGAGTAGCCTGGGACTTGCCTTTGATAGGTGATGCTCTGGGGCTGAGGGACCTCTTCCTCTGTGCAGAGTTTGAGGATAGGGCAAGAGGAGGAATTTCTATGACTGTTGTCTTTTCACCTGAGGCTCCACCTCTGTACCCCTAGAGCAGAATCCCACAGAGTTCCAATGGGTAGCTCCAAGTTCTTCTACCGAAGTTCCAGGCTTTGCGGGGCTTGTCCTGGGGAAAGCGGATACCATTAATTTGCAATCGTCTCAAGTGTGGTGGAGACATTACTGCTAATTGGCAATAAGAAATGCTAAATGGAGCAAAGTTTCATATTAATGAGCCGTTTATCAATACTAAACGGACTGGCGGCCTCCTTCGATCACTTGATTGACGCTGGCTGATTTATACCCACCCTGGCTCTGCCAGTTTATCCAGCTGCTTGCTTTTTCTTCCCAGCTGCCCTGGCATGACCTCGACATCCCTCCCTTCCCCCCTGTTTATCTTTAGAATCTCTGGCTACACTGTTTCCATGAACAGAGTGGGTTGGCCCTTTCAACTCAGCTCGTTGTTAGTAATGAGAATGCCCCGTATATACTAGAGAGGTTTGGGGAGTCACTCAAGGTCACAAGCCCCAGGCCTCTCCTGTGCCAGCCTGTCTGAGGCACCAAAGAACTCAGGGTGCCAGATGGAGGTGTGTGACCCTACACTGGCTCCTGGTTAGACTCCTCCTGGCCAGGTTCCAACCGGGGACATCCTCAGCCATCACTGTGACCCTGGACATGTCAGGTGGTGTGCCATGGGCATAATAACTTATCACAAACTGGGTGGCTTTCAGTAGATGAAATTTATTTGCTGTCAGCCTCGGAGGCTGCAGGCTCTCCATCATGGTGTCTCAGGGCCTTGTTCCTTTTGCAAGTGCTAGGAGAATGCTCCCCAATGGCCCCCAAGTCAGGATAGGCTGGAGACTCAAGATACACATCTGGTGGTCTTCACCTGGGCTCCTCCTGTCTGCCTCTCTTAAGCATGCTTGGTATTGTACTTAAGGCCTCCTGGATGCTCCAGGATGACCTCATGTCAAGGTCTCTAACTCAATGACAGTTGCAAATGCCCTTTTCCAAATATGTTCACTCGAGGCATGGGCATAGCTTCCGAGGGGTTACTATCTAACCCACTGCAGGAGGGGAACCGGTGAATGACTTTTGCTCCCAATTCCTGGAGAGGTAGGTCAGGCCTTAAAAGCAGCACCCAGTGGATACCTCATCTATGGAACTTTCTAGACCACTTATGACCCAGCCAAGTACTAGTGCATCTCTCCATTCAACATTGGTGTCTATGATCAACTTTCAAGGATTTATGTGACCAGTGCTGGTGGATGGGGTCTCTGTCCAGCTTCTTAGGGAAAGTGAGAGGGAGACAGCAGTCATCCTGGATCTTAGATCTTTGATGGCCAGTGCTGGGGATGTCATGCACAGCTCAACAACTCAACAGCCTAGTGCCTGCGGCTCTTCCATGTTGACGAAGCCTCTCTCTCTCTCTCTCTCTCTCTCTCTCCTTCTCTCCCTCTCCCTCTCTTCTCTTTTAACAGAGGAAGGACAGATGCCAGGGATGGCTCAGAAAGTGTTTAGCTATTTGGCAATGTGTTTGGGTCTTAGCAAAGCTGCCAGACGGGGATTTAGAAGCAGAAGGGGCTGCACACCCGGCCCAGCCACTTGTCGCCTGTGCATTGAACTGCGATGATTTTGTAATTTGGATGTAATTCCCACATCCATCAAGTGAGAATTGTGGGCCCTCCTCCCTCCTGCCTCAGCTGGCTGTGAGGCAGGAAACTCACAGAGAAGCAGTAGGCCATGCCCCCAGCTGGGAGCTTGGTGTGCGTTCAACAGATGTTCAGTAGATGCTAGCTGTCTTCTCCTGGGGCAGAAGAAGGCTGCTGAGGAAGGGTGCTGGCTTGCAGGTGCTGCATAATCTGGAAAGGACCAATCCACCAAGCACAAAGGCTTCTTGGAGTTTTACAAGGTTGTACTAGCCAGAGACCAGCATGCTGGGAAGAACCATTGCTAGTTAGCTGGAAAGAAGAACTGGGGATTCAGCCAATAGCTGAGATACAAGGTATGACTCCTCAAACTTAAAACATGAGGTCCATTGTGAACTTTTCTTCCCTCTTTCCATCCCAATCCCAGTTGAGGGCGAACTCTGCCTGCTGGGTATTGCCCCAGTCACTGCTCCATAGAACCAAGAGAGAAATAATGGCGTTGCTTGGTATTGCTACTTGGAGAAGGTGTGTCATCCAGCAGTCTGTGCCCAGAACCAGGAGTGACTTGTAAGGCTCGTGGGCAGGTGGGTACACTGCACTTTCTGTTCTTGTCAGAGCTGCCAGATCTGGCTTATCATCAGTAAATATGACTTACGCTGTGAACTGCATTGTAGCCAGCAATGAGCAGCCACAAAAGAATGGCGTGAGCTGACACATGAGGTGCTTTACATGCGAGGCTGCAGAGGCATGGCAGCAGGCAACCAGGAGCACACAGCCTTGTGAATGAGGTTACACTCTGCCACCTGATATAGAGAGAGCAGGGACAGACACAATCAACTCTTCCCAGGCTCATGGAGCTACTGCAGCCCTTAAGCTCTGCACCTTGATGTGACATTATCCCCTGAGGGACGGTTTCCATGAAAGATCCATACTGAGGTCATCTCTTCACCCCTCATTGATGTCTCCATTTAGGACCTCTTTTTTTGGTGCTTCTTGAGTGCGTCTAAGGCCTGAGTGGGCACATACAGGAGAAGCATGTGTGCGCATGTGCATGTGTGTGTGTGTTGCCCATGTGTGCTTGCCTGGGGTGTATGCATATATGCACAGATGTATGTTGATGTATTTGAGGAGTTTGTGCATGAACTGTATTTGTGTCATGGGACACTGAGAGTAAGGCTAGGCTTTAGTTACCCCCAGGCATGGTAGGGGGCCATGCATACAGGGAGACAGGAAGAGCAGAGGAGGTTTGGAGCTTGGGCAGCAATGAAGAGGGTAGCCTAGTTGGGTCCTAGTCTTTGCTCAAAGGGGTCAGAGAGTGTGTGGACAGTCTGGTCCTGCTTAGAAGGCTTAATAGGCTCCCCTGGTGAATGAGATGCCATGTGGAGGACAGTAAAGGTCAGAGTAAGCCACGCAGCCACCTGTGCCCACTGTGCCCCCAGGTTGCTGTCACCTCTTGCCAACAGGTACTGTTTGGGGGTTCTTATGTGGAGATTTCAAATTTGCCATCTCAAGTGAGCACATTTAATGCATGTGGGCTGTAATGGATATAATCATCCGTCATCAGGAGGCATATTAAAGAAAAATCCTCTCAGCCCAGCAGAAGCAGAGCTCTTTTTCTTCAGACACCTGGCCAGGGTTTCCACAGTTAGGAGAGACAGGGTGGATGGGATGTGCTTCTTTCTCTTGTCATACAGACGAACTGCCATTTCAAGGTGCTTCCCTAGTGCTATGTTGGAAAGCAGTAGTGTTGACAGAGGAAAGCGGATAGCGGGTGTGGAAAGCATGGGTGCCCACCTGGAACAGTTTCAGTGAGGGCACAGGGGAAAGAGGGGCAGTCTGTGAAAACTCAAATTAGTAGATATAAAAGACCGAAGACAATGCAGGAAGTAACCTGGGAAGCTGGGATGTGAGGGAGACACCTGTGCTGAGGCAGCCTTGAGGACGGTCCTGCCTACCATCTCCACCTCAGGCTCCAAGCCAGAGCCAAGCACCGCCTTGCCTTCCTACTCATCCCCTCTGGATCTTTTTATCATCTTAGATCTGAGAGGAGGTGAGAGTGCCTGTCTATTTACAGATGGCATGAAGTGGAGCCAGGTGCCTGGGGGTTGGTGCTGACCATCACAGAATGGAAATTAGCATACCAACCCCACCACCAGAGGTCCTCCTTTAAGGCTCAGCCTGCTCTACCAGACCACATGCTGGATGCCCGTTGTGCTAGGCCAGCCTCCCTACTCTTCTTTCTTCCTGGTTACTCCCCTTCCCCCTAAGCCTCTGGATCTGTGGATAAGGAGGCCATCTTGGGAATGGTGGCAATCAACAGAGCTGGACATGAGGCCCATCATTGCTCTGCACCATACCCTCATTGCCTGAAACCTCTCCCTTCTCAGTGCCAGTTGGAGGCAGGCACTCCTGGACATCTTTGCCCTATTTCCTGCAACGTGAGAACATTAGCTACTTGTGAGGAAATTAAGGACCATCCTATAAGGACGTTCTAGCTCACGCTAAGAGAAAGGAAACAGGTAGGGGGCGCCATATTCTTGTCCTGAGCACGTGGCCACTAAGCCCAATGGAGCTGCAAATCCTCCTTACAGGTGTGAGGGTTGCCTGAAAGAAGGAAGCAGAGGTCAGAGCCATGCAATTTCTACCTTGAGGACGAATGAGGCCAGCAACTCATTCTCTGCTCTCTCTGATGTTGGCAGGTGCTAGGCACATTCACAGGAGCCTTGGTATGTCCATATTGAGTGAATGGCCATTTTGGTCTGGGAGTGCCCTTGTATTAGTGAAGGTTTGTTAGAGAAACAAAATCAACAAGGTCAATGTATATTACAAAAAGGGACAGGGGTCTGGCAAGATGGCTTGCAGGTAAGACCACATACTGCTTTTGCAGAGGACCTGTGTTCAGTTCTTGGCATCCACATCAGGTGCCTTACAACCACCTGTAATTCTAGCTAATCTGATGCTCACTTCTGGGCCCTGTAGGCACGTGCACTCACATGTACTCATGCCACCCACCCCTACATACAAGTAATTACAAATCAAAATAAATCTTAAAAGGGAGATTTACAATACTGGCTTACACAGTAAGTGCTAGGTAGTCCAACAATGACCACCTGCACCCTGGGTGGTCCTGGGGAGGCTGAGAAACAGGTAGCTGCTCAGTCAATGAGATTGGGTCCTTTAGCAGTCCTGTCTTATGATCAAGGCTTGGAAGATTCATGGAGAACCACTGGGCTTAAGGACATATTGGAAGGCCAAAGAAGCTGGATTCTGGTGCCAGTGAAGATTGGTACCATCATCATCATTATCATCATCATCATCATCATCATCATCATCATCATCATCACGCCATTGTCATCATCATTCACAGCAACAACAACAACAACAACAGCAACATCATCATCATCATCATCATCATCATCATCATCATCATTGTCATCATCATCAACATCAGCAGCAGCAGTGTAGAGTCACCAGTAAGAAGTGAAGGTAGGCAGGTGTCTTTTCCTTCAGAACTTTTAATTTATGGGCTTCTGCTTGGAGGTGCGGCCCACTCTGGGTCCATATCATCTCTTCTCAGCTAATCTTTCCTGGAAGTGCCTCCATGAATCTACCCAGAGGCCGGACTCTCAGATGATTCCAGAGCAGGTCAACATTGGCCATCACAGTCACCCAAGTTCATGTGTTGGGAGATGGCCACTGTAGAGGTGCCAGGTGGCAGTCGCAGATTCTGTCCTCACTGGGGGTTCTGCATGGTTGTGACAGGAGTGGGATCACTTACATGTGACTGTACAAATCTGGGCTCTGAGCCCCCTGGCTTTTATGTGTCACTGTCATCCTACCACAGTGTGTCAGGAAGGCCATTCTCACAGGTGGCTTTTGACATTTGGTTTCGGCCTCCCAGTCTGCTCTTCTGTTGCAGCAGCACAAAATGGGACAAGGCAATGGCCTGGTTGGGGGGCTCTGCTTTGGACATGACAGATCCCAGAGGGTAGCAGTCTAGCGCTTGGCTGTGTGAGCCTTCTATCCTGCCCTGTTGGGGCTGCCCGGTGCCCATGTTGCCAAAGGTTTGGACCTGTCAGGACATTCAAGGTATTACTGACAATACAAGTAATAAATCACAACCATGGCTATGGTCCTAGCAGAGCCTCCTGAAGATAAAGGGACAGTTAGCCTGCCATTAGGTTCCCTATATAGGCCTCCTGATCCTTGCCTTAGACACTGTTCCTTTCTGTCCTTAGCCATGAGGCTGCTGGGCCAAGGGAGGATGCTATACAGGGGCCTGCCAGGAGGTGCCAAGAGGAGGGGCTGAGATCAAGAGTATGACCCACTCCTTCTCTTAGCTTAGTGTCTCTCCCAGCCACCATGGACAGCCATAGTAAGCTGCAGGAGTAGGTGGAGGAAGTAAGTCTGAGAGCCCGGAAAGGAGAAGTCAGCATCAGCATGTATGGAGGAGGTAATGTTCTTAAGAAAAATACATTTCAGGAATGGGAGAAAGCATAGGCACTCCAGGCCTGGAGAGCTGCAGGCTTAAAAACACATCACTGCTGAGGGATGCCGGGAGGCCTGGCCTATGGCCATTTTATGCTGTGCGCTTCTCAGCAGCCTACAGGCTTCCTCACAGGCCGCGTGGGGGAATGCTACCCAAGCCATTTACAGGACAAATTGATTCTTTACTGGGGCTTAAATAAACACCAGTGTGGGGGGGCGGGGCAGGGGTGGGCAGCAGCTTGCAGCAGAAGCTTCATTGCAAGACTGGCAGTGTGGCCCAGCCCGGTTTGCTCCTTGAAGGACAGGACAAGTCAGTTTCTAGGTCCCCTCTGGAGTGTTTCATTTCCTGGGGCCTCCGGCTGAGGCCTGAAGAGAAGCAAAGCTCAGAGCCAAAAGTCCTGGGCTGGTGAGTCCAAACCCGGTTTTAGGGTTCTATAGTAGAACAGCCTCAATATCTTCCCTGGGTACTCTGTGTCACCCCAGTCAGTCTGTATTCTAGGCACTGACCAGACAGAAACCGGGGGCAACTCATACTCAACTCTCAGCCACCTTCCTCAGTACCCCTTCCCCGATTTCCTCTGTTAGGGTTTGTTTGGGGTAGCCTTGATAACCATCCTCACAGTAACCTCGGGGAGGTCCTTCTACATCCTTGCCTTCCAGGGCTACTCAAGTTCTAGGGGTGCCTCCTGCATCTGCTAGGGTACCAGCCTCTCTAGGGTTAACCCCACGTGACACAGTTACTCTCCGCCTCCCCCAAGATCCACCCCTGCCCCGTTGCCATCCCTCAAAGCTAGTTCCTGTAACATCCACTCTGGTCTGCCTGTGGAAAGTTCTGGAAGGGAGGAATAAGAGCAAGTGGAGGTGGGTGTCCTCTCATTGTGGTCTGGGGTTGTGGTTCTTTTCTAGCAAACCCCTTCTTCCTTCCTGCAGCTGTTTCAGCTCTGGCTCTGCCCATCTAGAGGCAGGAGGTTGCCTGCCGCTGCTGGGAGCAGTGGAATTCTTCAGGTCTCCATGGTTTCTCTAGGTGGTCCTCTGTTTTGTTGTCTCTGTATAGCTTTTAAGCTCATCACTGGGAAAAAACCAGGACAGGAACCTGGAGGAAAAGGATAGAGGTTATGGAGGAGTGATGCTTACTGGCTTGCTCGGCCTGCTTTCTTATAGCACTCAGGGGTGGCACCACCCACAGAGAGCTAGGCCCTCTTGCATAAATCATCAATGAAGATAATGCATTACAGGCTTGCTCACAGATCAGTCAGATGGGACATTTTCTCAACTGAGGTTCTAGCTTCCCAAATGACTCTGGCTTGTGTCAAGTTGACAACACACACACACACACACACACACACACACACACACACACACACACACACACACACACACATTAGCCAGCAGGAGTTAGAATGCTGCCTTGGAGGTTGTGTCAAAACAGGAGATCTGACATCAGGGTTGTGTGTCTAGAGACTTCAGGACCTAGCTAGGATATGAAGGAAGGAAGAATTCCCATCTGTCATGGAAGTCTCTATGCTCCTGTCCTGTCCTCAGCAAGGGCTCTGCAGTGGCAGAGGTATAGCAGGTGGCGAATGGAGGCATGCTTCTAAGTTGGAATTCAGGTGTCCAGACTTGGTCTTGCAGCTATGCATCGCATCATGCCATAACCCTCAACAGCTTTCTGCCCCTCTAGTGGGGTCTTCTATTTTTCCTTCCTTCTGGTCCTCAAGTCCAACACTGTCCTGCAGCCAAGGCCCTATGAACCACTACCAGGATGTAGTGCATTCCATTGCTGTAGAGATAGAGCAACCAGCTTGACTACTCAAATGCTGCTCAATGGGGGAGTTTCACAAGGTGCTCACGCATACTCCACGAAGGCTATCTCATATCCTGGTCCAGCCCCTCTCAGTAGAATCCCTGGGAGACGCTGGGTAGCTCCTGAGTTCCCTCTACAGCCTGGCCTGTGGTAGGGCCCTGCTGGTCATGTGGTCCTAACTGGGAACCACTCAGGATCTCCCTTCCACTCTCACTTCTGCTCTCTCTGAAGTTGCCTGGTAGCTTATTAACTGCCCGGATAGCTTACACACTGGCCTGATGCTTCTCATGTTTGGGTTACCCAAGATGTCTGGGGCCATGTTGCCAGTCAGTGACTACATGGGTGAGAGGCATTAGTCTCTTTTGCTAAAATGAGGCCATGGCTACAACATGGTTTCTCAGGTGCCATCCAGGATGGCAGTGCCTACAGGGAGGGCTACTTTGAGTCACGACATCGTGTGCTTGCCTGGACTCCCTCAGCGTTCCATTCCATGTGACAGCGTGGCTGTGAGTCACTATGTGTGGGAGGATCCCGCTGTGCCAAATCTCCTCTGGTTCTGGTCCATTTTCCCTTTGGCATAATCGGTCATGCGCCTTCTTTCCAGGCCAGTGCCAAGGAGCGCCTTGCAGAATGGATAATCAATTTCAATAATAAGTTAAATGGGTTTGCTTTTGTTCCCAGAAACACCCTGCTGGGAGAGGGATTTTTAAAAAGACTCCTGGGTTGAGTTTTACTTCTGAACTTGGGCCTCCAGCTGCTTCTGAGCTAATTGAGGAAGGGACATGAATAAACATGGATGAGATGTAGCTCTCCACATCCACATAGACTCCAGGGCTATGGAGTCTCTTGTTACCTCTAGGGAGCTTCCTAGTAAGAGCACCAGCAAACACCTCTATAGCAGCACAGGTCACAGCAGCAGCATCGCTCTCCACATCTGTTCAGGTGTCATTTCTGAGCCAGCTGCTTCTCCTAGAAATGTGATACGTGGGCATCAAGACACATGCACACACACATACCTCTGAGCATCTACTAGCTGCTTTTGTGTCATTGTCACCAAACACCCCGGGAAAGCTTTTATTTTGGCCCTCCGTTTCAGAAAGTGTAGCCTGTCACAGGAAAGGGATGGCAGACTCCTTGTGTGGTGTCAGATCAGGGAACAGAGAAAGACCTTCAAAATCCCACCCACAGTGACTTCTGCCAGCCAGGCCCTGCCATCTAAAGGCTCTGTAGCCTTCAATATGTCACACAAGCTGGGTCTAGATGCTCAGGCATTAGCCTTAGGAAGACAGTTCTGATTAAACCGTAGCATCGTTTAAATGCACAGTGAAAAATCAAGCCCAGAAACCTGTTGCATTCTGGGACAGGCCCAGGGCTTTGCTGTCACAGTGAAGTAGCAGATTTTATGTCTCTGAGTGGTGTCATCTTGGTTCCTGGCTCTTAGGCTCATAACAGAACATGGTATATAGAGATCAATCAGGGAGCGTTTGCCTATTGAATGAATGATGAGCAAACACAGTTCGGCTTCTCTGTATCATTGGCTCTTCAGTTTGAGGATGGCCTTCTCTAGGGATATCGGTCAGATGTGCAAGGGCTGGTTCAGGCCGGAGGTTCACTTGTCATGACTTGCCAGCATGCGTGTGGCATGCCTCACAGGCTCAATGCATGCAATCGAAAGAATATCAATCGAGTGACAGTCAAGGAGCCTTTCACGTGGGGCTTCAGTTCTCTGTGATGGCATGACAGAAGCCCCGCATAAGTGAACTTCTCTTTGATAATTCCTCAAAGCACCTATAAACATCTTTGCAGTGTGATATCTGAGAGCTCCTGGCGCCGTAACCAGGGGACATGTCTTTGGCTGAGGACGAGATCAAGCCTTTGTTTTGCATTTAGAGACATTTCATATTGGAGCTCTGTTGTGTAACACCGTGTGCACACATAGCCAGCGGGCTGCTAGGTCTGGGAGGACTATGTAAGCATGGAAGGGAGGCAGATTTGTCCCCTATATCTGATCACCCAGGGAGTGGGAAGGCAGAAAAACTAACCATACTTGAGGTCTCTTCTCTCGGCTTTTCCTATAGTGCCACGAAAAGAGTTGAACTGATATAAATGTGTGTGGTGTAGTTCCCCATAGATGCTCTATTGACTAGTTAGGGTAGCCAGAAGATTTCTTGTTGAATGTGGAAGACTTTACCATTTAGAAAGACAACTAAATAACTCACCCACAAACTTACTTACCAAGACACATATAAACCAACTAACTAACCCACTAACTAACCAACCCATACAACCAATATTCCAATCCATGATTCAACTAGCCAAACTATTCACCAATTTATCAACTAACTAACGCACCCACCACTAACTTACTAACCAAAATGACCATGAACTAACTCATTCAACCAACTGATCAACCTACTCCCTACTGACTAACCCACCCACAAAGTAACTTTTACCAACGAATTAATTCACCCATAAACTAACTGATCAACTCACCCACAAGCTTACCAGCTAACAAATTTACCTACAAACTAACCAACTTACCTACTAACTCACCAACTAGCCTACCTATCCACTAACTTACCAGTTAACCAAACTACCCTCTCACCAACTGACTAACCTAGCCATTCACCAAATTAGTAGTTAACTCACCTACCAACTAACCAATCCACTTAGAGAAGACAGGCTTGCCCTGGGCAACCTTCTTCTAGTATAACACACGGCTAGCTGAATAGAGAATATCTATCTATCTATCTATCTATCTATCTATCTATCTATCTATCTATATCTATATCTATATCTATATCTATATATCTCCTGTGTAAACTAATCTGGTTATGAAAGTGCCAAACCAACACACTGACACCCTGCTCACACGAGGAAGGGATTCTGTAGCTGGGAGGCCTCTGGGCCATGTTACAATTCTGCCCATGTTGTCTGGGCTGCTGATTCAGAGCACACAAAGCTGCACCCTGCTGTATCTAGCAGGCCGGAGCAAGGCTTCAATAGTGTGTCCCTCACGTCCACACACCCATGAGTTTTAGCCCCTTCCATCCAAACAGTTCTTTGGACACAAGCAACATTGGGGATCTTGTGACAGTAGATGTGGAGTGTGAAGTCACCGACAACAGTATGATCTGGGCAAGACAGATTCTTATGGTAAGTGCCCACTTGGCATGGCTCAGCGAGAAGGGATTGGATGCTGTCCGATGTGCCCAGCTGGCCCATGCACCAGGCATGTGGCATCAGAGGCAGGAATCGGTGTTGGATGTTGCTGATGATGACCTTTAAGGCTTTGAGCAGTGCCATCCTGGCTTCTAAGACCTCTCCCTCCCTCCCCTGTCAGCAAGCACAGGTGTGAGTGGGGCAGAGGCCAGCAGAGTACAAGGGTCCCTGAAGACCTGCCTGCTGGGGACAGTAGAGGTGTTTTTACTTCAGCTGCTGCCTTCGTCTCTCTTTGCTTGGGACACCTAAAGGAAATCAGCCAGTCACCAGTCATCAAGCATGCACTTGCCTCTCTCCAAGCAGGCCTTGAGTTATGCTGCTTGAAGTTTTGCCCATAGAAACAGGAGTCCATCTGTAATTCCACCCTGCCTCTGATGGTGCTCTGAGTGGCAAGAGGTATTGATAAGAAGAAGGGCAGTTGTAATGTGCCTGTTGATGGTCAGTGGTCCCATCTGACCTGCATGTGCTACCCTTTCCCCATCCTTGTCATCATTCTCATCTGCTCTCCACGTGGCTGGCCTATGTTCTCACTTTTCTACTGCCCCTACTACCAGACCAGCCAGCCAAGTTTCACAGTATGCCTATCTCCTTGAACTATCAAAGTTGCTGTCTTGCCCTTGCAATAACTACCTTTACCAAACTGCTATCGGGGTCTCCAATAGTGTATGACCACACCTTACTCATAAAGAGCACTCTGCACCTCCACCTGTCCTCCAGGCTATTAGAGGCTTGGGTACCACTGGGCAGTTTTTCTCCTCTTTTCTCTGGTTGTTCCTTTCAGTATGGTTCTGCTGCCCATTAAGCTACCCAGTGCCTCTCATGGCTGCTTCCTGCCTTTGTCACCACCTGTCCAAGTCCTTTCAGCCCTGACTTGCCCTCACTCCATCTGAAGAGGCTCTTGAAAAATCCCACACAGAGATAATCAACCATTTCTATTGTTCTTCTATGCCACCACCTCTGTTGTCCCCACAGCATCACTTAGGTGTAGTGGCTTATTTACAGCAGAGTGTATCTTGTGAAGAGTCTAGTTCTAAAGTCACCTAGGAACTGAAATCTCTGGTAATCAAAATTACACCCAAATGCCCTTGAAGTGCTGCCAGAGCCCTACATGAGGTTTGATGCTGGTATGTACGCATGTGAGTATGTGCTTTTGTGCATGTTGTGTGCATGTGTGCATATACAAGTTGTGCCTGTGCCTTTTTTTTTATTCATTTCTGCTGAGGGTTCTAAGGTGTGCGTGTGCCCTAGGGCTTTGCTCATCTGAGTGCTGTCAAGCCATGCAGCTCTTGTCAGTTTAGGCCAGGGCTTAAGTGTTCAATTTTCTCAAGATCCTTTTGGATCCCTAGAAGCTGGGAAAGACAAGACACAGCATCTCTCTTCAGTTCCTTGCTCAGTGGCCAGTCTTTTATATCCTTTTCTGGTTTGGATAGTCCCTGCGGATGTACTTTGCACAGCTATCTCGTTTGAGCTCAGTGTAGCCACAACAGCTCAGGACCACTGTGTAGACCGCATCCAGCTTAGAGACCCCTTTGCTATCCAGTCCCTGGATTCTGACTTTGCTTCAGGTGTGTGGCCTCCCTTGTCTTCTTTCAGGTTAGAATACGCTTGCAGCTTTAGATGGTACACACGTCTGTATTATTCTGGTGTGTGCTGCACAGGCGGTGGGTTCATTTCTGGGGAGCACACGCCCATGTGTGTATGTTTACTCATTCCCTCACAGAGTTTTAAGCCCCATAAGAGCAGGAAGTGCTTAGGTCCTTGTCATCCTCACCTTTTGGGTTCTAAACAGTACCTGTCATTCAAGGAACCTCTGCTCATGTTTGCTGGTAGACGAAGTAAATGAGAATTTTCAAAGCAAGTTATGGGTGGTGGGTAGGGGCATTCACAGAGGACACTGGCTACTTCTGTGCCTTCTGAACCTACTTACTCCTCCCTTTCTGCTAGGTAAGCACTCAGAGGCTGGGTGTGCAGGGAGGGACAAGGCTACAAGCCTTTTAAAGTCATAGCTTTGTTTGGGGTCACAAGCAAAAGAGCTATGCTGGACCTTTTCTTCCAGGTCATTGACAGGGGGGCCAGAGCAAGGCTGGGCTCCTGCTGCAGAAGCCCCGTGGTACTGTTTGATGATCACGGAGAGGAGGGGTAGGTGGGAAGGGAGAGGATGCCCGAGATGGAGGGGCACTGCCAAGCTGTGTGGCTCAGACTCTGTAAGCTTTCTGGATGGACTTGGGCCAGGGAGAGAGACAGGGTGTTGAAGGTGGATGCTAGGCATGGGGGTTGAGCTGGGTACTATGGTTTAGAGGCTGTGTGTACATCTTACCTGCAGCCGCTGAGCTTCTCTGAGTCCTCTCTGGTCGATAAACCTGTGATGCTCCTTTCCAGACAGTGCTGAGCTCCGAGGACTCTGCACTTAAGGAATGAGTCACTTCTCAGTCCACGGTGGCTTCAATCCCAGGAGGACACAGAAGGCTTCCAGATGTCTCTGGAATTTTTCAGCTTGGCTCTCACTCTGGGCACCTCTGGGTCTTTAGGATATGCCACATAGATGCATTCATGGACTCTAGCTCGGCGTAGCCCCTTAGAAATGGGTGTCCCTGTGTGCGTACCCAGCAGGGCCTTCTATTGCACAGAGATTTGCGTTGCACATAAGTGTGTGTGTGTGCTCCTGAAGACACGGGGTCCTTGCTTTTCAGTATGGTTATTGCTTACATGTTTTCGGCTAGTTTTCCTCTTTTCTTCTCTTTCCTTTATAAAGGACTAATACTTTATTGTGAAGTGCTAGGTCCAGTCCACCCACTGCCTCTCCCCTGCTCCCCAGGGCTCTTGGGATGGGGATAAAATCACTTGGATGAAGGAGGGACACCCAAAGTCTTCTTCCAGGTCTTTCCCATGGTGCATCACCCTCCCGCAGGCAGGGGAGGAAGTCAGGGGAGCATGAGGTAATTGAGCTTACACACAGTTTATTAAGTCTGACTTGTAAATTAAAGCACCCAGTGGTACAAATTCGGGCTGAATGGAGAGCAAATGAGACCCTCCTTTCCTGACCTGGAGTGGAACATCAGCATGTCCAAGTCAGTGTGGGAACCTCCCCAGGGCTGAGCATGTGGCTCAGGACTCACTGACATCCTGTGAGTCTCATGAGAGGAGACACTGAGGTCCACAGGGCTCAGAGCCCAACCTGGAGGAAAGCTTCCTGCGTGCTCGCTTGCTATGTGGAGTCATGTCCCGGACGGCTGGAACCTCTGTCCAAGTGCATTTGTGTCTAGAGTATCTTGAAGTCTGAGTAGTTGCTGGCTCCACCATGGGATGGCAAGGCAGGAGGCCAGGACTCTATTAGCAGGCAGGCGCGCCAGAGCAGAGACGGTGTCTTTATCAAGCTCCCCTGGGGTCCCCTCGCCTGCTGCCCTTGATGAGTTTAAATCACACCAATCAATTCTGGCCACACAGGCCCCGGAGGGAGGCCACGGGCAGAGCAGCAATCACTCCTTGACCTTGACCATGGCTGTCAGGGCTCTGTTAACCCAGGACAGAGGACTTGGCTTTACCGCAGGGGACTACACATTTTGCCTAGCTTTCCTTCTTGGTAAGCGATGGGGTCAGGGGAGTGGGGAGCTGCACCCCTGCGTACCCCAGTTTCTTCAATCATCCCTTTTGGAGCCCACACACTTGGGCTCTGGTCCCATCATATGGCCTTAATAATACTCCTTCCACAGGTGGAAGGACTCAGACCTTGTGACACGGGGAACAAGCTTGAGCACAGGCCTCTGTATGCAGCTGACGCCAAATGATGCTGTATGCTGAGTGGGCTCATAATGCTCCTGTCTGGTGGGGAGGTGGGAGGACCCATGATAAAATGTGGTCTGTAACTGCAGAGTGACAGGACCCCAAAGAGCACAGAGAGAGGATGGTGCTAGCTGAAGAGCCTGGCAGGCAAGATGGGTCAGACACTGAAGGAGAGGGTTCTGGGTAGCACAGTAACTACCTCCTTTCTCACACCTGTAGAGAGCACCCAGGGTGCTCTGTTCTGCAGGCTGCTTTCTTGTATTTGCCCACATTGTCCTTGTTGACGTGGAGCTTATTGACTCTGTCACCCTCTAACTACGGCCAGGGACAAGGCCATGTCTAGCATCTCCAGGTCACCTCCACCACCCAGCAATCATTCTGCGTGATGCTCAACACATACAGCCTCCTGCCTCAGCCCACTATTTAGGTGGTGAAACTGGGTCTCTGGGGTTTCTTGAACATGGGCTAAGCCTCATATGTCATTTTCTGGTAGAACAGAGACCTGAAAACACCACATACTCTCTATGTATTTGATATGCCAGGGGATCAGTGGATTGTTCCCATAGAGTGGACACTTTGGTGTTATTCCTGCAGCAGATGGACCACAGGCACCCACCGCCACTATCACAAAGGGATCTGAATGGAATAGTTATGTTTTCCCAGAAGGCAGAACGTTTAGAAGGGGGTGGGGGCTGGGGGCTGGTGCTGATTGGTCCTGGAGCTAGTTGGAGCTGGTTGGAGCTGTAGTTGACTGGTGCTAGAACTGGCTGGAGCTGGCTTGGGCTAGAGCTGGCTAAAGCTGGCTGGCGCTAGCTGGGGATGGCTGGGACTGGAGTTTGTTGATGCTACACCTGGCTGCAGCTGGGGTTGGCTGGGACTGGAGGTAGCTGGAGCTGGAGTTTGCTGATGCTAGGGATAAATGGAGCTGGAGCTGAAGCTGGAGCTGGCTAGAGCTGACTGGAGCTGGCTGGAGTTGGCTGGAGCTGGCTGGAGCTGACTGGAACTGACTAGAGCTGGCTGGAGCTGACCAGAGCTGACTGGAGCTAGCTGGAGCTGACTGGAGCTGACTGGAGTTGGCTGGAGCTAACTGGAGCTGACTGGAACAGGCTGGAACAGGCTGGAGCTGACTAGAACTGACTAGAGCTGGCTGGAGCTGACCAGAGCTGACTGGAGCTGGCTGGAGCTGGCTGGAGTTCAAGCTGGAGCTGCCTGATGCTGGGTTCGGCCTAGGCCATTCCAGGAGAGCCTGGTTAAAAACTCAAGAGCTTTAGTAACTGCCAATATCCAGACAATAGCTGGGTGGGCCCTGGCCTGTTTCTCCTACAGATGCTTTGTGATCTATCCCTAATATCTCTATTGAGAGTCTCTATCTTGATGGCCTCTATACCCCAATGTGGTGTCTGAAAACTTGGGTCTTGTAGCTGTATCCCCTGCCCATGCTGACCCTGGCTGTGGCCTTATCATCTGACTGCAGTGGCCCTTGGAGGTGAAAGCAATCTTGTCGTTGGTGACTGGTAGATAGGGGCTGGGCCCTTCAGCAAGGTCTTGCCCAGTGGCTGAGTACTTGGGGATGTGGTGACATGCAGAGCAGAGGTCATTACACTGACCGGTCCTCCCACTTCCAGCCTCAGCGAGCGGTCTGTTTGGCAGCTCTCTCGGCCTGAGGTGAAATCCACTCTTCCCACTTTGAGCCCTGGCTCAGTCAGAGCTTGCCCAGAGGACTCAGCCTTGTGGCAGGCTCAGCCCATATCCCAGCTCAAGTAGCTTGGCTACCCTTGTGATTTTCATATAGAATCTGTTTCTCCTTAGCTGCTAGAGCCATTTGGGATGTGACCTGCATCTGCTTTTGCTCTTTACAATGTTCCCAGCTTTGAGGCCTCTCAGCATGCTGATAGAATCCACAGTGATTAGGTGCCTGACTGGAATCCATAGTGACTGTGTGACTGTCACAGCGGGTATAAAGCACTGCATACCGTGCCTATGTCATGTCCGTCATCGTATGTGGTCAGCTCTCCGCCCGTGTGATGACACCGCCCATCTTGTGTGTGGTCACATCTTCCCACGTGACATCACTTACCATTATTGTCAGTGCCTTACTCCAACTATGATGTGTGCTGTTGCATCTCTACTATGCTTGGAGCTTGCCGTCCCTTCCATGGCATTCTGTCTTGTGTCATCTGTTTTTGATACCCAATGTATTCCCAGGGATGGCTTTGGCTGAGGTCATTCTGCACCTGGCATTTTTCCATCATGACTAGTTTATATTCTCACCCTGAGGTTTAGCAAAAAAAAAAATATTGAATCAATTGTTTTTAATTATGTCCATCTTGTATCGTTTAGGTTACAGGCACCACCGTTCAATATTGCTTTACAGTCCAACAGCCGTGGGAACATTGCTCAATATCCCGATATGGAATACCAGAGTTTTCTTTCTGTTTAACTCATAAACTAGTCTAAAAAGTGCCATAATTTTCTGCTTCGATTGCTGTCCTGTCCCTTTACGGCTCTGCTCATTGCGCTGGCTACAGAGCGAGGCTTTGAAAAATGCTAATGATGGTGTTTAGTTTACTACCCAAGGGCTGTCTGCACAACAGCAGCCAGCCAGTAGGAGGGGGCACACAGAGTCCTGGGCGTATGGGCAGGAGAGCAAGAAGGCCTTCTCTATCCTCCTCTGGCCACTCGGGAGCCCCTCTGAGCTCACTGTAGGTCTCCTGCAGGGAAGGAGCCAAACGAGCTGAGTTTATAGGGCCTTCGGGCGGGTGAGAGGAAGTGACCTCTGCCCAGTTTCTTACTTTGTGTGCATCTGCTTGGAGCCTCTGAGACAGGAGCAGACAACGAGAGCCACCAGGTGGGGTGAATGTTCTGAGATGCCACCTCAAGGCATAGCATGGTTGCTCTATTTCCTGAGGTACCTGAATACCATTGACCCTGCACACAGTTAGTGCAGAGGAAGTGAGAAAGCTGCTGAGGGAGACAGTGAAGGAGTTCAGAACCTTGCAGACCTCCATGAAAGGATGACCTGCCTACCCTCTCTTTTATCTTTCACCCTGGGCCAGAATGTGCCTGCTTTCTGTCCCTCGTGCCTAACTCTCAGCCTGATGGACCCATACTTCGCCCACAGGGCTTGGGATTCAGGCACCTGACAATGTGGTATGGACCAGAGGCACAGGATCTCCATGGATAGAAGACCTGGCCCGGAGAGTGCTCTCTGCTAACAGCCTTGACCAACCCCAGAGTCTGGCTGACCAGACCCTCATTTCAGGGAAGAAAAATGCCTGGCTGTGTGTAAAAAGGCCCAGCAGACCCCCCACTGCAAGAGCCAGGCTGTTCAAAGAAAAAAGATGCTTCCTGAGGGCTCCAGGCGTGCTGACGAGCTAAAACCCCAGTGCTGCAGATATATGCTTTTCAATAAGTACTGATATTGGGCACAGGACAGAGAAAATAATCCATTTCGCCCTGCAGGAGCAGCCAGCAGGAGAGCAGCCCTCCTCTTATTTATTTATTTCCTTTGAAAAGGAGGCTGTGTGGGGAGATGCCTCACTCACAACCTGCCTGATCCTTCCAGCACTGCAAGCCCAGGTAGTGCTGAAGGTAAGCACACTCCCAGACACTTTTGTCTGGGCACAGGCAATGGCAGGGGTAGGGCTGAGCCAGCTCACCAAACTGGGGAACACTGAGGGGTGGGGTCTGTGTTCTGGATCTGTGGAGCAGTCAGCTGATGCTGGAGGGAGGGGTAGCTGCAGTGAAGGCCACTGTGTCTGAGTCCCCCACCTCCATAGGGTCTTCTGTGTGGACATCTGGAGGTGTCTTTGGGCTCCTCAGACATTGGAATTCCTGGAGCAGGTGCAGCAGTGGGGGGTGCTATGGACAGAGACGGACAGAACCTTAGAAGAGTTAGATCCTGTCTCCTTGTCTGTGCCCAGGACCTTCAACACAAATCCTAGCAAAGATGAGCCTCTCTTCCCTGTCTTAGCCTTATTGCTGCTGATAATGGGGATGCCCAAAGTAGGAGCCACTTCCTGTAGATAGCACTTACCCCAGAAGGTTCTCGAAGATCTTGTTCCCATGAGAAATTCTGCTATGGAGTGGGGTTCCCTCTGCTGAAGGAAGGTGGTCAAGATACAGGAAGAGGAGGGGTTCTGCAACGTCACCTAGCATGAACACCCAGCCTCCTGAAGGTGACTGCTGGCCAGAATTCACCCTGATCCCCCAGGCTGATAGATCCATACTTCAAAGCAGGCTTTAAAATTTTTTAAAACTCAAGTTCTCCCTCCCTCTCTCTCTCTCTCTCTCTCTCTCTCTCTCTCTCTCTCTCCCTCCCTCTCTCTCTCCCTCCCTCCCTCCCTCCCCCTCTCCTCCTCTTCCCCCCTCTCTCCCTCCCTCCCTCCCCACTCTCTCTCTCTCTTGTATCCCTGACACTAGTCCCCACCTCTGCTTCTGACTCTTCTA
Organism: Acomys minous; assembly: GCF_964271855.1. Taxonomy (NCBI): domain Eukaryota; kingdom Metazoa; phylum Chordata; class Mammalia; order Rodentia; family Muridae; genus Acomys; species Acomys minous. The sequence goes on along the minus strand of NC_140493.1, from coordinate 15,953,200 downwards.
GCTTTTCCAGATCCTTTGACACTGGATACTTGCTTCTTCCTTAGAGAAGCCTTGCCTAGACCTCCTCCCTCTCTCCCTCCACTCTCTTATCTGAATAAACCTACTGTGCTCCATGCCTCGGGCATCCATTGCTTCTCTGGTCTTCTGGGGCTAGGGATCTGTCTTGGCCCAGCGTGCTCACTAACTTTTTCATGGCTGTGATTCAATATCTGAGAGGAAAAACTTAAAGAAGTGCAGGTTTATCATTTTATTTTTATTGCTCACGGTTTAAAAGATTTTAGTCTGTGGCTGGCCAGCTCCCCCCTCCCCCCTTTTTCAAGGTTGGGGTAGGATGGAAGTGTGTGAAAGAGTAAAGCTGTTCCCTACATGTTCTTCAAGAAGAAAAAAGGACGTAGGAGAGTGGACATAGGGAAAAGATACTCTTCGCAGACACTGCCCCATGACCTACTTCTTCCAGCTTGTCTCCATTTCTTCTTTGTAGCACCTCTCAAAATAGGAGCTCCAGCTGGGACCAAGCCTTTAACACATGAGCCTGTGGGGATCATTTGATAGTCAAACTGTAATGCTCTGCTCCCAGTCCCCAAAGCATCATGACCATCTCATAATGTAGAATGCTCCCAGCCCACTTCACCCCTGTCCCCAGTTTTACTAGCTCCAGTGTTGTTCAAAAGCCCAAGTCTAAATTCCCTTCTTAGATGCAAGGCAAACTCTCCATTGTAAGCCTAATTTTTTTTTCTGTAAAAGAAAAATTAATGATATACTTCCGAGATACAACGTGAAGAGCAAACATCCCCATCCCTAAAGGGAGGATTCAGAGAATTGAAAAGTAGGATTGAAGCAGAAAAAGCTTCAGAGAAGATCTGAAACTCTGTAGCTCCATGTCCAAACTTTGTAGCTCATAGTGTCTTGATGTGAGCTCCAGTGGGGGACCCACCCCTGCCACTTTGCAAGGTGTACCTCACATGAGTCTCTCCTGGACTGACTGTTCATTGCCTACAGCTCTCCCCCAGCAGATGTTCCCAGAGTTCTCAACATCCTGGGGTACCCTTTGTAGCCTAGATTTCACCATTATACCTTCACACTACCCCCTACCTAAAACCTTGAATTTAGGTAGATGAAAGTGCAGACACATTTTTATGCACTCCGTAACACACAGAGCCTCTTGTCCAGTCCCCAGTGGTTTTTATTTCCTTCTGAAACTCCAGGATCACAGTCTTTACTGCCCACATTCTTATTGGAAGTCTGTTCTTTCGTACTCTCACCAGAATTCCTACCTAACCTCTGCTTCAGGTGCTCTCAGATTTCTCTAGTCTGTATTCTCTAACCTGACTTTAGGGATCTGACTCTGGCACAAGTTGTCTGTCATTTCTTGTAAGTCATTTTTAAAGACATCCTGATAATATAGCCAGGCAACAACCCTACTTCTGGTACCATTTGTACCTGCATGCCTGCATGTGTGTATTTGTGTGTTTGCTAGATCCTTGTTGCTATAACCAATTATCTGAAGGAAACAATGTAAAGGAGTCAGGAGTTATTTTATCTCACTCTTTCAGAGGGTTGAAACCATGTCCAGCCATCTCCACTGTTTCTAAGCTATGGTAAGGCAGAGAGCATCGTGGCAGAGGGGTGTGGTGGCCAAAAAGCGACAGCATGTGACAGGATTAGGTCCCTAAAAGCAGGACCGGAGTGTGTCATGAGTGAAGCTTTGGTGTCTGAATCCTTCAAGGACACGCTGTCAGTTACCTATAGCACACAAGTCAGTGCCGAGGGATAGCGGAGACTTCATGTCCAAACTAGAGCAACCAGCTCACTTTCCCCAGCCAACCCTCAAGGCTGATAACACTTCCAAGGACTTTGATTCGACTATGAGTCAGTATGATAATGCTTTGTGTATTAGATTTTTATCACCATCACCATAAGGGAGCTAGAGACACCAAAGTACAGACAAGCAATGCCGTGGTCTCTAGATGTGGGCATTTGCATGCACCCCTATGTGGTAATAACACAGCACACACACAAACCTCAGGCCAGTCCTATCTCCACTCAGCACCCAGAGTAGGAAAGCCTCCACTCCTCACAGGCTCTGCTTTAGGGTTCCCGAGCAGTTATGAAATTACTTCCCCCAGTGCTTCTTTCAGAACTAAAGGAGGGGCCAGCATCAGGACCATCTTCACAGCCACTCCTGTTCTCTTCATCTGGGAGAAGCGAGAGCAGATCCATTAGCTTGCAGCACTCTTCTCGACAGCCTCAGATAAACGCAGCTTTACTCCTAATGCCTGCTTTCACAGACAGCTGTGTGCCTTTGGGCTGTCCTCTTGCCTGCTCTGTGCCCTGGGCGTTTCTCTGTCCCTGGGATAACAGCAGCGAGCACCTAAAGAGAACAGCGGCACTCTTGGCATGTGCCTCACAAGACGACCCCTTTGGGCTACCATCACTGAGGTATCTCTAGAGACAGCTGTCCATGTGACCCTCTACCCACCCCAGGCCACCTGCCCCTTAGAGTGGCTGCTGTGGAATTTGAGAACCTCCACCTCTCCTCCAGGGAAGGCCTGTGGTCCACTTAGTAATTCTGTTAGTCTCCTTACCTGGGTGCATTCAGGGTCTGAGGAACACCAGTGGTTAGGCTCTGGAGCAGCTCACAGGGGATGATGCCCATACAGAAGATTCAGGCCAGTGCCGTGTGAGGGACAACTCCAGGGCCTGTCCTGCTCTCTCCCAACAGGGCTAGCCTCAGCAAAGAATCTGCCCATGAACTCATCTAGTATGGATAGCCCTGTCTCCAAGATCTCCTTTTGTACTCTCTGCCAGAGCTCTCCTGGAGGAAGTCTCAGGACTTGCATTCCATCATCCTGCAGGGTTATAAGTGGGCAGTCCCCTCCAGGGCATAGGACACAGGGCACAGGGCACCGAGGGCTGCCTGCGTGGCCAAGGCTCTCAGTGGCTAAAGACCTGGATGGGACATGCCTGTGAGTGAGTTACAGGGGAAGGAATGGGTTGAGCACTGAGGTCAGAAATCCCTTGTGTTTCAGGGGTTGGGGAGCTGACAGCGCTGAGGGAAGGTGTTAGAAACACATAGGGTTCAGATTCAGTGCTGGGCTGGTTGGCCAGAACCCAGAAGTAGAGGTGTTACAAAGAGCAGACATTTGGGTTCCCTGACGTCCTGGTCAGGAAATATTCAGAAGAAGCAGCTGGGGTGGTAGGTGAGGTAAGGGAGGATGAAGTGCCCTGGTCCCTGGCATGAGTCATCTGTCCCATCCCCAGGCACGGACTCCCCATGCTTGTACTCCAACCCCCTGTGCTGTGTATGCAGGGGCTCCTCAGCCCCGCTCTGTGTTCATCTTAGCTCCTTCCCCCCCCCACCACCTTGTAAAAATTTGTCATTTGCTATTAAATGTTGTTTATAGTGTTTTCGCGGGGATAAAAATTTTTTATTTTTATGTAGTAAAATAGAAAAAAAAACTATCAATCTTCCCTTTACGGTTGATCGTGGATGGTGTGTGTGGGAGGAGCTGGCCTGCTGAGGCTGGGAAGTCCTTCTCCACTGCCTTCCCCACCGCACAGCAGGGCCTGCCCATCTCTGCCAAACCTGCAAATTTCATTGGCCAGTGAAGTGAAGAAGTGGTCCAGGAGTGGGGTGCTATGCAGTCCCTCTGTGTCCTCAAAATTCAGTTGCCACCCACCTGTACAATGAACCAAATCATAGGGCAAAAGGGCCTTCTCTGCTTCCTGTTACTTTCCTTCCTCCTCCTCCTTTTCACCCTCTCTCACCTTGCTCCCTCTTTCTCCCCACCTCCATGAATTTTTGCTTTTATGCATGTGAGCAAGTGCATGTGTGCACAGGCCAAAAGTTGATGTTAGGGATCCTCCTAATTTTTCTCTAACCTTACTTTTGGAGACAGATCCCTTACTGAACCCGGAGCCCACCATTTTGCCTAGACTGCCTGGCCACTGAGCACCTAGGGCCTGCTTATTACAACCTCCCCAAGTGCTGGGACTGCAAGCGTGCCCTACCACACTTAGCTCTTTTATGGATGCTGGGGGGATCTGAACTCAGATCCTTGTGGGTGCTCAGCAAGCGCTTTACCCCTGGAGCTGGCCCTTTACCCTCTTCTTATGGACTTGCTTGATTCTGAATAGCTCTTGTTAGTCCTATGTGGTGTGCCTCTTCTGCCTCTGGAAATGGAGAGACAGTAAACAAAAACTCTTTGGTCTTAGCCACGGGCATGAGGAATTGGAGTTTCCTATTGGTGTTATTGCCCCTGAGCAGAGCAAATGCAGGACTCCACACAGCATGCGGAATGAATGAGTCTGTTCTTCAGGGACCCACCTCATGGGGTGACTGTCTCTCCCAGCCCCTCCCCCATCCTCTGCCAGCCCATCTCAGGGTGAAGCCCAGCTAGATCCTTTCGCTCCCCTCTCTGTTTCTCCCTAGCATCTGTCACCTTGACGGCTGTGTGGGTTTTGCAATCAGTATCTCATGCTTTTATGAGCTGTGTGTGTGTTCAGCGATCATAACGCCGTTTTGAGTGTTTAAAGTCTACCGATATGGCATCATATTTTACTGGCTTTTTAATTTTTTTACTGGTATTCTGAGGTCTAGAAATCATCGTAACTGCTTCATATTTCACCCTGTAACTGCATGAAATGTACCCACTCCTTTGTTGAGTGACATTCGAGGAGACGTTCTGATGGCAGCGCAGCGCGGCAGGGCAGGTCCCTGTGATGCCTCTTGTGTAGACCAGGAGGGATGCCCTAGGAGTCCCCTGGGAGGGGAGCATCACATCTATAGGGGTCCTCTGAGGGTGGTGCCAAGATGTCCTGTCATTTATACCCCATTGGTGGACTGTGTCCCCACAGTTTAACCCCTCATTAACCGTCAGTGCTGGCAGAAATGGGGAGGTTTGTGGTGTAATTCACTATGGACCCATTATCCTGGTCCCTAGGAAAGTGAAGCCCTGTTTATGGCCTCACTGCCCACTGATGCTTCACCTGCAGAGCTCCTCCACTGCATTCATTCTGCATTTACCATCAGGTATCTTGTTCTTTCCCATTGATTTGCAAGAGGTTTTTTTTTTTTCATAGTATGGATGTCAGTGTTGGGTCTATGGCACTGGCTTCAAGTTCTTTTCAAGTTTTATATGTATTTTTATTCGACGTGTCTGAGTGTTTTGCTTGTGCATCTGTCAGTGCATCATAGGGACACCTGGTACCCAAGTAAGGAGAAGAGGGCATTGGAGTCTCTGGAACCGGAGTTACAGACAGTTGATAGCGACCATGTAGGTACTGGGAATTGAACCCATGCCCTCTCTATAGGTCCTCAGTTTTTAAAAGAGGATTTATTTTATTTTTAATTATGCCTATATACATGTGTCAGTGTGTGGGTGTGTGTATATGAATGTAGGTACCTTCAGAGGCCAGAAGAGGGCGCTGGGTTCCTGGAGCTGAAGTTACAGGCAGCAATGAACTGCCAGTTTCCAGTGCTGGCAACCAAATTCAGGCTGTCTGCAAGAGCAGGATGCATTCTAAACCACCGGGCCATCTTTCCAGCCCATTAGGCTCTAAGTTTTAAATTCCAGCCTCATCGCTGGTATCTTTCTCTGTATCATGGAAACATATGTAGCATGGAAACATCAGATTGGAGATGCAGTCAGTGATGGGCGTTATGAGAACAAAGTGATGGCCATCTGTAGCGTGTGCATCACAAGGCCAGGTGCCACTTCCCTCACTTCCCTCATTTGTTTCTGACAGCAGCTCTTGGCAAGGGGGTTGGACACCTTGACCACAGATGAATTCCACCAGCACGAGCCATTGCCAGCTTGATTTAACCTTTTCGTAGTGATAGTTTGCATGAACTGTACCCATCAGAGAAGAGTCTATGTGTGCGCTCTTTCTACAGGATTTTGTACATTCTCAGACACCCGCTTTTGATGAAATCTGTGCTTAATTTTTAAAATGAGGTGAACACACTGGGAAGCTGTAACATCTGTTCAGACCCCTGCTCTTCCTTGTTTTGGGAACCTGCTTCAGATCACTTCCAAACCTGGTCTGTTGTTGTTGTTTTATATGATTTGATTTATTTATTATTTTTAATTTTGTACATGTATATAGCACATTTTGGTAATATCTCTATTTCCCCCTTCTCCTCATTGACCCCCTCCCCCCCACCCCCTTCCCCCCCCCACTCTAGTGGTTTCAAAGAGAAATGTCCTCTATGTGCTCAGGCATTTGAACACTTGGGCCCCGATTGGTGGTGCTGGGGGAGGATTCGGAGGTGCAGACTTGCTGGAGGAAGTACGCCATTAGGGGTGGGCTTTGACAGTGTGTAGCTTCCTACTGCTTCCAGTTGGCTCTCCCTGATTTATGCCTGCAATGAGATGGGCGCTGTCAGCTCCTTGCTCCTGTTCCCATGCCTGCTGATTGCTGCCACACCCCCTTGCCATGATGGACTCTCCCTCTAGTAGAAGTGTAAGCCAAGTACACTTTCCCTTTTATAGGTTGCCTTGACGATGATGCTTTAACAACAGGAAAGTAACTGATCTCTCCTTTGACTTCATTTTATTGTTGTTATCATCGTCCTCCTCCTCCTCTTTCTTCTTCTTCTTCTTCTTCTTCTTCTTCTTCTTCTTCTTCTTCTTCTTCTTCTTCTCCTCTTCCTCCTCCTCCTCCTCCTCCTCTACCTCCTCCTTCTCCTCCTCCTCTCCCCTTTTTCTTCCTGCTCCTTCCTATTTTCTTGTTTTTGTTCTTGTTTTTATTTTTGTTCTTTTTGTTCTTGTTCTTCTTGTTGCTCTTCTTCATCTTCTTTTTCTGTCTTTTCCTCTTCTTCTTCCTCCTCATCTCCAAGTTCAGTTCGTACTGACCTTCGTACTACACATAGGTATGTGGGACAACCCAATAGCACAAGGCCTGGTGGCCGCATTCCAAAGAGAAGAGACTCTCCCTCAGCAGCCACCAACTGCCAGCAGCCCCTCTCCCGGAGTGGACTTTCAGGAGCCCCTCCCTAACCCAGGATGGATATTTTTGACTGGTTTGATCTTGTGTGGGTCTCAGTACAGGCATCTGATGTGTTGTTGCTTTGATATGGGGAAGGTCATTGTTGGTGGAACAGCCCCACTTGGTTGGCTTGGCTCTCCTTTCCTTCAGCTTCCCAAGTCCTGTGCTGACTGGTGTCATCTTGTAGTTTACCTTGCATGTTCTCCTTGTAGAGCTGTCCTGAACCCTGCATAACTCAGGTGGTTTTGAGGTAGAATGTGAGGACAGGCTTCTTGTTCCTAGTCGTCCCCCCCCCCATTGAAGAATTGACTCAACTTGCATGAGACCCATGGCTTTATCCCTCATCCGCTGTCTGAATGTTTGCACGTGGGTCTACTATGTCTGCGATGATGTCCGTTATCTTTACCACTGTTTCCTGGAGCGTGGGTGGGCTCTTCAGTGTGTATATCTAGAGGGGCAGTTCTGAAGTTGTAGGCTCCATTCATCCCGCCTTTGCTGCTAGTGACTTGAGCCATTAAATGATCCTCCCAGGTGAGGAGACAACGAGAGGACAGGGCCTCTCAGTCCCTTCTGCCCTGCCCACCCTCTGTGTCTCCAAGCCAGCTCAGAAGATTTTCGTCTCTATTGTTGCATCTTCCCACTTTTGGTTAGTTTCATTCCTTTGTTGTGTTGAGCTGGGGACAGAACCCACGGCCTTGGCTTATGACAGTAAAGTGTTCAGACTGACCTCACCTGGTCCCTGCTTTTGGTTTCTAGGTTCCTTTATGTTTCAACCTTGCTTTCTTCTCTCTCTGTGTCTCTGTCTGTCTCTCTGTCCTCACCCCGTATTCTTGCGTGGGTACACACAGGTGTGTGTATGTGGACCAGACAGCGATCTCTAGTCAATTCCTCTGGTGCTGTCCACATTGCATTTTGAGACAAGGTCTCTCACTGGTCTGGAACTTGCCAAGTAGGGTAAGTATGCTGGCTAGTGAGGCCAAGAAATATGCTTGACTCTGTCTGCCCAGCACTGGGATTATAAACTTATACACAGCTGGGTCTTTTTTTTTTTTTAATGTGGATGACGGGGAGTGAACTCAAGTCCTTGTGTTTGCATGGCAAGTGCTTTATTGACTGGCTTTCTTCTCAGGCTGGGATGGAGGCGCTTTGTAACTCTGTTAAGTTTAGGGGACTTCCTGAGACATGTGGGTTGTCTACTTCTCAAGTCTTAAGGAGCCTTCCCTTAGAGCTTTCTGAGTCTTAAGGAGACTCCCTCTGAATGGAAGGTTCAGTTTATAGGAAATTGCTATTAGATCCCTCTGTAAGTTGTTATCACAGGAGTTGGGTCAAAAAAGAAAACCTAACACATTGTATTAGTCTGTGATCAAGTACCTGACAAGAAGCAACTTGAGGGAGGGAGGGCTTACTTTGGTTCATAGCTTGAGGGCGTGGTCCATCATGGTGGGATGGTGAGGAAGGAAGAGATGGTGGTAGAACTGTGAGGCAGCTGGTTGTGTTGCATCCGCAGTCAGGAAGAGAGAGGGGAGTGCTGGCATGCAGTTTTCTTTCTCCTTTTTATTCACCCCAGGACCTCAGCCTATGGGATGGTGCCACCCGCATTCATGGTGGGTCTTCCCTTCCTAGGAAAACTCTGGGAACATCAACATAGACACAGCTAGAGGTGATCTGGGTGCTTCTTAACCAACTCAAGCTGACTGTGGAGATGAGCCATCACACACCTAGTTACTTTGAAACCCAAGGTTATGGCACCTGCATGCTGCTTGTAGGCAGTGGGACCTTGGCACCAGGTGAGGCTTGAAGAGAACAAGAGTGCCCTTGGCTCAGCACAGCATCCTGCATGCAGCACGCTTCCTGGTCCTACTCAGGCTCTGCAAACACTGCCAGATGACGACAAGGGCATCTGACTGCAGGAGTGGGAGGGTCTTGCCCATGGCCATGCTAGAGTGCTCCAGTTACCATAACCTCAATGCAAAGCACTGTAAACAGTGTTCACATTTTCTTTCTATTATGGTAAAATACACACAATAGAACTTAGCATTTTATCCATCTATAAGGGCACAGTTATGGGAGCTAAGCATATTCATGGGGTGTTGTAGACTTCATATTCAGGGCTTTTTCACCCTGCAAAACTGAAACTCCGTCATGTTAAAGAACTATTTCCTCTTCCTTCCTGTACCTCTTGGCAACACCTAGCTACTTGTTAGTGCTATGGTTGTGGGTACTCTAGAGACTGCATACACGTAAAATCATCTGGCTCTTGTCCCTAGCTTATTTTGCTTTGTATAGTTTCAAAGCTTATGCATCTATAGTGTCAGAATACACTCCTTTTCTTAAATAACCATTAATATTCCACCCAATATGTGCACTTCATTTTGCTATGTGTTGATCTGTGGGTGAACACATGGCTTGCTTCCTCCTGGCCACCGTGACTGCATTGCCTGGAACTTTTCTGCACCACAGATGACAGACTTCCCCCAAAGGCTGTTTACCCTGGTTTCCATTACACGGTGGAGCTCTCTGATTCCCAAGGACTGCGCTGCCATGCTTGAGGGTGAGGGTGAGGGTGGGGACGCTGAAGTGATTGCTGGAGACCCACCAGGACCTTAGTGTCTGCGCTCAGGGACTTGGTCTGGTATCTGCATAATGGCTCCCCTAGTTCTAGAATAGTCCTCAGAAAGTGGTAGATATTCCATGAAGATCTGTAGATAGAGTGACTGACTGAGCCATAAAAAGCTCCCGACATCTTGTTCTGGAATTGTCTCCTGCCCTTGCTCTGTGTGTGTGTGTGTGTGTGTGTGTGTGTGTGTTGCTAGAGTTCTTCTGCCGTTCACCTGATGGAGTTCTGTGAGGAAGACAGTAACCCTCATTTGTGAACCCTAGCTGTGAGGCCAAGCACTGTCCTGAGGCACCATGCTCAGATTCTCAGGTAGACACTGTAATTGCAGGCGTGGCTGTTGATTGGTTTAGGGGTCACACCTTTGCAGTGCTCTGAGGATAAAGACCTGAGCTCACAGAGTCCAGCTTGTGGGTGGGTGCTGGTGTTTTTCCCTTAGACAACTGCTTATTAAACTAAGCTTGGGAAAGGTGATAGGCTTGGGTCAGACTTTGTGTTCACCCCCTTTGGAGAGGCTAAAGAGGCCTGGTGGTTTCCATGGTAACCAACAACAGATGTCATGGGTCTTAAATGCCACAATGAGTAGAAACAGGGGCACACCAGGCCATCACCAGCCCCGCTGTCTGCCTCAGGTGGGAGCAATTGGTTTTTCTTCCTGGCCTCCCTGGTCCACTTTTCTTTTCATCAGTCAAAACAAGGTAATTCCAGCCAGACCACTGGCTCTCACTCAGGAGGGGTGGCTCCCCTCAGGCTTGCTGGTTTGATTACTCTGTTTGTTCAGGCTCAGAATGCAAGGAGAATTTTCCCATGGCTAAAGGCCCTTGGCTTCCTATAGGCCAGAAAGGCTGAGAAAGTTGAAGCCAGAGAAGACTGAAGCTATGGGGAGCCCCCTCCTCCTCTGCTTCCTGCTGCTCCCTGGTGAGGAGGGGGGCCCAGGAAGTTCTTTCTAAAGGCTAGCTCTCCTGAAATATCCAGCCATCAGGTAGTGTCAACTGCTCCTGTCCCAAGCCAGATCCTATGGCTCTCCTTCCTGCTTCCCAGCTCAGGAGTCTCACTGCCTACTGTTCAGAAACAGTTGCCCATGTCTTCTGAGCCACACAGTGAGCCCAGCATGCCCCGAGATGCTCTATAAATAGGTTCCAAGATTGGAAGGGAAGAAAAAAGAAGTAGAATGACTCAATATTTTTTTTTCATATTGGTTCCTTATTACAATGATAATACCTTGGATGTGTTGGGTTTAAAGAACTATATTATTGATATTAATTTCACACAAAAGGTTATAAAGTCTCAGTTAGTCTGAGGGATGGGTTCTGGACGTCTCTTCTGTATCTGGTGACTTTGTTTTATAAAAAGTGTCATGTGCATTTGAAAATTGCTCAGAGCATAGATTTTTTTTAAGTGCTTTTACCACAAAGATGGCAGGATGTGAAGTTATGGAGATGCTAATAAGCACGGCTCATCATGCCACAGTGCAAGCGTACATATATCAAAACATCACAAAGCATGCCGTAAATAGATGCAATTCTTATTTGTCAATTAAAAAAATAAATACATTCAAAAGATTAATCATATCTGTTACTTTTTGTTGTTTTTATTTAGCTACTGTAAAATGTAAGCTCGAATGAGAACCTTGCATTTGTGCCTTGCCCTGCCTGTATCAGGAAAGCAGTTACAGTCCGGCTCTGTAGATGCCCGACTCCTGCCCTCATGGCTAGTCCATACTGAGGCGTGCTCTAGGAAGAGCCTATACTCTCAATTTCAATATTTACTTTGAAAAAAAATTAAGGAGCAAAGAACAGCCCATCAGCAGTGGGGCCTGATAATGCCTTCACCTCTCGGGTACTGTGAGGGAACAACTGTACACAGAGACCGGCAGGTGCACACACTCGCATGGCCTTAGCTATTATTTGCTTCACTTATACATCTTATTGGCCTTTCTTCTCTGTTCATCACTCTCACTGAGCTCTGAAAGAGCCTTCTTAACCATTGTGCATTTGCTTACACTGTCTCTATGCATGGAATGCCGGCTTTGGGGATGCTGGGCATTGTTTGTATTGCCTAGTGTGGCCATAGGCATATCTCAAAATCAGCATACAACAAGGATCTGAGCAATGTATGCTGAATGGATGAATGAATGAATGAATGGATGGATGGATGGGTGAATGAATGAAGCTGTGCTTGGTCACATCAGCTCATGGATGGTGGCAATGGTGAGTATGGGCAATGAGGCATTGGGAGCCAGAGGAGTTGGATCTCACAACATACTACAAGGGAACATTCTTCCTTCCTTTATTTCATTGTTTCTTTTACTCTTTTACATTTGTGTGTGTGTGTGTGTGTGTGTGTGTGTGTGTGTGTGTGTGTGTGAATTCATATACCACAGTACATATGTGGAGGTCAGAGGGCAACTTGAAGCAGTAGACTCTTTTCTTTCATTGTATGGGTCCAAGGGATTGAACTTGGGTCATCAAGCTTGGGAGCAAGTGCGTTATGTAGTGAGTCACCTCCTAGTCCCACAAAGATACATCTGAATAGCTCAAGGACTCTATTCTCCCCATAGAGAATCATTCAGCTTTCATCGTGCTAGTCCTCTGGAGACTCCCCTCAACCACATCTACAGAATGGTGCTGACCAACCCAGGCCTCCTGAGCACCTGCTTACCTAGCTCATGGAATGTAAGCCCCACCTTCATTTTCTAGAAGGATGCCCTGAGATGGGGGAGAGGGGTGTCTCAAGGAGGCAAAATGGCAGAGCACTTTGGAAAGATGTGAGCCAGAGCAGAGATATGACAGACAGGGAGGCTATGGTCCATCCTTGGCTGTGGTCTGACGGGTTATGAAGGAAGTGGCTGTACACCAGGCTTCTTTCCTTGACCCTAACTTCTTTCATGTCTCTTGCCAGCTAGGCTTGACCCTTGGCTTTGGATTGGCAGGCAGTAAGTCTGTCCTTGGCTGCTCCAGCTGCCTCACAGTGTGTAGCTCTCACGTTCTCTCCTGTCACAGGAGCCTTGAAATTGATTGCCAGTCCCATTTTTAACAAATGACCCAGAGTGAATTTTCTATTAGAACGTCAGGGTGTTAGGGACTATAGAAGGAAGGGCAAGCAGACCACAGGTACTTCTTTCAAATACACCATGTGCCCAACCTTGAGTTAAATGCATGGAAGCTTCCAGAAGAAGCCTTCCGAGGACCTGAGGAATGACCTATCTACTTTTTTCAATAGCCAAGTTAAATTCAAACCACTCCCAAGCCTTCTGTCTGTAGGACCGACTGCTGTCTGTCTGTGACATAAAACAGCAGCCAGCTTGGTTTGCTCATAGCTGCAATTTACCTCAGCTCAGCAGACCCAAGGGCTCCAGTGCAATGACAGCCAGCCCTGAGGCTACCTCCCACTGTGTCCTCCCTGATGTGGGGACAGAGCTGAGAATTGGAGCACTGCTCAAGGTCACACAGGCATTTAGTGGCATGGAGACTGGGTGGCAGGGCCATGTCCCCTTTCACTGGCCTCCTTATTGTCCTGGGCAGATGTCTTAGAGCCTGGCTCCACTCTCCCATCAGGCAGAGTCTGACCCCAGGGTCCAGCTGCGTCTTGGTAACTGCATCAGAACCCTTTATTCCTTTTGGGCCATGACCCAGAAAAACCCCATTTGTGGAGCACAAAGCTTGCTGCTTGCTCAGAATACAGGAACAAGTAATCACTCCCTTTGGACCCTGGGCTTCCTGTGGAGTGGGAGGCAGCCACAACTGTACCCTTGCTCATGGGCTCTGTGCTAGCTCAGGAGTTCTCCAGGCCGCAACATTTGTTTTCCTGCCCTGCTGGGTCCACGCAAGGAGGAGAAGCCCTGATGCTGAAACCTTCTGGAGGCAGCTCAGGGGCTGCGTGGGGGCCTTGCAGCCCAGGGGCTCCAGAAGAAAGCCTGAAAGTCAGAAATGTTGAGGGGTTGGTAGGTCAGGTCATCTGTTAAAGACCCTGAAATCTCAGGAGCGTAGGCTCTGCAGGCCCAGAGGGTATGAGATGTCTGAGCACCGAGAAGTGCTGAATGGAGGTGCCACCCTCTCAGACAAGAAGACGCTCTGTGTCCCCATTTGCAGATCAGTTTAGCAACCCCAGGCTTTACTTTTTGCCTGTGAAGTAGCCCAGCAGGATAAGCACAGACAGACAGTGAGTCAGAGTCCACCTGGGGGGGAGCTGAGGATGGGACCTCAGGCTCCAGTTGGGTCTAGACAACCGGGATCCAAGAATAGTAAGACGGGAAACCAGTGCCTGGAGGAGCCTGGGGTGCTCTGGGCCAGAGCTCTGAAGGACTTCCAGGAGGAAGCGGCTTGTGGCCCTCTTGAGACAGATGGTAAATTCGCCACCTTTCCATGCATTAAAGAAAGGACACTTTAGATTAAGGAGGATGGCACCAGATAAGAGGGGAGGTGTCCAGGAGCGAAAGTGGGGCTGTCTGGACAGAAGGTGACACACTGGTTACCAGACTAAGCTGCAGATGGACACTGAGCCTGGTCTGCAACCCTCATGACCTGGAAGAAGGGGTCTTCAAAAAAAGCACAGTCACAGCTCTTTAAGAAGATTTCATCTCTGTTCCCTGAGTGATAAGCTTTTCTGTCTGATAGGACAGAAAAAAACATTAGTAATAGAATGACTGCTGTCATGGCAGGGCAGTTACTGAGGGCCACTGGAGCACCTGCTGTGTCCGTTGGTACCCTATGCTGCATCCTCAGGCTGTATCCTTGGGATCTTCTGAGATGCTCCATGATCCTGAGTCACTTACATGGCTTCTCTGAGCCCCACCTTCCTTACTTGCAGCACGACAGTGATCATTTTTCTATAAGATTGTTAGAAAAGTAAACTATGTTATTATGGGTTCCATCTTGAGCTGGAAGGATGAAGGGTTACGCTGTGACCTCCAAGAGATGCAGATATTAACCTTGAGCAGGAGGACACTGCCCTGTGTGAGGACATGAGGGGAAGGCAGCAGCACAGGCCTCAGGCAAGGTGGCTGCAGTGGGCATAAGTGGGAGAAGGCCAGGATGGTGGTTGTGTCTGCTGGTGTCTCCCTTGGGTGTCTCTCAAACATTAGTGGAGTCAGCATGAAGTGTGAGGTCCTCAATGGTCACAAAGAGGAAGTACAGTGGGAAGAGCCTGGCTTTCCTATGTGACAAGGATCTCAATGGCTCATTAGCATTAGTAATTTAACAGAATATAATCTCGGTTTTATATAGCTAAGTAGGTAGTTGAGCAAGCAGGATCCTATAGTGAGAGCTAGGAGCAAAAAGCCCAGCCATGGCTGTTAGGATAGTAGTCAACCAGGAGGAAGCCAGGACAACAAAGACTGACACCAGTTGTTAGATTCTTGGCACCTCCTTTCTCTTTTCTGAAGGCCATTTTGACCATGACTGGGCTTTCTTTAATTAATCCTGGCTGATTGGTGCAGAAGCAACAAGTTTCTCCCAGCGCCACCCAGAGATCTCCTTGTCTCATGAAGAGAAGGTCCATTTCACTTTCATTTTGAAGAGCAACCTTGGCTCCTTAGTCTAAACTGGGCTTCCAGATGGGAGGCAGAATTTTCTAGATGGCCCATGTCCTTGTCTACATGAACACTGAGTTTCTTAGATTTTTTTTATCCCTCGCAACCGGGTCTGAAGTTCCAAGTGCAGCGGAGCCCGCCAGTCCTGACGCCGCCGACAGGGAAATAAGAGCAGGCATGGCCCGATGGACATGTGGAGGTAGAATATAGATAGATGGCCACCTGCTGTGCAACATGCGCAAGGTGCAAAGGACTGTGCTTTCCTTCTGTGTGAACACTTTTAGGATTATGATGGGACCAGCGTGCCTCCCAGAGGACTTGGTTTTGCAAGTCCACTGGACACACAATGGTATTCTCCTGGCTTCTGAAGGCTTGGAACAGAAGCACTGGGGCAATGGAAAAGGGTACGTACCAGCCAGGTAGGCACAGTACTGGGTAAATCAGAGCCCCTTGTCCTCACTGGTAGACCCATAGGCCTAGGGGCATGCTTCTCCCTAGGAGTGAGAAAAACATCTCCCAGGAGCCTTTGGATGCACTATTTTACAGAAATCTACCTGGAAGGCAGCTTGATTCTCAGTGGGCCAATTGGCTATGAGCTTCTATGTTCCATTGTTTTTAGATTTCTACCCAATGTCCCAGCTTAGGTGGATTTGGACCTTTCTCATTGGGAGACAAAAAAGACAAAAGAAGACAATCATAATTATAAGACCTGTATCAGTCTTATCTTTAGGGGGTCAGAGGATGCCCATCTGTCATTATTTTCTGTAGCCTCCTTTGGCTGGGTTTGGTAGATCCATGGGGTGACACAACCAAACTTCAGTGCTGTAGGGGTGACAAGGAGCAAAGGGTGTAGGCCTTTTCTCATTGGCTCCAGGATTTTCTTCACCTGTATGAGGTCACCAGGTTGGAACTTACTGATAGGCTGCAGCCTCTTGAACCATTTGATGAACAGTCCTCTGGGTCTGTTGCAGGGCTTGTGAAGACTGAAGGAGGGAATGGTTGGCAACTTGTCTTATGAACTTCTAGACATTGGGTACCCCTGGCCCTTAGGAGTGCAAAAGGTAGGCGGTTGGCTCAATTTTTGCTGGCCTCAAGGACATATTTAATTTATCTGTCTTAAGCTTTGTGGCCTCTAGGTACAATGTACTTTTAAATCAACATTTAAGTTCTGTTCCAGATTTATTAAAACATTGGATGTGAAGGCCCGACCGTTGTCAGATCCCAGTGAGAGGGGCAACTCAAATTTATTGTAATATCTGGGCCTGAGTAACTCAACAGTTTTAGTTGCTCCCAGATGGGTGGCCTGATGGAGTTTGGAGGCCACGTCTTTCTGATAAGTCAGAGAATATGGGTATTTTTTTTTCCAGCAGGAACCACTACCTATTTCCTCCTGTTTGGCATCTTTCCTTTTTGGCCACTTGGATTCTTTGAGTGTATGTTGGGCTCTGGAGCACTTCAGGTTCAGACAGAGTAGCCAAGATCTGGAGAGGTCCCTCTGGTTCTAAGGCTGCCTTCTTGGTGGCCAAGCTGGCTGCCCTGCTCCCCTGGGCCTCTGGGGATCCCCCATTTGGTGCTCTTTGCAATGGTCCATGGCTACCTTTCTTGGCAGTCATATGACCTCCAGTAGAACCAGGATTTCTTCTTTGGTTTTGATTTCCTTTTCGTCTTAGGTAAGGAGACCCCTCCCTGTCTATAGAGGACCCCATGGACATGGGCCATGGCAAGTGTATACTTACTGTCCATGTTCACAATGATGGCTTTGCCTTTTCCTCAGCAAAGTGCCTGGGTCAAGGCTAGAAGCTCAGCCCTTTGTGCTGAAGTGCCTTTGCTAAGGGACTGGGCCCACACCATTCTGTTAAAGGCACCCCAGCATACCTGATCTTATCTTGAACAAAACTGCTCCCATCAATGTAGAGTACTTCTTCTGCTTCTCATAGGGGACGATCTGTTAGGTCAGGTGTGGCAGATTGGACCTCATCGGAGGCTTCTGGCCATTGAGTCCAGGAGCCAACTGGAAGATGCAGTAGCTGCAGCCTTAGGGGCAGCAGTAATGTGTCCATTTTTCCAGGGCCCCCCTCCAAAGGGCCAATACAGCTTGTGGGGTGGTTAAAAACAGTTCCTGACCCAAAGTCTGTCTGTCACATTCTTTTTACAAGCTTCACTGTAATGAAAACTGCCCCCAAACAAGCCAGCCAACTGGCGGAAACAAGATCAAGTCTTTTGGACAGATCTGCTCTTGGCATCTTCTAGGGTCCCAGTGTCTGGGCAAAGACCCCCCTTTGTAAACATTTATATAGAATGGGGTACCCTTTTTCCCTCTTCCTTGCCTGGCATCTCAGGCTTCTTCCTCTGGGATCTCTTTTATCTTTTACCCTTCCCCAATTTTAAATAAAGTCATAATTCTAAACTTTTTGAGCAATCTATTTCAAACTTTTGAACTTTCTTTTCTAATCTCTAGTGCTGACTGAATAACAAAAGCAATATTTTTATAGCAGCTGTCTTTAATCCTTTTAAAAAAAGGGGGGTGGGGCTGGAGATTATACTGAGACTCCTTACCTTGGTGTTTGTTCTTGTTGTGGCAGTTGTTTCTGCCTATGTGCTGGTTGTTAAGGCCTGAATTGTAATTCCATCATAGTGCCGGTAGCTTTAGGGTCTGAGGGCCTGTTACTGAACATGCCTGAACACAGCTGGATGACCCTGATCTGCTCTGCCTTGTAAGGGCAAGTGCTCAGGATACAACAGGAAAGGCAAAGGAACTACAGGGAGCCCACTGGAAGGCTCTGATCTGGAAAGCACAGCAAATCGAACATCTGTGTGTACCAGCAGACTGAAGACAAAGAAAGATTTGGTAAATAGCCAACAGAAATGATGGCATCTACTAACACTCAACAAAGGTTGAGAATAACCTTCAGACAATGGCAAAAGGTCTGGTATTCCTGTCATCGGAGTCCTGAAGGACAGGAGGAAGTGCAGGATGCAGTGTGTGTGTGTGTGTGTGTGTGTGTGTGTGTGTGTGTGTGTGTGTGTATGTATATAAAATATTGACTGAAAAGTCTTCATAATAGAGAGCCATGTGAATGTACAGATTCAACAACCAAAATCAACCCAAAGAGCTACCTGACCGGAAAAATGACCAAACTGATGAAAACTAAATATAAAAACTGAAAGCTTTGTGCCTGGTGGTTGTAATTGCTACCTGGAAGGCTGGGGCAGAAGGATTGCAAGTGTGAGGCCCGAGTGGGCAATTCAGGAGTGGAGATAGAACTCCGTGGAAGAGTGCTTGCCTGGCATGCATGAGACCCTGGTTCTAGTGTCTACTGTTTTGTTTGGTGGAAAACAAAACCAGGAAGAAGGCGTAGGAAGGAGGGCGGTGTGTGAGACAGAGTGGCAGGCTGGAAGAGAATTAGGCGACTGCAGATTTCTCATGGGAAATCAGAGAGCCAGAAGAGTGGGCATAACATTTTTAAAATTCTGAAGGAAAAGGATGGATGACCCAGAAATCGTGTTCAACAAAAAGTGGAAAGAGACAGACTGGAGAAAGCTGTGAGTGCTGGCTGCAGGCGGCTCTCTGGCAGGCAGCTAAATGGGGTGTTTTGAGAAGGCTAGATACATTGGTGGGAGCCTGGGGCTCTGGGGTGAGGAAGAAGAGGTACAGTGAGTCTGTGGGTAGGGATGGCAGCCAGTTGAGCATCATCTAAACTTTAGAGTCTAAAGTGAGCTAACTTTGCACTGGGAGCTAAAATTACAACGTGGGTGAGTTTTCCTCTATTTATCCTCTGATGATGGCTGCAGGGTAAGTGCTGTGGTGGGGGAGAGTGGTGAAGTCCAAGTTTCTGTCCTCCACTTGATGTGGTGAATATTAATTCAGCCACCAAACAATAAGTATGTACCCAAGAATTCTCAGAGCAGGCACTGAAAAAAAAATTACACTGAAAAGCTAGAGGGATACAATGACAAAAATCATTCAGAGGGTCTAACAGAACATGGAAATTGGGGGGAGGGGGAATACAGATGCGAAATGGCTGAAACGTGAATCAATGAAAAGACAGGCTAGAAGCAAATCCTGCAAACTGCTCCTGAAGTGGGAAATGCCCTGAGAGAAGATTTACAGAGAGAAAGCTAAGCAATAGCCACCTGGTGTCATCTGTCAGTTAGCCTCCCCCGCCTTCCCCTCCTCTCTCCAAGCCTCAACAGTTTATTGAGTGGATGGAGAAAACTTCAAAAAGTGAGCACCAACAACTTTGTTTTTTCCTCCCACAGCTTACATATCCTATCAAAATCATTCAAGCACAAAAATCACAATGAGCTTACCTTCTATTTTTTTCCATTCATTCATTCATTCATTCACCTTACATCCTGATCATAGACCCATCCTTTCCTCTCCTCCCATTTCCGCCCTCCCTCCCTCCCTTTTCCCCCATCCTTCCCCTCCCCTATTCCACAGAAAAAGGGAGCCCCCCTACCAGTCCACCCGAGTACATCAAATTGCATCAGTATTGAGAACATCCTCTTCCTCTATGGCCTGGTGAGGCAGCCCCACTAGGGGGAAGTGATAAAAAAAAAAGCAGGCAACAAAGTCCATGTCAGAAACAGCCCATGTTCCTCTTACTAGGGGACCCACAGGAAGCATGAGTTGCCTATTGGCTACATCTGTTTAGGGGGCCTAGGTCCAGTCCATGCATGGTCCTTGGTTGGTGCTTCAGTTTCCACAAGCCCCTCTGGACCCTGGTTAGTTGGCTCTGTGTTAATTTTCTTGTGGAGGTCCTGTCCCGTCCAGGCCCTTCTATCCTTCCCTCAACTCTTCCACAAAACTCTCTGCACTCGCCCAATGTCTGGCTATGAGCAACATCATCTGTTTGGATCAGCTTCTGGGTAGAGCCTCTCAGAGGACAGCTATGATAGGTTCCTGTCTGCAAGCATATCAGAATACCATTAATAGTGTGAGGGGTTGGCTTTCTCCCAAGGGGTGGGTCCTTTGGTTGGGCCAGGCATTGGTTGGACATTCCCTCAATCTCTGCTCTATTTTTATGCCTGCATTTCTTATAGGCAGAGTAAGTTTTCATTCAAAGTTTTTGTGAGTGGGTTGGTGTTCCCATCCCTCCACTAGGAGTCCTGTCTAGTTAGAGGGTGGCCTCTTCCGTCTCCCTGACCCCTGCTACTGGGAGTCTCAGCTAGGGTCACTTCCATATTCTCCCAGGAGCCTACCATGTTGTAGGTCTCCAGCTTGTCATAGATATGTCCCTGCCCATGATTTCTCTTCTCTCTGCAAGCCCTCTGTCTTCCAGTCCCCAATGTTCCCAGGTCTGATCTTCACTATCATTTCTCTCGGCACTCCTTCTACTAGCCTGTACCTACTCTTCAATGGTTTCCACTGTCTATTCTATTTCCCCTCCTTAGTGAGATTTAAACATCCTCCCCTAGGTCCTCCTTGCTACTTCTCTACTTATAAGTGAGTTCATACCATGTGTGTCTTTCTGGGTCTGGGCCACCTCACTCAGGATGATATTTTCTAGTTCCATCCACTTGCTTTCAGCTTTCATGATGTCTTTGATTTTAATAGCTGAGTAGTATTCCATTGTGTAAATGTACCAGTTTTTTTTATCCATTCTTTATTTGAGGGACATGTGAGTTGTTTTCAGTTTCTGACTATAATGAATAAGGGAAGATGGACATAGTTGGGCAAATGTCCTTGTACGGTGGAATAACTTTGGGTATATATGACCAGGAGTGGTATAGTTGAATCTTGAGGTAGAGCTATTCCCAATTTTCTGAGAACATGCTGGATTGATTTCCAAAGTGGCTGTACAAGTTTACATTCCAATCGGCAATGGAGGAGTGTTCTCCTTTCTCCACATCCTTCCCAGCATATACTGTCACATGAGTTTTGATCTTAGCTATTCTGATAGGTGTAAGACGGAAGTGCAGAGTCATTTTGATTTGCATTTCTTTGATAACTAATGATGTTGAGCATTTCTTTAAGTGCTTTTCAGCCATTCATGATTCCTCTATGGAGAATTGTCTGTTTAACTCTGTACTCAATTTTTAAAATTGACTATTTGGTTAGTTGCTGTTTCATTTCCTGAGTTTGTCATATATTTTGGATATTAGCCCTGTGTCTGATGTAGGTTTGATGGAGATATTTTCCCAATCTGTTGAATGTCATTTTGTTCTATTGACAGTGTGCTTTGCCTTACAGAAGCTTGTCAGTTTCATGAGGTCCCATTTATTAATTGTTGATCTTAGAGCCTGAGCATTTGGTGTTCTGTTCAGGAAGTTGTCTCTTGTGCCAATGGATCTATTTTAATTTTTTACATGTAGACAACCAGTTAGACCAGCATCATTTGTTGAAGATGCTTTCTTTTCCCACTGTATCGTTTTGGCTACTACTTTGTCAAAAACCAAGTGTCCATAGGTGTGTGGGTTTATTTCTGGGTCTTTGATTTGATTCCATTGATAAACCAGTTTGTTTCTATGCCAATATCACACAGTTTTTCTTGCTATTGCTCTGTAATAGAGCTTGAAATTAAGGATGGAGATGCCTCCAGGA
The DNA here is from genome assembly GCF_964271855.1 of Acomys minous. Taxonomy (NCBI): domain Eukaryota; kingdom Metazoa; phylum Chordata; class Mammalia; order Rodentia; family Muridae; genus Acomys; species Acomys minous. The sequence continues at coordinate 15,931,519 of NC_140493.1, read as the reverse complement.
ATCCTTTTATTGTATAATATTGTTTTTAGCTATTCTGGGATTTTGTTTTTCCACATGAAGTTTAGAGTTGTTCTTTCAAGATCTATAAGGAATTGTGCAGCTATTTTGATGGTAATTGCATTGAATCTGTAGATTGATTTTGGAAAGATGGCCATTTTTTACTATGTTAATCCCACCTATCCATGTGCATGGGAGATCTTTCCATTTTCTGATATGTTCTTCAACATCTTTCCTCAGAGATTTGAAATTCTTGTCATATAGCCCTTTTGACTTGCTTAGTTAGAGTTACACCAAAATACTTTATATTACTTGTCACTATTGTGAAAGCTGTTGTTTCCTAATTTCTTTTTCAGCCCATTTGACATTTCTATACAGGAGGACTACTGATTTTTTGAGTCATTTCCTTGACCCAGTGGTCATTAAGTAGAGAATTGTTCAGTTTCCATGAGTGTGTAGGCTTTTTGTCATTTTTGTTGTTGAATTCCAGCTTTGGTGATTGCATAAAATACAATGGATTAATTCATTTTTCTTGTATTAGCTGAGGCTTACTTTGTGAGTGACACTATGGTTGATTTTGGAGAAGGTTCTCTGTGGTACTAAGAAGAAAGTATATTCTTTCCTATTTGGGTGAAAAGTTCTGTATATATCTATTAGGTCCATTTGATTCTTGACATCTGTTAGTTTTATTATTTCTCTATTTAGTTTCTGTCTTGATGATCTCTCCATTGGTGAGAGTGAGGTGTTGACATCTCTTACTACTAGTGTGTGTGGAGCAATGTGTGATTCAAGCTTTAATAATCATTCTTTTGCAAATGAGGGTACCATTGTATTTGGGGCATAGATGTTCAGAATTGAGATGTCCTCTAGGTGGATTTCTCTCTTGATGAAAATGAAATGTCCTTCCCCACATCTTTTGAGTAATTCTGATTGAAAGTCTATTTTAGTATATGTCAGAATGGCTACTCCAGCTTGCTTCTTGGGTCCATTTACTTGGAAAACCACTTTTCAGCTCTTTACTCTTAGGTAAACTCTATCTTTGTTCCTGAAGTATGTTTCTTGTATGCAGCAGAATGTTGAGTCCCTTTTATACATTCATTCTCCTAGGCTGTGTCCTTTTATTAGAAAGTTGAGTCTATTGATGATGATAGATATTATTGACAAATGATTATTAGTTCCTTTTATTTTGATGTTGGTTGTGGTAGTGCATTTGTATCCTTGTTCTTTTGGTTTTGCTGTAGTGGAGTTATTCATGTTCTGTGTTTTCTTGGGTATAGTTAAGCTCCTTGGATTGGAGTTTTTCTTCTGTATCTTCTGTAGGGCTGGGTTTATATATAGATATTATTTAAATTTTGGTTTTGTCATGGAATCACTTGTTTTCTCCATTTATGACGGTTGAAAGTTTTTCTGATTATAGTTGTTTGGGTTGATATCTGTATTCTCTTAGGGTCTACATGACATCCGACCAGGCCCTTATGGCTTTTAGAGTCCTCGTTAAAAAGCCATGTGTGATTCTGATTAGTCTGCCTTTATATATTACTTGGCTGTTTTCCCTTATAGCTTTTGATATTTTTTTCTTAGTTCTGTATATTTAGTGTTTTGATTATTATGTGGTAGGAGGAATTTCTTTTCTGGTCTAATCTATTTGGTGTTTTTCAAGCCTCTTGTATGTTTAAGGCATCTCTTTCTTTAGGTTGAGGAAATTTTCTTCTATTATTTTGTTGAAAATATTTTCTGGTTCTTGGAGCCAGGAATATTCTCTTTAATCTATTCCTATTATTCTTAGGTTTCATCTTTTCATTGTGTCCTTGATTTCCAGGATGTTTTATGTCAGGAAGCTTTTAGATTTAATATTTTCCTTGGCAGATGTATCATTTTCTTCAATTTTGTCTCCTCCTCCTCCTCCTCCTCCTCCTCTTCTTCTGTCTCTTTAGAGATTCTCTCCTCCATCTCTTGTATTCTGTTGATGACACTTATCTCTGTAGTTCCTATTCTCTTTCCTAAGTTTTCCATCTCCAGGATTTCCTCAGGTTGTATTTATTGATTATATTTCCATCTTGAACCATTTTATTCATTTCCTTCATCTGTTTGATTGTATTTCCCATATTTCCTTAAGTTATTTATTCATTTCCTCTTTAAAGGCATCTATTGTTTAATTGCATTTTCCTGTATTTCTTTGAGGGATTTATTTGTTTACTTTTTAAAGGCCTCTATCATAAGCATAAATTGATTTAAGGTTGTGTGTGTGTGTGTGTGTGTGTGTGTGTGTGTGTGTGTGTGTGTTCCAGCTGTGTTAGGATATCCAGAGCTTGTTGTATTAGGCTAGTTGGGTTCTGGCGGTGGCATAATGCCCTGGTTTTTGTTCTTATGCTGGCCTTTAGCCATTGATCCTGACATTGGCTGGTTATTCCTGCAGCTCCTGGCTTCTTAGGCATGCAGGGGAAGCCCTGAGTTGTGAGCTGGGTGCTGGATCTCCATAAATAGCCTGAAGCTTTTCTCTACTGGTTGGGTCCCATTTGGACTTATAGGCAGGGGATTGGGGCTTTGGTATCTAACTTGTGTGATGCTGAGGTCCAGCCATCTACTCAAGATAGCTAATAGAACCATGAACCCAGATGCCAGACACTCAAGGTTCCAGCCTCAGACCTCCTGGCTATTTCTGCCATTCCAAGGACAACTATGAGTTCATGAGTGTGGAATTCGTGTCATGTCCAGGCATCACTGTTCTGCTCTGGTACTTACAACATTTAAGTCTTACAATCTTTCTATCTATCCATCACAATAGTCCCTGAGTTTGCCCCCCTCTCTTCTTCTTCTTCTTCTTCTTCTTCTTCTTCTTCTTCTTCTTCTTCTTCTTCTTCTTCTTCCCTCTCTCCATTCCGTGTGTGTGTGTGTGTGTGTGTGTATGTGTGTACATATGATATAGCTGTTCTATTTGTGACTGAGAAATCCACTGACATTCTCTGTACTTTGACTCTTTGTGAATTTTCACATTATTCATTGCCTAGTGCCCAAAGAAGTTTCCCTGGTAAGGACTGAGCACTGCACTAAGATATGGGTGCTTTGTCTAGGTATTTTTTCTCAGAGAATTGGGGGTGGTCCCCTTCACAATTTCTTGAGAGTTAAGCTAAGAAAAACAGTATAAGAGCAGACCACTGAAGGTCAATGACATTCGTGATTAGAGGTACAAAAACAAGTCCCCAGACTGAGTCTAAATAGGAAATATTTGCTGAACATCTGAAGTCAAGGCAACCTATTATAGTAAAAAAGGAGAGAGGAAATCAAAAGGATCAAGCAAGTATTGTAGAAAAAGATTTGATGAAATTCAGTCTAATCCATGATCCAAGATGTCAGTAAGCTAAGAACAGTCAGTGCATCCTTCACCTGGTAGAGAGAATCATCTAGAAACCTTAAGCTAACACCATAAACAAAGGTGAAGATCCTAACACATCCTTCCTACAGCCAGGAAGAAAATGCAGATGAGCATTTCTACCTCTTTACAGCACCAGACATGGAGTTTCAGTATGGGCATTGAAACAGAAAGGATGCCCAAACTGGTAAAACTGAAAAAAAAATGGGGGACAGTACCTAATAACAGATGGTTGATATCCCTAGAAAATAGAACAAAATATAGCCTATACAATGTATAACATATACCATACACGGACTATAACAACACTTAACTATATTATTCACTAGGAAGGAAGAAATATAATTATAGTGGTTACATGTATACAATATGATTATATGCACAGGAAACCCAAGGGACATGAAGAAGCATTGCTCAAATAAGTCAGCTCGGGACTTAGCCAACCCAGAATATAAAGCTACCAGCAAATATCTATCCTATTTCTACACACTGAGAGCGAACAGGCAGAGACCCAAATTATTATAAACATCAATAACATTCCACTCGGAGCAGAATAGTTGTCTTTAAATACAACATATATGAACAGAATAGTATCTGAGACAAAAATATAGAAGCAGAAATGAACAAAGACACAGGGAAATGGAGAGATACACCATGCTCCCTACTGGGGAGATTCCATACGGCTAAAATGCCAATTCCTTCCTTATAGTCCTATAGATTTAATGCAATTATAACAACAACAACAACAACAAAGAGTCCAAGCTGGCAGTCAACACAGAGGCCATGGTTGGTCAGGGTACAGAGACTAAGAGACCATGGAATGCCCAACCCTAAATGCGACATCTCTATCATACTCTACCCCAAGGCTCAGGATTTGCATCAAAGAGGGGGAAACCACAGCAGCAAGAGCCAGAGGTAGTGCATGATTACAAGGAAACAGTGTTTTCCAAACACGACAGGACAGGTGCATATGTGAATTTACAGTGGTTGTGATGACATGTTCAAAACCTGGGCAAGCACAAGCCAACAAAAATCCCAGCTTAGAGAAAGGAGGTGGAAGGCCCGCCTCTAAGTGAGGAGCTGTTGGCAATTGATAGCTTCTGGAAGAGTCAGCTTCCCTCAAGAGTTTGACCACATACTCATTGGAAAACCACACATCCAAGAGTATATGGGCATCGCAATTTGGACTCTGTAGGTTGAAGGAAAAAGAAGAAACAAAATTGATTGGGTAGGAAAGAAGTTGGGGAAAGGTGATCAAAACACATTGTGCAAAAATTTCAAAAAAAATAATTAAAATGAGAAAAAATAAAAATGGAAAAATAAGGGGAGTAGAATAAATGAAACAACTTTTCAAGACATGAGAACCTTTGGATTCAGCCTTGATATTGACTTCAAAGCCATGGTCATGGAGACAGTGGCATGCATGGTAGAGATGAAAGTCTGGCTCAAAGGAATAGAATAGAAGTTTCAGAACCCTCCTTCCCCATTATGTTGAATCCACTCAACGTTGCTGTGTTAAAAGGGGCTCTCTCTTTTTCAACAAGTGGTGTGCGAATAATTGGTCACTTGTCTATAAAAGAATCAGGCTTTAAACCTTATGCTTCATACACAGTCAAAGTCAGGGAGGGTCACAGAACCAACGGCTAAAGCTTGGCTGTGAACTATTTTAGAGAAGAAAATTTGGTAGTAAATAAGGTGGCCTGACAGGCAAAGAATTCCAAGAGTATGACCCAGAGAAGAAATGGGAGAAACCCTCTTAAATTAATAGCTCTGTCCCTGAGGAGGGCCCCGTGAAGAGAGTAAACATACAGGTGTGCATCATATCTGATAAAGATGTCTGTCCACAATATTCAAACTCTCAGTCACTAACCAACCACTGGAGACAAACAACTCTGTGGGTAAAACAAGCCTAACCACAGAACAGACACCATGTTAAGTAAAGTGTGTAGGTGATAACTAAACAGAGAAAAAAAAGGCTCTTAATATTATTTGCCATTAGAAAATACAAATAAAAAAGTCTACATGATGCCTCTGTGCACCTGTTACTGATGCTAAAACAAACCAGGCATGCATAAGTGCTGGTGAGGAGGTGGTGCAGGCCAAGCACACATGCAAGGTGGAGTGGATTTCAAGACAGATGTGTTAATGTTAGCACAGTTCTCTGGAGCCTGTTCCTGGGGTTCACTGTGGGCACAGAGGGACAGCTGCAGCTATGTGACAATAATCTCTAAGGGTAGGGGTAAGCCCAAGACACCTCAGCTGGTGAGAGGACAAAATATAGCATTTCCGTGTGGTGGCAAATGATTTGTCAGGATGATGAATAAATATCGATTGACACTTGCAACACGGGGGAGTTTCCCTAGGATTCTCTGCCAACAACGTCTCTAGAAAGACTGAGCCATGGCTCCAAAGCAGTGACCAGTGGTTGTTAGTGGCAAGGCTTGGGGAGATGAGAACCACAAAGGAGCAGCTTTTGGGAGGATTTGGGGGTGTCCAGGTTGTTCTCAGTCTTGTAGATATGCCAATCAACTTATTGCACGTTAATTTTCAAGAGATGAACTTTAGAATTTATAGAAGGAGGTGTATGCTCTGCCTGTCAGCGTGCCTGGTGTATCTCTTGCTTTTATTCCTGTTGGGTGCCCAGAAGACTCTACTGTCTTGGGGGGAGATGAATATGAGTGCACAGACCCAGCACACCAAGTGTGGGAGCCCAGGCAGCACCCTGTCTGTGGTTACCTGAAGGGCCTAAGGCTTACACCCCTTACACACCAGCTTCTGAAGGGTTCTAATCAGTACACCAGGCCATTTTTTTTCCTGTTTCTTGGCTCCAGAGGGGCCCTGCTCAGCCACCACATGTACAGGGTCTGTCTCTAATCTGGACAGTATCCATATGACCAAGTCATAGCCCCTCACCCCGACACCAGGTCTCAGTCTGGACCACTTGCACATCCTCTTCCCCGTGCCTTATCCTCTCAGCCTCCTCAACACCCTGTGGAGAGGGTGAGTTTTGTGCTCCACACACTATGTCTTTGGGGCCCAGACAAAAAGATAGATGGGGGGGGGCAGAGTTGTGTACAGGTCTGCAGGTGTGGCAGGACCCTCATACCTAGGAAGAGGTCTTTGAGTAGGAGTCAGTGTTCTTCCCAGGTTTATGGGCTCTTGGGAGTACACAGTGGCTGAAGGGCATGGTACATAGGGCGCTGTCCAGCTCTGCTCTGGGCTGGAATTGTTTCCAAGGGTGGGGCTGTCAGAGGATTGGCTCCCAAGGTGACCCTGGAGGCAGTATGGTAAAGTAGGCTTTATGTAGAACCATCAAGGTAGAGTCAGGGCCCAGCACTGTGGGGAGGGAGAAATAAAGATAACCACATGTCTGTAATGGATGATAGAGAGCATAGCCGGAGATTGGGTTTGTATGTGGAAAGGGTTGGGAAATCACTATGAGGAAACATCAAGATAGCGGGACTCAGCCTAAACCAATCTTAAATAATTTATACTGAACATTATCCAGAGACACACACACCCCTTGGGGGCAGTAGAGGATGAGAACGCCTTAGATATGGATCCTGAAGGTGGTGGGTTTTGAGGTACTGGCTCACTTAGGTCTTCACTGAGACTGGTCTTTTCAGGGGGTGCACAGAGGAAGAGTGGGACTCCTGTAATTTTGTCAAGAAGAGAAGTCTTTGTAGGAGAAGCCATTTCCTCGCAGGGCCCCCAGGTGGTGCCTCCTCCACCCCGCATCCCGGCCCTGATAATGAAGTGTCTTTGTGCATCCTTGTTTCTCTTTTCCAAGTGGGAGTTGGAGAGTGGGTCAGCATGTGGCAGTGTTTGCACTGAATCCTGCCTTCGCTGCCCATGAGTCTGTAGCGAGTTACTCAGGGGGCCTACGGGACTGGCCTATGCATGCTGATGCTGGCTCATGCCAATTACAGGCTGAGTGATAGAGCAGCCTTGTGTCATCTTGCTGGTGCGTGGCAACAGCAGGTGAATGCTATAGTTTATGATTTTCAATTATAAATCAAATAGGCTGAGTTCTCGCTTCTCTTAATAAAGGCTGTAAAAGCACTGAAGTGTAGACGGCTTCTGCGGTGGGGCGGAGTGGTGGTGGTGGGGGGAGGAAAAGAAGTAGGTTGAGTCTAGCTTTGGAAGGAATGTATCTGAGTGAGTGTGCAGGGGACATAGACATAGAGGGTCTGCTTAAGGACCTTGCAAGGGGTGGACCCTGCACCCAGCACCCAGCCTTGCCTCACATCTCTCTCTGCTAGGTTTAGTGCTAGCTCTCTAGCCTGAGCTCGTTTCAGCAGGGGCCAGGGTGGTTATGTTGGACTTACGGGCACACATCCTTGAGAACCACAGGATGGTGTGAGCCTTTGCATGTGTACCAATTCAGCACCGTACTCAAGATGGTGGGTAAATAGATGAGAGCAAGGCCAGGTCTCTGCATCCTGAAGTGCTGATGGTTTCCTTAGAGAGTCTGACTTTTCTTTAGCTGTCCACGGAATTGCGGGGGACACACTTATATGTCTCTGTTGTATGAGATGTCCCTCACAGGCTCATATGTTTCAATATTTTGTTGAAGCTACTAAAATACTATTTGGGGAGGCTGTGGAAACTTAAAGATGTGGAGACTTCCAGGAGGAAGCAAGTAATTGGGATGGATCCTGAGGTGCCCAGTCCCACTTCCTGCTCTCTGTCAGATTCCTGACTGCAGATGCAATGTGACTGGTCAGCTTCTGGCTCCTGCCAAACAGCTTCCCCAAGAAGGTTCTGTTTAAATTAAAAAAAGAGCCACACTGTGAGGCAGCTGTCATTATGTGCTGGTGAAGGTGGGGGCTTCACTAGGTGGGGAGACTAGGAGGGTCCTACCTAGGAGTGGGGTTCAGGCCTTCAGGAGGGTTCTCCTTATAGCACAAGGCCAGAGTCCTGATGGGGCTGCCTTTTCCTGCTCTTCTGCCGTCGTCCTCCCTATGAGGTAGAAGTTGGAGCCTTGGTCTTGGACATCTCAGCCTTTGGAACGGTGAGAAGACAATGTGCTTCATGCATTCATTATTCCATCTGTGGTGCTCGGTAACAGCAACTCAACAGAGCAGAGACAGGCCCCACCCATCAGCGAGAACTTGAGTGACAGTGACTAAGAGAGCCATTCTGTAAGCATGCAGAGGGAGTTTTTGTAGTAATAGGCCTAAGACCTAGGAATGTCCAGGTCCTGTGAAGGGCTCTGCATGAGGAAAACTGAGAGAGTTTATGGTATGATCTCTAGGCAGGTATCTCTGACAGACAGAGCAGGTAGTCCCCTAGCCTCACGTTCAGCATGGCTGGGAACAGTATATAGAGGGAAGACCCAGCCAGTCCTTTGCAGTTCGCTAGATGGGCTCCCGTTTGAGCCAGGATGCACGAGAGTGCACAGAGATACATGACCTGGAAATTATGGTGGCTGGGGGCTGCTGGGAGTTGATTGTGTCTCCTCAAACTTCTTGTTGAGTACCTAAGCCCAAGTATTGCAAACTGACCCTATTTGGAAATAGGGCCACTGTGATGCCATGAGTTCTGGTGACTCATTCAGTTGGGTTAGTGCCATCATGAGAAGAAGAGACTTGGCCAGAGGCTGACCAGTCACATTGCAGAGAGGTGGCTCAGTGGCTAAGAGCACTTGCTCTTCCAGAGAACCAGAGTTTGGCTCCCAGCACCCATATCAGGTAGGTCACAACCACCTGAAACTCCACTTTCAAGGGATCTGACTCCCTCCCCTGGACCCCACAGGCACGTCTACTCATGTGAACATACCCACACACAGATGGGCACACAAACATAATTTTCTAAAGGTGGGACTTGGACCCTAGAACACAGAGGAGATAGCGTGTTCAGGTGGAATAGAGGTTAAGGCTACATCTGTAAACTAGACGCCATGGTGACTCTCCCTAGAACTGCCCATTCTTCAAGTCCAGTCCAGAAGCCTCATCTTTTCTCTCATTGGCTTAGTCAAACCATCTGTCCAAAGCAAATGGACCTTTCCTACTGTGTACATCCATGCCTTAAGAGTTTCTGTTTGTTTGTTTGTCAAAGATGAAGGAAGAGGTGGAAGTGGCCACATCCCCATCTCTGCCACAGAGGGAGAAAGGATTGCCAGAGATCTGAGTTTAACTCCAGATGGAGAATGTTGGCAAAGGGGAAGATTTGACAGGGATGGCAGCAAGCCTCAGAGATCACTATAAAGAATGAATTGTCGGAGAGGCTCTAGGGTGGACTGGGAGACGCCAGCAGCTGCAAGCAATAGCCAGAGTGGGAACAGACCCATTCACTTCCCAGCTCATTAGCATGATAAATCATCACAGCCAATCATAAATGACCCTAGCAAGGCATTAGTCACTAATAATACTAATTAGTACCATGAATTAGGTGCATTCAGCCACACAACGAATGAATACTAATTTAGTACCTACTATGAACCAGACAGTGTTTGCACTTTGGAGGCATGATACAAAGCAGACAGCACCACTCCCTGGTGTTCTAAGGGAGCCTGGTTCAAGAGACTTCGAAGTGTAGACCTGTAGAGACTCTGACTCCTTTCCCCACCTTAGGCGACCTTCTTTGTAGACTTAGTTGAATTTCTAAAGCATAAAGTAAACAAGAATCTATTAGCAGAGGCGGGCATTGCCCAGGCTACTTTTGCAAACTCATGCCACAGATCTAGAAGATAATGAGATGGTTTTAGAAAAATGGAACGTAAATGCTCTCTTAACTACTGTTAGTGAGGAGGGAAAAAAAAGAAAAAGAAAAAGAAATCTGTCAGTCATGGATTGTTGAATAAACTCAGACCATGGCATGCAGCCAGATCAGTCCTCAGGGGAAAACACACAACTGAAAATTATGCTCTGAAGATGACTTTAGAATGATGACAATTATATCTGTTAGCCACGGTTGCATAACAAACCTGAGGCTTAATGGTCTTAAAAGCTATGGTATTGAGGTCTGTGAATGGCTGGGTCATGTCTCTGACCTGGATTGATATGACTGGTCCCACCAGCTTGCTTGTGCCTTCCGAAAGTAGGCTATATTGAGGAATAATATATCACGCAGAGCCCTCATGCATCCTAGAGGCGAGGAGTTGATTGTGTTGATGACGTTTGGCTCTTGTCTCCAGTGGGATTCGCCTTCCCATCTTTTCATGGTTGTGGTCCTCTCACTTCTTTGATGCATAGAACTCCTTTAAGTCTCTTCTCTCATGCCAGGTTGGCATCCACTGGTCCTTCAGTTATTACCTTTTATGAAAGCTCTTTATTCTCCAGGATGACCTGGCTGGACATGGTGACCTAAGTTCGCTGTTGCTGTCTTTCAGACCTTGCAACGCACAGTTATGGGGTGGGAGGATGTAACTCATCAGGAGCATGGCAGTGTGCCTAGGGTCCTAGGCCTAATCCACAGCACTGTATAGCAATATGAAACCACTTAAAACGTTTCTGTTTTTTGGGTGCCATTAAATTGATGCAAATTGTGTGACTATTGAGCATACACAGTTTACTAGACATCTGGGATTTCGAGAGACTCTTTGCCTTATTTTTTGACCACATATGTTATGTGGTTAAAGTTGTCTTTAAGTGATGTTGAAAAGAAGAGTTTAAGTAGAAAGGCCCAAGAAGTTGACTGACTCCTTAAATGTATTTATGGGTGCTCTTCGGGAAAAGGCTGGGTCCTGTACCTGCAGGCTCATAACCTTTCCATGGTTTAGGGGTTTCTTTGGTTATTTTGTTGTTCAGGAATCCTGTGCCTTCAGCCTGTGTGTTGGTTATTTCATCTCTTCTGATTATTCAGATGCGGTCCTTTACTAGTATCTGACAGGACTTCTGTGCTCTGTATGTTCTTTATTTTTCCTATATTATAGCCTGAAGCCTTGTGTCAGAGCCCAGGGATTCCTTCTTCTGCTTGGTCTAGCCTATCACCGAGGTTTCGCTGAGGCTGTTGTTAACTCACTAGGCTTCCGTTAGGCTCCTTTGAGGGGGCTCTGGCTCTGTTGCATCGCTTGCTCATGTCTGAAAGCATCTTCCTGTGCTCAGTGGGCAGTTCGTTAGTGTCCTTAGTGGGGTCGTGATCAGTTTTAACACCACTCATTGGATTGCTTGCCTAGAGTTTCATCTATGCCAGTGCCCCTGGAACTCGCCTCTCACTGTTCTGAAGTCTGGGAGGAGTTACTACATTTGTTTTTTTTTCTTCTCATACTTTTGTTAGGAGGTTTGTGCATCTGATGGGTGGACACCGCTTCCATGTGCACATAAGGGCTCTCACAAGGAAGAGGCTCCCTAAGATGATGTTCCCTGGAGTATTAGTCACTGCACACTGTAGGATTTAAATCCCCGATGAATTTAGCAGATTCCCTTTGGCTGTGGTTGGTGGACTTCAACCCCTGTACGTGTCAGAGCCTGGATAACCCATACCCTCTGTAGGTCTCTCTTGAGTGGGGTCCTATAGTGGCTCAAGCAGATGCATTGCAGAAGCTGGGGTATGTTTTATCCCTCTGTGGGTATCTGATATTATTATTATTATTATTTTTAAATGTGCTGTTTGCATGTGTATGGGGTTGGCTGAGATCCATCACAAAGCAATGTCTGTGACAATAGCTATGTTTTCTGCTGCTGCAGTAGGGGTCAGTGTCCAAAGGCAGGACGTAGCCTAACTATGACTGTGTTGATCTGGACCTTTGCTTGATGTCTTGTTAAACTGGAGGGTCTGCCATGGTTCAGGCAGGCCATGCTGAGGCTGTCATAGAGCTTGATTCCCAGGACATGGCTACCTTTCAAGGTACCCACCCGTTACACTAGCCATGGTGTTTTTTTTTTTTTTCTAGCTCTGTTGAAGGACAGACAGCAGAACATGTGCTGGGAAACAAAGTATAAAAGAAGCAGACGTAGATGACAGCAAAGTCACTTGACACCAGCAACAGTCACAGCACCAGCCACAGAAGAGTAGAAAGGGACAAAAAAGTATTCTAGAAAAAGCCAAACAGCTTTAAATGAATCTGAGCAAAACTATTTCAAGAACGGAGAAAAAGAGAGAGTAGAGCAGACAGGAACAAGTTGTGTTTAAAGCACAATGCAAACTAACATTAGTTAGAGGTAAAATAACAAAATAAAAATAATGAAGGCATACGCGGGGAGGATTAAGAGGGAACCCAACATTCCTCCCTGCTCAAGTGTTTGGGTTGGAGGCAGTTCTCCAGAGGTCCTGGGTCTGTGGTCTGCTGCCCAGCTCAGTGTCTGGGCCACAGCAAACCCTTTCTCCTATTGAACCCAGTGTTTTGTGGACCAGTTGCTTTTGATCAGCCTGATGGATTCCAGTCTGTTAGGATGTGCCCTGTAAGTGTCTGTCTAGTGTTCAAACAAAACTACATAGACCGAACCCACAGCTATGGAACGTCACCAAGACGTGGACCACCCTGTTGTTCTCAAACACTTCCTTAATCTCTTCTGTAGTCCATTACACTCCCTTCCCCTTGAAAGAAAGCCACCCGTTGATCTGCCTCCATCTCATTAGTTCTGTCTTTGCCAGGCTGCTTCCTGAGCAAGATCACACAGGGTGGAGCTCTGTAAACCTGGCTTCTCAAGTGCTTGCGTGGAAATGACTAATCTGTTCAGACTTGTTTACCTTTGCCAGCACGTGATGAGCACTCGGGTTGCTTACAGTGTGGCTGAGGGTGTCAATGAAGCTGTTGTAAGCACTCATGTGCAGGTGTTTGTGGGGCCATATGGTTCCACTACGCACAGGGATAAACACCTAGGAGTGGGGCATTTGTATTGTTTGTTAATTGTGTTTGAAGCTTCACAGTGAATCGTTAAACTTGTTCCCGAAGTGGCTGTGTCACGGTGCATTGCCACCAGCCGTGCTCAAGGGTTCTGGATGGTTCACATGCTTGCTTGATATTTATCAGTGTTAAAAAATATCCACCTACTGAAATCGTGGTGTGGCTGCATCTCATTTCTAACTTACATTTCTATGAGAACAGATGAGGTGATAGCAGCCATCATTTTGTGCTTCTTATACACACACACACACACACACACACACACACACACACACACACACACAGAGAGAGAGAGAGAGAGACAGAGACAGAGAGAGACAGAGAGAGACAGAGAGACAGAGAGACAGAGACAGAAAGATGGGGAAGGATAAAGAGAGAGATCTGTTTTTAATTTTAATTCAATTAATTACATTTGTTGTTTTTAGTGTGTGTGTGCATGGATGCATGCCACACAAATGCCGGAGGAGGCCAGCAGAGTGTGTCAGATCCTCTGGAGCTGAAGTTACAGGTGGTTGTCAGCCACTCCATCTGGGTGCTGAGAACTAAACCTATGTCAAAGCAGCAAACACTCCTGATCACATGGCCCCTTACTTGACATCATTTTTGACAAGACCCCATTCCGCAGCTGTTGGAGTGGTCCGTGTTATGAGACAGACCATGCAAATGTTTTGAGGGTGTAGATCTCCTGGAAGACTCACCACAGGCTAGTGGTGACATCTTAAATAGCACTGTGCCTTACAAAACAACCTGGGGGGACATTCTTACACAGGTAAATGTGTAAATACAGTGCGTTCTGGAAACCCTGTTGGCAGACATTCACCCAACAGACCCAAAGGGTGTGGTCACATGGAGAACTGTGTGTCTATGGCAGCTCTATTCAAAACTGCCCAAAATTTGAAATAGTTAAAATATTCCAGTGAGTCAATAAATCTGGATAAGTGGAATCTTTTACAATGATGTGTTCAAAACATTTGTTCTTTGGTCATTCACACACGGTATACAATGTATACAATCATGTGTGTCTCATAAATCTCCTCCTACTCTACTCCCTCATCCCCTTCAACTATTGTCCAATTTCACCCTTCCATTCTCCCCTCCCTCCCTTCCTTCTTCCCTCCCTCTTTCTCTCCCTCCCTTCTTCTTCTTCTTCTGTTTCCTCCTCCTTTTCCTCCTCCTCCTCCTCTTCTTCCTCCACCTCCTCCTCCTCCTCCTCAGCTAAGTTCATACATACATTAGTGCAGAGCTGTGAGCTGAAACACAGTCAACTTACCAGTAGCCACATCTCCAAGGAGATGACTCACAAAGACTCAAGAGCTTCTTGAGTTATCTTTGCCTCAGAGTCCTGCTTCCTCTACTGTCTGATATGTTGAGAAACAATGCTTGTATGGAATGGATGTGGAGGGGAAGGCACATGTATGTTCCATGTTTAATGTCTAATGTCCAGGAACGATGGACAGGCATCAGGTGAGTGTTAAGAATTAAAAGTGGAAGCATACTAAGAAGAAACCCAGTCACTGATTGGTCAGGAATGATCCTGAAATAACCCTGATTAATATGATGAATACGTGAAAATAGTGAGGCAGTGCTAGCAAAGAAACATGGGAATGCATTTAAAAAATTGAGAACTGCAAGAATATTTAAAATGACTCAAAAGGTATTTTATCATCAAGCTGGAAGTAGCTCAAAAGAAAATTAATGAAGTGGAAGACTGGTAATAGTAAAATATGCAATATATTGAGAAAATAAGAAAAAATACAGACTATAGTAAATATCTGAGCCAGAGCAGAAGGAATGACAGACATGGCATTGTTGTCCCCACCGCAGAAGTAAACGAGAACAGGACAAATGCAGATGTTGGAAACATTTCGGACTTGGCACAAACATTCTTGGATAGCTTATTAAGTGCAGGACGTCTCAGGTAGAGTACATACAAAAGAAAAATGTAAACTATGCCAAGTGCCATGCTGGCAAAGCTGCTGACTAAGGTGATATGCTTCCCAGCTCACTAAATGTGGCCTGCATCATCTTGCAAGTCACAGTGGTAGAAGACAATCTCTTTCCCAGGCCTAAACATAAGCCCACTGAACAGACTATCAGCAAAAGGTGGAAATAACACACGTTGCCCTTAAGCTGCTCTTCCCAGAGTGCTATGTGGACCTAACACCACTCCATGGACTTTTCATGTTGCTCTGACCAACTTTGATAGGCAACTTAAGGGAGAAGGGGGTCTAACTTTTGGCTCACAGTTTAAGGAGCCACGGCCCATCGTGGCAGCGAAGGCATGGTGACAGGAATGTGAGGGCTCTGGTCACATTGCATCCACAGCCAGGAAACAGAGGATGATACTCAATTGACCATCTTCTTTATTTCTCCTTTCGTTTAGTCCGGGATCCTAGTTGTCTGGCCTAGTTTTGTGTCAGCTTGACACAAGCTAGAGTCATCTGAAAGAAAGGCCACCTCAACTGAGAAAATGCCTCTGCAAGATCCAGCTATAAGACATTTTCTTAATTAGAGATTGGTAAGGGAGGGCCCAGCCCATTGTGGGTGGGGCCATTCCTGGGCTAGTGGTCCTGGCTTCTATAAGGATGTAGGCTGAGCAAGGCATGGGAGCAATTCAAGAATTAGCCCTCCTCCATGGCCTCTGCATCAGCTCCTGGCTCCAGGTTCCTGGCCTGTATGATTTCCTGTCCTGATCTCCTTTGATAATGAACTGTGATGTGGAAGTGTAAGTCAAATAATCCCTTTCCTCCCCAAGTTACTTTGGTCATGATGTTCCATCACAGCAACAGCAACCCTAACTAAGACACTAGCCTATGTAGTGGCACTGCCCACATCCATGGTGGGTCTTCTCTTCTCAGTAAACCTCTTCGGATATAGCCTCATATATACACACCTGTGCCCCCTAGGTGATTCTAAATCCTGTTGCACTGTCAGTGACACCAAAACCTGAATAAGAGAGGCACTTGAGGATCTGGGTTTGAATTTCAGCACCATCCCCTGTATTGGCATATTTGTAAAATCTATTTTTATTTGGGGGTTCTTTAAATTTCTTTCTCTCTTCTCTACCCTGATCCCTTCCAACACCTCAACACCAAGTGGGAGAGAAAGAAGGTTAGAATGGAGAAAGAATGTAGTTCTCTTTGGCTGCTTCCTACTGTTTAGTGTCATCGAGTTCCTTGGAGGAAGTTTAATCCTCATTTCAGGACATCTTCAAGTTCTTCCAGTTAAACTGTATCACCAGCAACCAGGAACAGCAAGGGGGAAGGACCAACAGCCTTCTTTCTTGGAGCACCCAGTCTCTCTCCGGGTCTGGCTTTTATCCCCACTGACAAAGACCTCACCCTCTCACTAGATAATTTACTGTTGACAAACATCACATGCCCTCTCAGGAGGCCGGTATCAGCTGTGGACAAACTGGAGCAGCCCCCATATTCCCACACAGGGGATTACAACAAAAACATGTTTAGACATAAGACAAAACTTCCACAACCCCTCCATGGTGGGGCACAACCATCTATAACTCCACAGTCAGGAAGCACCCTCTTCTGGCCTCCGTGTTCACCAGGCACACATGTGTGGTGTGCGCAGACATGTCTGTGGAAAAGACAGTCATACAGGTGAAAGTAAATACATCTTAAAAGTACCCACAAAGGAAAGCTGAAAGTGATACAATGCTGTAAACAGAGCAGAAATATTTGGCAATATTTCAACCCAAAAGCAACGCAAAGTTTTCAGAACCTGGAGTTTACTGATTTCATTTAAGTGTCATTTTTATTAGCATACAAATACTTATGTTTCATCGCAGCATAATTCGTTTTAGGTGGCTGGGGAGTGGGCCCTGGGCCCTTCACCCCTTGCTGAACTATTGGAGCATGATGGTTGCTGGGGGAGAGACAGTTGCCTATTTTTCAGGATTATGGCCACTAGTAGCTTCTCATATCTCAGCAGCGGATGGCCCCACACCCATGCGCACATGGGTGGTATAAACCAGACTCAGTGGGTTAAAATAAATATACAAAGGAATAAATAAATAATGATAAAAGAAGGTCCTGAAGGTTGGAGGGAGATGGGATGGGGTGGCCTGAGGGGAGTTGAAGGGGACAGTGAGAGGTAGATGTGATCAAGATACATTCCACACACATATCAAGTTTTCAAAGAAAGTAAATATTTGGTTTTTGTTCCATTTCTCTTCTCTCCTTCTTCTTCCCCAGCCTACCTTCCTCCTTTGTGTCCTCTCACCCGCCCCATAACCTCTTCTCTGCTTTCATGTTGCACGGATCCTTTTGACATTCCCTATTTCTTAACATCTCTTGTTGTGCTCTCTTGGTCTCCTGCCTACTCACACACCCATTTATTTAGAAAGCACACTAGTTTCCTGACTTGTAAGAGGGTATGTACAGAAGCAACCTACAGAAAATACTGTGCTTATGGCTAGGATATAAAAAAAAAAAAAAGGTCCCTCTGCGACCTTAAAGACACAGACATGCTCATTATTAGCACTTCCACTCGATATTTTACTTGAAATTTCAATCAGAAAGAAGCAAGCAAGAAAGACTGGTTAAAAATAATTGGAAAGCATGAAATAAAACTGTCATTATTTGAACACAAATGATTTGTGCATAAAGAATCCAGAAGGAAATCCAAATAAACCCAAGAATTAACAAGCGAATTTGGCAAGGGCTTTGGAAGCGAGTCAACAAGCAAACATCAATCCCATTTTGCTGGGACTCTCTCAGTGTCTGGAAATACAGATAGCATTACCATCTCCTGCGTTGTAACTGAGGATCGGTGACCCACAGTGACCTCAAGCTAAATCACATGCCTAAGCTGCGCACAAATGAGAAAATAAAAATGAGAACATCACTTAAAATAACATTTGGGAGACATCTGAAACTCCACAGAAGCTTGGAGCTGTGCACATGGAGAAAGACTAGGCATGGCTGGGAGAGACTGAGGAAGAACACCATGTTCACAGCATCTTAGGATAGCTGGCTTGGGGTACCTGCCTCAGCTCTCTCCAGTAACACCCACACTGTCGCTAGAAGTTGGCCTTGCTGGTGAGATTTACACCACAGGCATTGGCAAATGCTTAAAGACAGACTCTCTGGGTAGCTTAGTCATCATTCACCAGCAAGAAGTGGCTATGTGACCATCAAGGGTCAAGAAAACTAAACATCTATTTGCGTACTTCTACCTCATGTGAACTATAAAACTTTCAGCAAATTTATAAATAGTTTTCTAAAAAATCTACATGGAAATTTGGGGTTGGGGCTATGGCTTAGTTGGTCAAAGTGCTTCCAGACTAAGAGGATGATTTGAGTTCAGATCCAGGCACCCAAGTTGCAGTGTATGCCTGTAACCCCAGTGCTGGGGGATGTGGGAGACAGGAGGGGCCTTGGCCTCAGAAGGCCTGGAGCATCACTGCTGTCTTCATGGAGGAGCTTATTGGAAGGAGTGCTCAGTGCGAGGGCATGAATCTGACCCTTCTGTGAGGCGAGATGGGCCTTTTTATAAAGTGGCACCCACCCCAGTCTGAAAATTTCCAGTTCACCCCCTCTCTCCCTCCATCCCTCCCTTCCTCCCCCTCTCTCTCCCTCTCTCTCTCCTCTCTCTTTCTCTTTCTCTTTTTTGAGACAGGGTTTCTCTGTGTAGCCTTGGCTGTCCTGGAACTTGCTCTGTAGACCAGGCTGGCCTCGAACTCACAGAGATCCACCTGTCTTTGCCTCTCAAGTGCTGGGATTAAAGGTGTGCGCTACCACCACCTAGCCCTGAAAATGTCCAGTCCTGAGCCCCAAAGGTCCTTCTCCAACACTCAAGATGAAGCAAAGGAGGTGGATGAAAACAAATCAATAAATTTACCTATCCGCATTCAGATGACTGTTTGTGTTAATAATGGAGGGAGTGAAATCCTAAACTAAGAATAGGGTGGAGGGTGACAGGGTGGGGTTGGGGGGGGGGAGGGCGTTGCTAACAGGAAAGTAAAAAAAAAAAAGCCTGTTATGAAACAGGAGGGAAGAAATAAGAAATGTCTTATGCAATATTGGGAAAAATAGACATTTATGAATATTAAGTTTGTTTCTGAGACAGGGTCTCCCGCATCCCAGAGCGGCTTCAAACGTACCCCTGGCTGGGAGTCACCAAGCATTACCACATCCTAGCCATGAGCACTAAATTTGTGATGTAGTGTTTGCAGAGTTTATTGTGTAGTGTCTATAGCAATAGGGAAGACAAGAGAAGACACAGTAACCTCACCTCAGCCAGGAATGACCTGGGTCCTGAGGTCACTGAAACAATTGCAAACACGCGGCTTCTTCATCTTCCAACCTGGACAGTCAAAGGAGTCTCAGATATGGCCGGAGAGGAGGCATCAGAAGGACTGAAGGAAAATCAGTTCCGGCACTGGGAGGAGCCACATCTTCCTGTGAGTCTGGGGTTCTGCATTCTCTTCAGCTGATTTGAGATATCTGAGGTGTGAGAGGACTCTGCCAGGGAGCCTGGAAAAGCTAAATCTCAGGTATGCTGGGTCCAGGGCTAGGGACTCTTGTGTCCTGGGCATTCCAAGCAGGGCCAGCCTTGGAGGAATCAAGTCTTTGTTTTTTATCTCAAAAGTAGCACTTTGTTGCTCTTCATCTGTGACAGGAGCTCTAGTAGCAGTCAGAGAGAGAGGACAATGGGGCATGAAGTGAGAGGCAGGCCAGGGCCTCAAGGGCTGCACCAAGGTGGCACCAAGGTGTCCTATGAGATAGCCAAGGCTTAGTGATGTTGGCTGAATCTGTTTTCCTTCTGACACCATGTATGCCTAATACATAAGAAGTCCCAGTTTCAAAACCAGGCAGAAACAGTTCTAAACAGTTGTCTTTGCTTCCACAAGAACTTGTGTCTTACTGGAAAAAAAAAAAAAACCAACCATATATATCCCTGGAAGAAACAGGAAGTGGATCTGAACCTAATTCAGTTGTGTGAGGTAAATTTAATTGTCATTCTTTCTGTCAGCTCTGCCGCAGTGACAAACACTCTGTCCTTAGAGTCCCGGGGTAGTTTAGCAGTTGGCAGTTGGGCTTCAGAGGTTGCACATGAACCCAGCCCTCCAGAGCAAAACTCAGTTCTGGGAGCCAGGAGCCTAAGAGGAAGGTGTGGATAGGGTTGCCAGGGAGAGAACGCCCCCTCCTTCTTCCATCTCCAACAAGCATCTGGTGAGTTCCCGGGCCTGCTAAACTGTCCTTTTATCCTCAATACATCCTAATGAGGTCCCCAGGCAGCACCTCTGAGGCAAGTGGAGTATACTGCGCCTCATTATCCCACAGACAGGAGTGGGGCTGCTGACGGAGCGGAGAAGGGAGGACTTCACTTTAGCCTGCTTGCTGTCTGGATAACTCTTCACGCTGTCAGAGGCAGGTGGAGGATGAGCGTTGACGCGAGAGTCTAGTTGCTGCTGAGACAGGCTGGGGGCAAGCGCGCAAACATAAAGCATCTTCGGCTGAGCACCGGTCTCATTTAAGCATTCCAGAATCTCCGCTTGCTAGACCTCCAGCTGCCAGCAGTGTTGGCAGTGCCTGGGTGTGAACTGCCTCCTGCTGTCGTTTCTTCCTGGGAGACTCAGATTTAGTTTCCTGTGGTCACCCTTAGACTGTTGGTCCCTCGCCTTATTGATGTCTGGGGCCCAGAAGGCCACTTTCCAGTTGGGAGAATCCTCTTGCACAGGGATCCATGGTGGGAGGGAGCCATATGCTCCAGAGCAGAGGTTCTCAACCTTCCTAATGCTGTGGCCCTTTAATGCAGTTCCTCACGTTGTGGTGACCTCCAACCACACAATTATTCTGTTGCATAACTGTTATTTGCTACTGTTGTGAATTTTAATGCAAATATCTAATAAATCTGATATGTGACCTCCAAAGAGGTTGTGACCCACAGGTTGAGAAACACTGGTCTAGGGGTTCCTAGTTCACACAGACACCTCTCCAGCAGGTTAAGGGTGACCTTCTCCAGGCTCATCTGAGGCTAGCTGTGCTAAGTGGCTTGCTTAGTCCTCAGGCCCCTTGCTACAGTGGACTGTGGCCATCATGAGGGCTTGGTCATCCTGGGCAGCTCTTCACATGGTCTCCTCTCCGGAGGCGGCAGAGATACCTCTCTCCCACCAGCCTGCTGCCTTGTGGCCTCCTCAGAGCTGCCGCCTTTTAAGAAATTAAAATAAACGTAGGCATCACCATGCATTTTATCATCGAAATGAGTCTGTTAAAAATCCACAAAGAAACATCTTCCTGGCTTCTGGGAAAACAGTGAAAAGCACGTGTAGGCTGAACTACCTGGGAAATGCATCTTAATTAGCACGTTTTCCTCATTTTCCAGAGACGCTGGCATTCATCTTTTTCATGGGCTCTGACTTGCTTCTGCATTTTTCTAGGGGTGATGGTCTGGCAGGCATTACGTTTCTGGAACTTAGGCAAGCAAAAATGTCACCCAAGGATTTCTCCTGTATAGGAGGCTACTCAGCAGTGGGGGCTGGGGGGAGGGGAAGGGGACAGACCATGGAGGCTGAGGGTGGGGGCGGGGGTGGCAGTGGAGAAACAAGTTCTCCTTGCATCCAGGATCCAGCTTCTCCCTGGACAGACACTGCTTACTTCCACACTCTGCCTGTTGTGTCAGTTGAGACAAAATATATCCAATGTAACATTTGGCCTTTTAAGGGCCTGGAAGGGCACCGGCCAGAAGCACCAAGCACATTCCCTCTATGGTTGATCATCTACAGATCATATCATCTTTCCAAACAAACTCGGGGCCTCCAGCCCTCTATCTCCCCATTTGTCCCTAGCCCAGACCCATCTCACACTGCCTCCAATCTCTATGAGTTTGCCTCCTCTGTAAGTGGGGTCCTTGTAGTACATGTTCCTTTTGTGAGTGATTTTGTTTACCTGGCCTGGTGTCCTCAAAATTCTTCTGTGTGGAAGGAGGGGTCAGAATTTCCTTTGAAGCCAAATCCTGTTTCATAGGCCATATTGTATTCACTGACTGATCCATCTGTTCATCCATCTATCCATCCACCCATCCATTTATCCATTCATCCATCCATCCATCCATCCATCCATCCATCCATCTGTCTGCCCATCTGTCCATCCAGATATCCCAGACATTGGGCCATTGAGACTTCTTTCTGCTGAATGTGGCTGTTGCCTCTTTGCTTTTACAGTACAGCCAGCTGTGTCTGCTCAGACCCCTCATCCCCAAAACAAACCCATTCTCTTCCTATCCCTGAATATGAGTGACATAGACAGTATAAAGCCGGCCCACCATTGAGCAAAGACACCAGAAGACAGGGATCTGGAGATGGAAATGCTGCCTGATTGTCTACCAGCTGGGAA
The DNA here is from genome assembly GCF_964271855.1 of Acomys minous. Classification (NCBI taxonomy): domain Eukaryota; kingdom Metazoa; phylum Chordata; class Mammalia; order Rodentia; family Muridae; genus Acomys; species Acomys minous. The sequence continues at coordinate 15,909,006 of NC_140493.1, read as the reverse complement.
AAGCAGGTTTCCACTCACAAAGCCTGTGAACGCTGTATCCACCTAGCTCCAGGTACAAGTGGGTAGCTTTAGCATCTCCCTTGGGGACAACTCCATTCTGCAGGCCATGAGTGCTCTTGTTATACACCGGACACCCATGTAGTAGACAGTGTGGTTGAGGAAGTCACAACACTGAATGGAACAGGCTGAGCTACTCCACCCAAGCCTCCTGTCTGATCAGACATGCTTTGTATGAGACAGAGAGACCAGCTGAGGGCTTGGCTTTTGGTGAAGCCCTTTGCTCATGGATGCATAGGGAAAAGCCCTACCTGCTCACTGTCCCATTAGTCCAACTGTCCTTCCTCTCCAGTGATAACACTATACCAGAATACATGTGGTTTTTCTCCCATAGGACCAAGTGGTAAAGGTCTGGTCCCCAGGTTGCCTACTGGGAAGGGGGATAGAAAGATTGAGACCAGTGGAAGGTTTCAGGTGACTAGAGGCATCTTCAGAGTGGATGTGGGACTCTACAAATCCATTTTGTCTCTTGTTTCATGGTTGTGATGTGAATGCTTTGTTCCAACACACAGCACCTGCCACCTTGAGCGCTCATGCAGGTCCCAAAGTAAGGGAGCTGGTTGATCTTGAATGAGAAACTCTAGAATCAAAAGCTAAGTAAATATTTTTCTTTATCATAGTCACCTCATGGAATTTGTTTTGGTAATCTGAAGCTGACATGACGTTAGGTGATAGAAGGTGTCTAGATACTGGATGACGTCTCCTAGGGTTCTTTATAGTGAAGAATTGTTCCTGACAAATAAAGTTAATTTTTATTCATTAATATAAAATTTTGTGCATATTGGTACAACATAAGCATAATTTTGATACATTGAAATAGAATTCAAGTTTAATATTATTTTCCACACGTTATATTTCTACTCTAATATGAGATATTGCACACATATGACTCAATTAATACGTGGTTTACTTCCAATATTCTGAGAGTGCTATGGTAGCCTTTTTAGAATAATTAAGTGATACAAGTCAATTGTTGATCGATTCATGGTCCTGTCAAGTATAAGAATATATAGCTTAGGTTTAACAGATAGCTATGGTTCTACAGAGAGATAAGGTAAAATAGTTAGATATGGTCTTCAAAAACCCCAGAGACCTACAGAAGATGGCATTTTAAAATGTTCTTATCATTTTAAGGATTCTGTGACAACAAGATAGGTTAACTCCTGGCAGTCAGTACCCAGTCTACCACAAAGAAGATGATGAGCGTCAAAGAACCTTGTCCAGTACAGGGAACACACTGCCTTGGTTTGTTTTACTTGCCAACATTATTATTTCTTGTTATTTTAAATTACGTGCCTATGGGTATGTCTTTCTGTGCGTCTGGGCAGGTGAAAGAAGGTGTCAGTAGAGGCCAGAAGAGGGCATCTGATCCCCTGGAGCTGGAATCACAGGCGGCTGTGAAGCACCTGATGTGGGTGCTGGGAACAAAACTCGGGTCCTCTGTAAGAGCAGCAAGGACTCTTAGCTCCCAAGCCATTGCTCCAGCCTGTTTCTTTTCACTTTTTAATTATTTGATGTGAAGTGAGGCTGACGATACTGTCTATACCCTAATCTATGGTCTATGTCTTTCTTGTGATTTCTTTTGCCACCAAATGATGCAAAGAATTTGAAAGAGCCCTTCAAACGTGAACAGATCACTCCACTCCTTGGTCCACCACTGGACTTTTTTCACAAAAACATTGCTCCTTCTTTCTTATGTGGGTTTCGGTTATCACAGAGCTAAGTCATGCATCTACTACTTACTGGGGGAGACAAGAAAAGGAAAGCCATCCACACAAACCAGGGATTGAAGAAACAGACTGGCTTTACAGATTACAAAAGTAAATATTGCCTTACAGATTAAGCTTTTTAAAATAACTTCAAACCTTCTATTCACCTGGGGCCTATTTTGGTATCAGTGCAAAAGACAGATCTGCCTTAGTGTTTCCCCCAAGGGCTAATTACACTAATTATATTGATTGAAATATTTGCTTCCTATCTCTTTGATTTGAAACAGCACTTTATGCTAATTTTCTCCCTCTCCCTCTCTGTCTGGGTCTCTCTTTTCCAGCCGCAGGTTACCATGTTGTTCTGGCTAAGGAAGCTTGCTAACAGGCTTTTCTGCACAGAGACTGTCATTTGGGGAGTAACAAGTCTAGCCGTATCCTGATTTCATGCTCATTTGCTTGGCCTTCCTTCTGGGGTCCGTCACCTGCAGAAACAGCCTCCCTTGTAACTTAGCTATGTCTGATGTTCCCTCTCTAGTCGCTTCTTTTGCTGCTGTGTAACACCTGAGGTGACGGTGGGAATGGGACCCCTCCTCTGGCCACCCCATCTCAGGATCAGATCCATGCATGGGTTTCCATTTGAACCCCCACCCCTGGCCCCCAAGCTGGGTGAGGCCACTGCTTCTCAATCCAGGACACCCAATCCTCCTCTTTGTTTTGTTAGCCGTATCTGTGTACACAGTCTCAACATAACCCTGTATCCTGTGTTAGCTCTCATCTCATGAGGTGGGATACACTGTAGGAAATACAGGCAGATGGTCACAGTGAGCAAGTGAGGGCTGGGGAGTCCTATGAAACATCTTGCCTGAACCCATCTACCTATGTGGTTCTGCTCTGCCCATCCTGTGTGTCCAGCTTTGCTTCAAGCCAAACTTCTCTTACACGGTTCCACTTTGGAGCTGGAGCCGCTCTCACCTTTACCTTCCTGGCAGACACTTGCTTATCTCGCCAGCCACGACCAGCTACTGCTTCCATATAGCTTGTCTCCTGAGAAGCCGTAGGCGGAGATAAATTGTCCTGGTGACTGTGATCTGAATGTTTGTGTCCCTGTAAATCTTATTTTAGCATCTTCATCCTAAGGTGATATAGGTTGGGAAGTGGGGCCTTTGCAGGCGGTGGGGTCATGAAAGGGTGACTAATGAAGGGTCATCATCCTTATATAAAGAGGCCTGAGGGCACACACTCACTCTGTCAACCAGGGGATCCAGAGAGAGGACACAAGAAGAAGGCACCATCTATGAACATGAAATCAGCTCTACCTATCAGACCCGGATCTGAGGTCCTGATCTTGGCTTTCCAGCCTTAAATTCTAGGAAGAGATGTCTGTGGCATATACATCTCTCACACATGCACAGTACTCACATATACACAGGCACTTATATACAATGCACACACTCGTACATGTGTGTATACATATTTACTTATATACAACACACATACACACATGTAGTTATTATACGCAGATACACAAACACATTGAAGACACAGAAGCACACATACAAACCCATAGATATTCAGAGCATACACAGGCACAGTCACACACATGCTTAGCATGTACATACACACATGAAGTTATACACAGTACACACATGTATATTCACACACATGTACATACAGAGACACATGGACATACACAGCACATACATACACTCACTTATACATATATAGACACAGAGACACATCCAGATACACACACACACACACACACACACACACACACACACACACACACACCTGCCCACTTGCCAAGCAGAGTACACACAAAATTGGATTTTTCTCTAAGGTAGGAACAGTACTTGATTAAGTTCTGTGGTCACAAGTACAAGTCATAAATCAAAGAAGTGGGCTGGACCTGCCCCGACTGTTCTTGACTTTCTGTCACTGCGTGTGTCTGCTAGGGCCTGCACTGTGTGGAATGAACATACAAGTGTGTGTTGTGGCCCCCAGCTGCCCTGTGAACCCCCTGGCCACTGGGACTCACCCCTCCCTTCCTTTCTAACCTGTCCCTGTGACTGTTTGATGTAATTGTTCTGATTACATGGACGCTCAGCTCTCATCTGTGTAGAGATTTCCTGGGCAAGGACACAGCGAGAGGTGGGGGAGAAAGGACCCAGCTCCTCCATTTTCCTGGGCAAGAAGATGTGTGTGTGTGTGTGTGTGTGTGTGTGTGTGTGTGTGTGTGTGTGTGTGTGTGTGTGTGTGAAGCTCCTCCAGGGTAAAGCAGGGAGGGCTCTGCCTGAGCAACACAGGATGGCAGGCCCCAGAAAGGAGTGCCAAGCCCTGGTTTGTCCAGCCCTTCTTTGTTGGTACCTCGAGCCAGCATTCCTGAAGGTGTGTGTGTGGACCAAAAGTTAGATTCTTCTGGTGGGCAAAGGCCCTTGACCTTCATCCCTTTCTTGGGTTTAATTATGACAACAACAAGCCCATATTGGAAGATGCTTCATTTCTTGGAATTTCTCAATGAAGCTCTAACTGCTGCTGGCCATGGCCCTCAGTGCAGCAGAGGTTGAGTTCCACTCCCTGTTTAGACACTTGTTCCTTTACTGGGTACATAAGGACCCACTTACCCCGCTCTGCTGGCTCCCTGTTCTCTAAGGACTGGTTATTGCCTTCACCATCACCCCCTCTTCCATCCCCAGTGACTAAAACTCTGCTCTTATCCTGTATGCATGTTCCTTTAATAAAGTTTTTGGATTGGTTATAGGCTAATCAATTACACCAGAGCTTGCTTTTGTGACCACACCCTCAACACTTGTCAGTAATGTCATCCAGGTGTGCTGTCTGCAGGTGTGATATTGGGTTAACTGTACTCTCCATTGTCCCTGCTGAGGTAAACCTGGGCTTGGCACAGCCCCTGGCACTTCTTGGCATCTGCTGGCTCCAAACCAGGTGTGTCTCCACCATTCCCCTACACAGGACAACTTCCTATAGGGAATGGATGGATGTCCTCCTAAGCAGCCAGGCCAGCAGATACATGGAAGTTGCTAACCCAGCTTTCTTTATCCCATGCTCGGGGTGCCATGGGTCTCCTTTACCTATATATTCATCGGTAGATGCTGTAAAGCGCCCATCTTCATGCAGCCAGGACAGGTGCACACACGGCCAGTGGCCGCCCGAAACCTAGCTTGTTGTTGTTGGAGCCAGTCCATCGGCATCCTTGTTGGCTTGCCATGGCTAATAAAACATCCGTAACAACACTGGAAAAGCCGACTTCCCCCTGCGCTCCATTTTAATAGAGCCAGTCTTCCACGGCATGCTTTAATACTGTTAGAAGCAAATCAAAATTAATGAGATTACCTCCTTTGAAATGTTATATATAATTAACCTCAAATTAAGGACAATATGTGTTTGAATTTGCCAATCAGTAACACCTCGCAATTGCCCAAATACACAGTGGCAAACAGGAGGTGTTGACGCTAACCGTCGATTGAACTTGCTGTTTATGTCTCAAGGAGGGTGGTTTTGGGGTCTATTGGTGGCAAGTCCTTAGTGCAGGCTGGGGAGAGAGTGGGAGGCTCTGGGCAGACTGGCCTAGCACTATGTACCAAAGTACCCTCTACCCCCAACCCCCCAGGGTGACTAGCTATAGCTGTGATTAGAACTCCCATCCTGTCACTCCATTTTTGGCTATCTTTCTTCCAGCTGCCCAGATGAAGGACCTGAAGGGCTCCTGTTAAGTGCTGTGGTGAGAGCCTTCCAATAGCATCCATAGTGGCCCAAGTGTTTTATAAAGCCTTTTGGGTTTAATCTTCCCTGTCACTAACCACATAGGCTGGCCAATCAACACTGGATGAGCATCCTGCCTGGCAGAGCCAGAAAGGTGGGTCAGTGGTCAGATGCACCAACTATGACAATGACTCTTTACACTCCATTAGTCGGATGTATTTCACAAGATTTCTACAGTCCCCCTCAGTCATTTCTCCCTAAAGCCCTTGGATGTGTGTGAAGCTGGTTTTATCTTTATTCCACAAGAGAAGAAATGGAGGCCAGAGAGCTAGAATGTTCTGCTTAGGGTCGCACTTTGACAAGGGGGTGGAACTCCTGGGGTCTACAGAAAAGCTTTCTTAACCTCTGAGGCAGGTTTGGAATTTGGAGCAGGCATTCACTGATACCCTCCTAAAGGACTCAACCAACCACAGCCCACTCCAACTCAGCCCTAGCCCAGCCCAACCCAATCCAGCACAATCCATGTCCCACCCTGACCCCACGCCCAGCCCAGCCCAGCTGACCCTAATCCAGCTCAGCCCAGCAGAACCAGCATCCTTATTTCTATGTCATCTCTTACAGTCTCCATGTGACTAGCCAGACCCTTCCTGGTGTCTTCAGTGCCCACACCAGGGTTCCTGCATCCTGACAGAGACTGCATCTCAAGAGCCCCTGGTGCATATGAACAGAGCATGGTTGTGTTTGGTGCCTCCTCTTCCTGTGCAGACTCTGTCACTATCTGTGCCTCCCAGTTCATGTGTCCATGGACCCTTCCCATCCCCTTGTCCGGACAGCTATGACATCTGAGAGCAGCTCCTCTTGGGAAAGCACAGAACAGATGAGAGTCATGGAGACTTGGTATCATGTCTTCTCCCACAATGAGTGTCCACTAGAAACCACCAACCAACACAATGTCATTAGGACATGGATTGCCTATGACTTTAGGGAAGGCAAAGACTTGGACGATGTCACTCTGAATTAGAAAGTCCCAAGGTCCCAAGAGAGAGTCCTTACAGATGACAGAAACCATGTGACAATATATTAGTTACTTTTCTCATTGTTGCGATAAATACCAGACAAAAGCAAGTTGCGAGAGGACAGCAGGGAGAGTCACCTCTGGCTCACAGTTTGAGGGTACACAGGGTACGAAGTCATGGTGGCAGAAGTGTGCCATAGCTGGTCACATTGTGCCCACAGTCAGGAGGCAGTGATGAATGTCAGTGGTCAGCTGTCTTTTCATATTTTATCCCATCCAAATGGCAGCCCAGGGAGGGGATGGTGCTGCTCAGATTCAGGGTGAGATTTCCAACCTCAGTTTACCCAATCTAGAAACTTTCTCACAGACATACCTAGAGGTTTGTCTGCAGGGGTTACAGATCCTGTCAGTATTAAACATCACATGGCTGGAGTCCCAGAATTGCCTGGAGCCTTCAGGAACTGGAAGAAGTGGCAAGGAGCCTCTCTTGGCGCCTTCAGAGAGGTTAGACCCAGGGACACCTTGTTTTCAGACTTCTGGCTTGTTGAGTGGAGAGAAAATAGCTTTCTGTTGTTTTCAGTCATTGAGCATGTGGTGATTTGTGTGGTAGCCCTAGGAAGCTAATACACTCGAAATGCTGCTTACATGTCTCATTAACATCGATTCTGCAAGCTGCCTGTCATGTACCTGCTCCATCTCAGGTGAACTGCGGTTGGTGGAGCAACAGTGCACATCCACACAGCTGTGCTCCCTGCTCCCCAGGTGGAGCCAGCCTGCCGGGACCCTGACGCGATGCTTCCTCCTGCTCTGCCTGTGTCTTCCTCTTGCAATCTGCCAGCTTCTGGGGTCTTTGTCTCTGCAGCATTTGTCTCTGAGGCAGCAAGCAGCGCCCCTGCAGACAGTTGGCCCTAGAGGGCTGGATGGTTGGTGTCGCTGGTGCTAAAGACAGATGGCTTGATTCATTAGGAGCAGGCCATATGTCCATCAGACAGGCATGTCCAAAAACTCACTAATTTGGACAAACCAGTTCAATTCAGATTGGCAAGTGTTCATGGAGTTCCAACCCTGCCAGGCATGGTGCTGGGGGCTGGAGATTTGAAGGTAATTCTTATTTTGGCAAAAGACACGTCTCAGACTATGTTCAGCACTCTCTCTCTCTCTCTCTCTCTCTCTCTCTCTCTCTCTCTTAACTTCAGAATTTGATTGTATTCACTGAGCACAGTTTCGAAACTACAGGTAAAACAAAGAAATCTCAAAACCCTAGGTGTCGTTTATAAGTGCCTTGCTTGGAAACCATCAAATTGCAGGTGCAGGCCCAGGCTGGGTAAGACTTGGGACCCTGTGACTCAGTGATGTGCCTGTCAGCTGCCTCCTCATCCTGGCTTTGCTTATGCCACTCAGCTCCCATTACCCGTGTCCATCTCCACAGCTGAGTCCGAGCTGGCTCAGCTGCCTGCTCGATTGAAGCAGTCTTTATGCTTTTCCAGTATTTCAAAAGTCTTACCATTATTTTGAAAAGTAAGATTAGTTTTATATTGTAAAATTACTGCCTGCCATGGAAAAATTACCAACAGTGCAGAAAAAAAATGTATGTAAGAGAAGTCACCTCCCCCACCCCTAGACTTGAGAAGAGTGGCAAAATGGCCCCTTCCTGGAAGTCTTGTGCACCTGCAGGCCCTACCCATGAGTCTGTTGTATTGCTTCTCCTGTGGAATGCAAGGCATGCTGGTTACAGCACACGTCACGATCACCTCTGTTATCTAGCTAAAGTCCACTAACCGTCTATCTTCCCCCTTCCCTCCTTTCTTGTCTGCCTATCTATCATCTATCAATCTATCTTTCATCTATTAATAAGTTAGCTATCAATCACCTATCATCATCAATCTATCACCTGTCTATAAATGCATATATCTGTATCATCTACCTATCGACTTTCTATCATCTATCTATAATGTATCACCTATCTATCTGTCATCGCCCACCTATCTATTTATCCATAATCTATATTCTGTCTATTATTATGTTAGTCACTTTGCTGCTGCTGTGATAAAACACCACGACCAAAGGCAACTTAAAGGAAGAAAGAGGTTTTTTTTTTTAGCTCACGGTTTCAGGAAGACACGTCACATGCAGGAAGACACGGCAGCAGGAACAGGAGGCGGAGAAAGCACGTTCTCAAACACAAGCATGGAAAACAGCAAGCTGAAAGTGAGGCAAAGCTATGAACTTTCAAATCCTGCCTCATATGACATGCTTCCTGGAGCAACATCTCCCACAGTAGCATCAACTGAGGGTGAATTCTTTCCTGCAGTGTACTTACTATGCTTCTTAGAGATTGTCTGAGTTACTGTTCCATTGCTATGAAGAGACACCATGATCAAGGCAGCTTGCAGAAGAAAGCATTTAATTCGGGCCTTGCTTACAGAGTTAGTCCATGATCATTGTGGTAGGAAGCCTGACAGCAGACAGGCATGGTGCTGGAGCAGTGTTTAAGAGCTCATATCTGATCCATAAGTTGGAGGGGGTGGGGAGTGGGCCTACTGTGGGCTTTTGAAAACTCAAAGCTCACCCCAATGACACACCTCCTCCAATAAGGCCACACCCCTTAATCATTTCTAAATAGTTCCACCAACTGAGAGCCAACATTCAAATACATGAGCCTATGGAGGGGGGAGTCATTCTTATTCAAACTAACACAGAGATAATTGATAGCACATTGTAAATGGCTTCCTTTCAGTCTTCAAATACTTCCGTGTGTTTTTTCTCAAAACCACAGGCACAGGTTTATTTTGGAAAGTTATAACCAGGGCAACAGTGTCATCATTTGTGGAGACATTATTCGGACTCCCTTGAAAGTCTGCACCCTGTCTTCTGCTCTGACCTGTATACTAAGTCCACTTCTGCCTTTCGGAACACTATGGTTTGGAGCTACGGTCTTAGAGAATGATCCTCTATTTTCATTTATCTGGTGTTTCCTCAGCGTCCAACTCAGGCTAAGCAATTCCTGCAAAACGCTGAGGAAGGAGCCTCAGGGGCATGCGGTGAAGCTTGGTGGCCTGGTGGGATAGCGGCTGCTTTACCCTTCTACAGCCAACACCTCCCTTTATTAGAAAGCCTCATGTGGAGAGAGAATGTGGGTTTGTGCAAATGCCATGTTACTCTTCTTTTACCAATTATTTTAAGTACCCGTGTCTGATTCTTGTTTAAACCAATTATCATTGCAGTGGTTAATAAATGATAAATTTTTAATTCCATTAACATCCTTCTTACCCCAATCCTTAGTTGTTTTTCTATTGTAAGGAACCTACTAATATATGCATTTATTTATCTACTCATCCATCTATTTATCCACCCATCCATTTACTAATAAATTCATCTATCCATTTATCCATTTATCCATGCATGCACCCAGTATCCATCTAATCACACATCTACCTACCCATCAGTCCTTATATCCACGCATCCATTTATCCACCATTGATCTGCCCATCTATCCATCCATTTATCTATCTACCCACCTATATAGATAACTATACACCCACTCATCCATCTATCTATGTTTCCACCAATAAAATCACCTACCGTCAATTCATCCAATCACTCATCCATTTATCTACCTACCCACTCATTGATCCATCCATCCACCCACTCACTCACCCACCCAACCAAGCATTCATTAATCTGTTCATCTATTGGTCTGTCCATCTTCTCATCCGGACACCCACCCAGTCACCCACATTAGAATGCAATTGGGTTTCTTCTCTCTAGAATATATGCCAAACCTTCACCATTTTAAAGTTTAAGATCAAATCTTCTCAGAATTGGCTGGTAGGAGCATGTAAACTGGTCCTGTCTCTTGTGGACATTTCCTATAATTCTATGATCTTTTCCTCACAGGATAGTTAAAACTCATTTCCTGCTTCCTCTACCTGGGCCAGTTTTCTAGCCTCCAGATCATTTCATAGAACAGCATTCCAAGCATCCTTCTGCAGGCTCTTGAAGCTGTGTTTGTGAATCACTGTTTCTAAAACTTTTCAAGGAAAGAGGCAAGAAGTGTGCTTTCCTAAAGAGAGTGTATCGCATCCACATTTATCCTGATGTTTCCAATTCAGGTATGTGTTTACAGGATTTGTTTTTGTTTTTTTTTTACTATTTAACGTCCTGACTTTTATATCTTTTATCTTACACCAAAGATATTCTTTCTAATGCTATTAGTATAATTATTTTCTTGCTTTGTCTAAAGTGTCACAGCTTTCAAAATAACCATGACAGTGTTAAGCTAACATGGATCCTACAACAGCTAAGATTTACATGATTGCTTTCTTGCCTCTTGGGACACACACACACACACACACACACACACACACACACAGTATCCATCCAGAGAGCTTTGCACACTGGCTGTTTACATGTCTTATTGAATAACTGTTAAATGTCTCACATGTAATGGGAATACTGTGTCTTATGGGGGGAGGAAAGATACAGAGAAACAGATGCTGTATGGAGTAATTTGAAATGTAAAATAATTTCTCTCTAGGATGCTGCACATCGGCTTGGACAGTCAGGTTCTTTCTTTCATTTTGCTTTTCATTTGGGGGGCATCACCTCTTGCTTTTGGTTAGCTAGCACTTTGAAATGTCTCCTGTCCACTCTTCATGACGGCTGCATGCTACTCCACTCCTAGAACGGACCCAAGTTTTATCTAGCCAGTCTACAAATGGTGCCTGTTTTTCCCAGTCTTGTTTTCTGTTCTCTCTTAATATAACCAGCTTGTCTGCACATGTGTAAATATAAGCTTTTAAGAGAACGTAGCTGTGCAAACACGAAAACTTCCAGAAGGAGATGATGTTGAGTGAGATGCCCTAAGGCTGTGTGGTCCAACGAGCCTAGTGAGAGTGCAGAGAACAGGGTGGGCTGAGGGGCGTGAGGATGGCAGAAGCGCCTTCTCTGTGCACTTGGGAGAGCTGGGCAGGTTGTGTCCGCTGGTGTTTGAAGACTGTGGAGGAAATGAAGGCCTGGGAAGCAGCAAGGCCAAGTGGGCAGGCAGCATTCGGGAGAGTAGACCCCAGCAAAGTGTCTCAATGCTAGCTTCTGCCCCAGGGAGTGGGAGATCCCACCTTTCAACAAAACCACTGGGTGCTTATAAAGATGTCTCAAGAGACTAGGTACCGCTGGCCAGAATAATCACACAAAGGATTTTGGGCTTTTCTCTTGAGAGACCAAGAGGCTGGGAGAAGGAGAGGAGACTAGAGAGGTAGAGGAGCGGCGAAGAAGTGGCGAAGGTTGGAGAGGAAGGAAGAGGAGGAGGGGCAGGAAGGAAGAGGACAAAGTAGGAGGGACAGGGGAGAGAAATGGGGAGAGCACAGCAATCCTCACAAAAGAGCATCCAGTGCTCTGAGCAGGCCGGTACATTTATGAGGATTGAGACGTGGAGACAGAAGCTGAGCAGTTGTCCCCAGCTTAGAGTGGGTCTGGCATTAACATCTAACATCGTTTGTTTGGTATGAAAGGCGGGGCAGAGGTCAGCCTATGGCGGATATGGAGGTACCTGGAGGCAGAGGCCCCGTGGTATTTGTGGGTATACCTGCCTGGTCAACATCTTCTGAAACCTCCCCTGAAGTGGATGGGGACAGCTGAAGCTGAAGTGTCAGTTCTGAGTCCTGAGCTGCTTCTCCAATGAGCAGGGGCGGTGTGTATCAAAAACCATCTCAGGCTGGAAGTGAACCGGGGATATGCCAAAACGCCTGGGGGAAAGGATTTTGGTTATCTAGGAAGTGTTCCATGTGTATGTGTGTGTGTGTGTGTGTGTGTGTGTGTGTGTGTGTGTGTGTGTGTGTGTGTGTCTGTGTGTCTGTGTGTCTATGCGTCTGTGTGTAAGAAAAGGCTAAAGATCCAGCACAAGAATCAGATTATGGCCATGCAGGCTTGCAGAGCATGCGTTCTCTACCAAGGCTCACACGAAGTCTCCTAGAGAAAGGTCACCTGTCCTTAGAACCTGACAGTTAAAGCGTCAGGAGGGATGACTCAGTCAGTAAAGTGCTCCCTATACAAGTATGAGGACCAGAGTTTGATCTCCTGCATCTATGTTAAAAACATAAAATAAAATGAAAGTCTGATACATGTAAAAAGAAAGTTAGCAAAAACAAAATATCAAAAAACAAAATCCAAAAAGCTGTACGTATGTGCCCTGAACTCCAGCACTGGGGAGACAGAGAGAGAAGGACCCCAGGGCTTGCTGGCCAGCCAGCCTAGCAGAATCACCGTGCTCCAGCTCAACAAGGAACCCTGTCTAAAACAAACAAATACAGTGCAATCCAGAATAGCCAATACCTTCCCCTGGCTTCCATCACACACCAAAATATGTGTGCATTCATCAGCACACACGTGTGGACACACACATGAGTACACATACAGAAGAGCGACGAGGCATGTCTGCTGTTTGCTGCTTCCGGAAACTCAGTGTAGGAGCTTCCTCAAGTAGCTTGCAAATGGTCGTTTCTGATGCAGCCTCTAATTCACACACGAAGTGAATTAGGTTCACCTTTGAATTAACTTAAATATGGAATCCGTAGTGTGAAATCGTAATTTACATCTCAACAGCCATTGAACTTATTAAAGGCACTACTTATCTCCTCTTCAAAATGACCCTTGAGACTGGCCTCAAGCTGACGTTGTCACATGAGAGGGTGAAGAAGGTGAAGTTCCTGCACTCAGAGGCACAAGTTGCAGCAGGCTGACGGCAGAGCAGGGCCGATTGAGGCTGCTGGAACAGCCAGACACGATTGGCCCCTGCTAAAGGCAGATCATGTTCCAGGCAATAGTTTATTATGATTTAGGAGGCAGAGAATTGCATAGCATATGGTCAATAGGAGCTATTTGCTGCTTTCATAAGCCATTTTTCATACCATTAATTTTTTGCATATGTTTCATTAATTTTCAGGGCAGTCCATATTTCCCCATTGTTGGAAAATACATCACTGCAGATGTGGGTATCTCCTCATAGCCATGTGCTGTGGACTCACCAATTGTCTTGGAAGTATAAAGACATATGGTTCATCCAAACAAAAATCCAGCATTCAAACAGTCCCTCCCTCACTAATCTATCTATCCATCCATCCATCCATCCATCCATCCATCCATCCATCCATCTATCCATCAATCCATTCATCCAACCATCTATCATATAGCAATCCATCAACCATCATCCATCCATCCATCCATCCACCTATCCTCCCAGCAGCTCATTCCATCCACCATCACCACCATCTGTCCATCCATCCAGTCATCTATCCTATAGCAATTCATCATCCATCAACCCATCCTTACATCCATCTATCTATCCACCCACATATCCATCCCATCCACCTACTAACCCAATCATCCATAGATCCATGCGTGCATACTGCATGCACTTGCCCATTTGTAGACCCATCTAACCTTCCATGTCTTTATTCACATACACCAAGTCTCTACAGTGTGCCAATTCTGAGACAGGCACCGGGCTGTAGATAGATGAGTGGGCTGTAATCTCCCTCTATGAGTTCATGACCACAGGAAGGACACAGACAGATCAATGGCAATTTACCTTGAGTGCTGCAGCAGAAGGCTGGTCCAAAGTGTTCTGGGAACCACAGGCGGGGCCCCAGGAATCTACTCTACCACTTTTCTGTTGCTTTTGAGAGGAATTGAACCATTAATTTTGGTAGAAGCAGAGATAAACCAACTGGGATAGATTCTGTTGCTCAAAGGGACTTGACAAGAAGAATGTGTAAATGTAAAGATGGCCAAGAATTGCCTGAAATTGGAAAGGCCGTGCAGGATGGGGAGGTGACAGAGAAGGATGAGATGAGAGAAAGGAAGGACACAACAGGCCTTTGAGGCCTCCTCAGGCTACACATCCTCTCCCCTGGGCCACCACCCCTTCCTCTGTCCATTTCTCTGGCATCTCTTTCAGTTGTCCAGTGACCACCTGGGTACAGAGTCGCACCCTCTTGCTAGTGTCTCCAACTACATGCAGAACCTGCAACCTGCCCCACAGCCGTTCCTACTTATGCTTGATTTGGAGGTACCTGTGACTGCCCGTGAGTCTAAGGTTTGATCTCAGAGCCTTCCTTGGGACCCAGCACATGGTCACCTGCCCTCTCCTTCCTTCAAAGCACTGTTGGCTTAACCACAGGGTCAATTGACTCCCTCAGTATCTCTTACTGCTTCCCAACTTAAGCATGGCTCACTTTGTCAGAAAGCAGGGTTAGAGCCATCACTTGTGCTGTCCTCTGGCAGTGGAGATACAAACACCAAACACATAAGACATTAAGCAGGGGTTCTGGAGAGCTGCAAAGGGGGAGAGTACACACAGAGAGGTTGGGTGGGATCTGTCCATGGCCTAATGGTAGTGAATGTGAAGAGGAGATTGATGCAAGGCACCAGCAAGGTAGAGGAACTGGAAACTCAAAGTCTGGGACCAAGCAAGGACTCAGGGGTTACCTGATAAGAGCTTTGGGGGCAGCACCTGACTGTCTAAGGGGGGATAGGGAAGATAGTGTGCAGGTGCCCAAGGGGGTTGTCCTGCCCGCTGGACTTGGCTTCCCTTTGTCCACTCTGCTGTGCCACTCATACTGAGTTGTCCCTGTGCTCCTGATGACATTCTTTGGCACTCTCCTTTATGCCCCACCAGGTCTGCTTTACCTCTGTTTCCCAGAGCACTCAGGCAGTCACCAAATGGTCAGTCATTATCCTAAGGGAGCCCCTCAAGCTGCCGGGGGCTCAGCGAACCCCACGTCTGGTCCTGTAGTTGCTCTGGTACTCACCCTCAGCTGGATGCCTGTAGCACATGGGCAAAAGTGACACTCCCATGAGGACTAATGTTCCTGGCTCAGGGAGGCTGAGAACAGCGGCTTGTCAGGGATATGCAAGTCTCTGTACCATCAGGGAACAAGTTAGGGCTGGTGTGTCCCTACGCCAGTAGCATGGGCATGGGTCTATAACAAAAGAGAGTGTCTGCAGGCCCTCTCACTATTCAGAAGGCTCCCGTAGTCTCGGGAAAGTTCTGTGAAGGGTGGCCAGCGTGTTTGCAAGACAAATTCTCTCTCTCTCTCTCTCTCTCTCTCTCTCTCTCTCTCTCTCTCTCTCTCTCTCTCTCTCTCTCTCTCAGAACTGAGCCTGAGGCCAGATCCAGTTTCTGTCTTCACCCACAATGCCTGCTTTCAGCCAGAGAAAGCCATGGATTCTCTGTCGTCTCCAAAGGCCCCAAGCATGAGGGTGGAGGTGCTCGCTGATGGAGAAGAAGCAGACTGTTTTCAGTTGTTTATTTGACAAACCTGACTAAGTATGAAGTAAGTTATCTTTCAAAATACTCTGTCAAAATCATCAGGCCAGGGGATGGTGGTGCAGCTGTTCTCAGGAGGGACGATAGAAGTGAGAAGGGAAGGAGCTGCTGTAGCTTGCAGCTGAGCACACATGCTGGTTATATGCTCTTGAGCCTCCCAGGCCCTGTGAACCTGGAAAGAGACCCCCATGACACATGCTGTCCAAATTTGGTACCACAAGTAACACTAAGCACTTCAGAATCTTTTTTCTTGAGTGGTCAAGAGAGCTTGTGTGGGTATCTGCACTCGAGAGTATTTGAGGTGGTCTGACCTCGGCCTAGAGCAGCAGCACCCTGCCACTTGGGCAGTTTACTCATCCCCTGACAGATGCTGAGGGTGGGGTAAGAATTAAATAGACATTGTTCTAAGGAATGTTATAAGGCTGGGGCATGAGAAATCTTTCACCCTCACCTCCCCACATCGCAGCATGAAACCAACTTCCTGTGCTGATCTGTGAGCCAGGGACCCCCCCATACCAGCCCTGTGCCCTCTTTGCAGACTGATCAGAGTGAGCAATATGTATTACTCTCCCTTGCATTCTGGCTGTTGGGCATTAGTGCTAGTAGCGCTGTCTGAGTTACCCCTCCCCTTTCTTTCTTTCTTCCTTTTTTTTTTTTTCTGTTGTGTTTTGTGAGCCATTACAAATCCTCATTTAGAAGACAGAACGGGTTATTAGATTTAATGTTTGAAAAGAATGCAACAAAAATGGGAGCATCCGATGCATAAGCCTCCGGGGCGATGCTTTTGATTGGGTGATTGTACTTACCCCAAATGGCCCTTCTTTGTCCCTGTCATCTCAGAACAGAGCCAGAGGAGACAGGGGGCAGGGAGATGTCTGGGAGATTCTAGTGACTTCGGCATGGGGAGCTTTCTGGGACTTTGTCCTCGGCTAGCCTGTGGTCAGTGTGAGGACAGGACAGTTTCCTATTGGCTGTGGGAGGAGTCAGTCTGTAGGTCTGTTTGTCTAGGGTGAGGGACTTCCCTCTGGGACACGGGAAGGCCAAGCATCAGGAGCATGGCAATGATTCAGGGTGGATGACAAATGAACTAATGCTGGCCCCGAAAGGGTGAGAAGTCCTGGATCTAGGATGGATGACAGTGTGCACACTGAAAGCCACAGTCTGGGATGGACAACGACTGTTCCGTAGATTGGAAGTTGCTAGACGCAACTGCATTTATGGAAGGTCTCCTGTGAACTATGCCCTGGTGTGTGGGGGTGCTAGTAGCTAGTTAGTAAGAACATAACCTGCGTCCACTCAGGCTTGCCCTTAGGAAGCCTGCAGAGCCCTGAGGAGAAAGACTGAGTTAATTCCTGGGAAACTGAGGTCTATATTATAAGGCTTGCTGAGCAATGGTGTCTGCACTCCACTTGCCGTCCAGGGTACAGTGTGTGATGAGGGACACATACATGCTCAT
This sequence comes from Acomys minous, assembly GCF_964271855.1. Lineage (NCBI taxonomy): Eukaryota > Metazoa > Chordata > Mammalia > Rodentia > Muridae > Acomys > Acomys minous. The sequence goes on along the minus strand of NC_140493.1, from coordinate 15,891,721 downwards.
CTGACTGGTGGCCCCATCTTGTTTGTTTCTGTAGTTGACATGGTCCACACAGGAGCTCATATTGGAAGACCAGCTTCATGATGTCCTTTCTGACCTTAGTGATATTCCTTCCAGCGAAACGAATACAGGTACCATGGTACTCAGTTGTGGCTCGGTATGGCATGGTACAGAGCATGTCTCATTTTGGGGGTCTTCTTTCCAAACCTATGACTTAAGTCGGACCAGGAGAAAATAAGAGAGGTTCAAGTGTAAGTGCAGAGGTTGTCAGCCTGATCCCTGCCAGGTGCTGCCGAAGGCCATTGCAGGGGAGGACTTTGTCTGAACCCCTGGAGTTGGAGTTCTAGGCAGTTGTGAGCTGGCCGGCATGGGTGCTGGGAACTGAACTCACATCCTCTGTGAGAGCAGCACAAGCTCCTTACTGCTGAGGTGTCCCTCGAGGACCACAGTGCAATTGTAAACAAGGCAAGCACACACTGGGTCAAGCACTCTCTTCTAATACATTAATAAATAATAGCCTTGGTTGCTATGGTTACCTCTAATCTTAAAAGAGCATTTTTGAGAATTACACATTATTGGTAAAGGAAAATATCAATAAGGAACTCCTATAATGAGAGAGAGAGAGAGAGAGAGAGAGAGAGAGAGAGAGAGAGAGAGAGAGAGAGAGAGAGAGAAAGAGAGAGAAAAAATCTATATGGTACTAAGAACATTTTTTGACCTATGCATTTCTTCTCCCCTCTTGCCTTTGTATTCAAACCAAACTAAAAGCTCTCACCTTTGAATAAGTTCTCCTTAGTGGTTCCACATACCACCCTCCTTCCTCAAGAGTGAGAAGCTGTTGGTCCTATGGAGCTCAGCCTCACCAGGCCTCGTTCAAGATGGCTTCCAATTGGCTGCTTTCAGGTCAGGTGTCCCCATCATATGGGTGCTCATTGGCCAAGCCTTGGATGCACAGCTTCTTGGTGCAGGGGGGGAAGGCAGCCTCATTTGAATGGCAGGAGCCCAAGTCGAGAGCCATCTCAGGCAGGAAGTCAGGTGCTCTTAGATGTGGGATGCTTGGCCCCAGGACTCACCAGGACTCCAGGGGCTCCAAGAAGGTGAGGACCAGATTGCATCCTGGGTTGGACTTGGAGAGGTGATGACCTCTGGGGGGCTGGGAGCAGAGCCCTTGCTACAGTGAGATGAGTGGGAAAGGGCCAGACCAACTGGGGGAAAGCCAGGGAAATGGGACTACAAAGAAAGGGGCAAGTGTGGGTGGCGAGAGACCTGTGGTGCCGAGCGCGCAGCTGTCTGTGTTATTAGCTCATTAGTTCTCAGCCCTGGAAAGTCGGGATTGTGGTCTGTACTCGAGTCTCTCTGTTCAGCAGGAAACAGAGATTGTGATAGACTCGTGAACTTGGCCCCGGTCCACCTGGCTAGTGGCGGTAAAGTTGTGAGGAGTCCGATGCGAGCTCTCTGCTGCCTCTTAGAGGGGAGTCATGGAGCAGAACCTGCTGGGGAGGCGAGCTGGCGGTTAGTGATAGTTATGATGAAGATAAATAGGGAGCAGTTGGCAAAAAGCAGTTGACTAGGGAGAAAAGAATAAAACAGGTCAACAGGGACTTTGAAAGGGGACAAAGCTAAGCTCCTATCTGTACTGTGTTGTGAGTTTGGGGCACAGCAAGGTGGCTGGGGTGCTGTGGGAGGCCTGGATGACCCTGCTTATCCTTTCTAGCCTTAAGAAGCCTGCAAGGGGACTCTACTGAGAGTTGCTCTAACTGTCTTGGTTTTTTTTATGGCTGCCCCTGCCTCTAAGTGGCAGAGGCCCCAATGGGAGCCCTGATGTCACCCTGAGCCTGGAGCTTTGCCCAAGTACAAGCTTTCCTGGTGGATCTTTGACCCTGTGGTTTGTTGTTGTTGGTTTTTTTTTGTGTGTGTGTGTGGTTTTTTTTTTTTTTTTTTGTCTTTTACCAGGGTATGCATGACTCAGAAGAATTCCCATTGAGCTATTGAGTAATGTCAGAAACATTTTCAGGTACTCCTTGGGAAGCTGGTCCAAGAGACACTAGTAGGTTAGTCTGTGTTCTTTTCTCTTGAGAGGGGCCATTCCCAGGCCAGGAGAGAGTGCAGCTATCCAGCAGAGCTCAGCTGGGCATCCCCTTCTATCTTCCAGGGGCTTCCCTGTGGTGGCCAGAGCTCTCTGCCATCAGGAGTGCTGATGGAAATTCATTTATTTTCCCTACGAGATTGGCCAGATTTCTGTCCTCTTCAGAACAAGCCTATTCCTTGAGCAGAGGGACCTCACATTCTTCTGTTACTGGGCAGGTCATGTGGGCTGGCCTTCTCCTCCTCCCACCCTCCTGTCTAGACACGTCCACAGCTGTAGCTCTCCCTGGACCCTTCCATGGCTGTAGGCCCTGGAAGCTTAGGTGGAAGTGATTCCTCACCACATGCCCCTGGGATCTCACAAGTCAGTTTTTTTCCCCACTGTTCTGAGCACACGCTGGAGGAGTGAGCCGTGGCGTCAACCTGGCGAGCTCAGCTCGTACAAATTACATTTTCCAGATCACAGATATTTTTTAATGCAGATTCACACAAGCTATCAACAACATCGTGGGAACAATGCTGTTCATCGTAAGCCCATCATAAAAAATAAACACTGTGACAGAAGTAAGCGGGAGCTCACTGCACTCTCTGTGACGCATCACTGGCTCGAGGGGGTGAACGTACAACAGCTGTCTGATCCCACAGCCTGGCAGACAGATTTGTGAGAAACAAGAAGTTGTGAGGCAAGCCGGGATGCTGGGCCAGTGGAAAACATTCTGCAAACACAGGTGGAAGGCTCGGTGTAGTCTAGGCCCCGCAGTGGCAGTGCCAGCTGGGCCCCTGAAGGTTGACACTCTTCTTTAGTAGTGCACATATATGGGAATGTGAAAGGCTGAGCTATAGCCACCATGTTGGCACCTGCGCCCCATCTCCCACATATCTCCTAGAGTTAGTGATGCCTTCCTGGACCATGCTCCTTCTAGCTGGCCTTCTCCTAGGAGATTAACCGCCTGAGCCTTGGTGAACAGCTACAGCCTCCCCTCTATACTCTACTCAGTCTCACCCTACGATGGAGCCAGGATTCCAGGATCCTTCCCTCCCTCATTCCTTCTAGCTCCCCAGGTCTCTGGGGACCCTTTGGTGAATCCCTGGGTGGTAGACCTTCTCTCTTCTATGGGAATGGGGACATCCTCTGCAGCATACCTTCTGAACTATGGCAGACATGACCCATCCCTTAGAACAGCGATTCTCAACCTCCCTAATTCTGGGACCCTTTAATACAGCTCCTTGTGTTGTGGTGATTTCCCCCAACCATAAAATTATTTCGTTGCTACTTCATAACTATAATTTTGCTACTGTTGTTAACCAGAATGCAAACACCCACTATGTAGGATATCTGATATGTAGCCCCCAAAGTGGTCACAGTCCACAGGCTGAGAACCACTGCCTTAGAGGACCACTGTCCCCTGCCTGGCCTTGACCTGGCTAACATTTTCTGATGGTTTTATTGTTTGTTTTCTTTTCTGCACCCCAGGCTTTTGATGTGTGGTAGTCAGTGAGGTAACACCAGGGCCTGAAGGTGTGGGAAGAGTCAGCGACCTAGCGATCATTAGGAACAGTGGCCCTATGGGCTGGTTCAGGCCTCTTCTGCTGGTTTTGTGTCACACTTCCCTACCCAACGATGGCACACTGACCCTTTTCCTTTATCCCCTGCCATTCTTGGATTTGATTTTCCACCTCCATTTTTTTTTAACACTTTAGCCTAGGATTTCTCTTGGCCGTATAAGGAGGTAGTTATTAAAGGATGCCCCCACCACTTCTTGATGATATAGGTAAAGCCAGCTGAAACCAGAGTGTCTCTCACTCAAACAAGGGACTGGGGTGGGGGGGACACAGGGCTGGTGCCAGAGGACAGCTACAGTGTTCCTAGGCTGCAGGGACAGTGGGCTTTGAGGACAGTGGGCTAGGGGAAAGTGAATTTCAGGGACAGTGGGCTCTGAGGACAGTGGGGTAGATAAAAGTGGGCTGTAGGAAAAATGGGCTGCAAGGACAGTGGGCAGTGGGCACAGTAGGCTGTGGGAAAAGTAGTCCATGGAGACTGGGAGCCGTGGGCACAGCAGACTGTGAAGACAGAAGCTGACCAGTTCCAGGGCTAATTGCACAGCTAGGCCATTGCCATGCTGAGCAAAAAAACCCCAACCCACTGGGCAAGCTTCTACCTAGAGACACACCATGTGTTGGTTCTGGCTAGGGTTCGCTCAGAGGGGAGGGCATGACCCAGAATATCATATGTCTGCTGTCCACCAGTCCCCCTTTCACAGGGCCTCGAACCTGCTCCCTACTCCAGCCTGGCTTTCTATGGTACTCCAGAGAGCTGCTTGCCCCTGCCTCCTCAGTGCTGGAGTTACACATGCGCAGAACACCTTGCTTTTGGCTGAGTGTTGAGTGCTGAGGATCTGAACACTGGGTCCTTGTTCTTGAGTGACAGGCGCTTTGCCCTCTGAGGCATCGCTGCGGCTCCCGTTCTTCTTTAAAATAAATTACACTGCTCTGCTTCCATTGCTTACATGGGGTCTGCACTTGCCCCCGAGGCTTGCCTGTCCTGACCCCCATCCCTGGTGGCTGGGCGCTCTCATCTGTGCTGCAGCCGCCCACTCCCTGCTCCTCCTGTGTGGACCCACTCTGATGTCTTGCGTGAATATAAAGTGTGTGAAATATTTTTATTTCCTGGCTCGCCTTCTCCTATGTATCTTTATTTAATTCCCAGAATGTGTTATGTTGTGTGTGTGTTCGCAGCTTATGTTTTTACATTTAGAATAGTTTTGCCTGTTTCCTGCAGGGATAAGGCACTTTGGGCCAACTTCAATTTTCTAATTCTGAGTTTGGAATTGAAACTCTGGGCTAGAAGCTGAGCTTGTGTGAGGCTCGCCGGCGCCCCTGGCAGTTGGGAAAGAGGTCTGAATCCAATCGGAAGCAAGGTGTCAGTATGTGACTTGGCTTTCCGCACTTTGGATGTGTTGGCTGTTGCGGTTAGTCTGGTGGAAGTTGGATTGTGGTTGTTTGTGGTGTGTGTGTGTGTGTGTGTGTGTGTGTGTGTGTGTGTGTGTGTGTGAGTGCGGTGCGCGCATGAACAGTCAGTCAGCTCTTCATATCTGGGGGTGCCAAGTGCAGACTGAAAATATTTCAAAAACATGTAGCTGTACTAAGAGCGCAGGCTCTCCCAGCCGCTGTTCCTTGAATAACAGAACAGTATCTGTGTGTGCGCACTGTGGCCATTTTGCGAGTTCTCTGGAGATGGCTTAGGGTATAGAGAAGGTGTGTGTAGCTTCTCTGTGAACATGGAGCCACTTTTCATCAGGACGTTGTTACTGAGGACTCTAGTCAGACAGAGAACACATGTGCCCAGCTACGTGTGTGTGAGGAGGTGTAGGGCATGTATTTGGTGTGTCTGTGTGTGTTTGTATATGTGTGTCTGTGTGTGTCTATATATGTGTGTCTGTATATGTGTGTATGTGTGTGTCTGTATATGTGTGTATGCGTGTGTCTGTATATGTGTGTTTGTGTGTGTCTGTATATGTGTGTATGTGTGTGTCTGTATATGTGTGTGTGTGTCTGTATATGTGTGTATGTGTGTGTCTGTATATGTGTGTGTGTGTCTGTATATGTGTGTGTGTGTCTGTATATGTGTGTTTGTGTGTGTCTGTATATGTGTGTATGTGTGTGTCTGTATATGTGTGTGTGTGTCTGTATATGTGTGTATGTGTGTGTCTGTATATGTGTGTATGTGTGTTTATAGTGTATATGAGTATGTGTGTATGTGTGTGTGTGTGTGTGTGTGTAAGATGGGAGCACGTGTATGTGTGTTGGACAGGTACTCATCTATGGTGTGTGGGAATGCATACCCATCTTTCCTAAGGGGCAGCTTTTCTTAGTGTCATGAAGGGCTTTAAGGGATTTAGAAATCCAGGCAATCAATCGGACACATTTTACCAGAAGACCCCGCCTCCCAGCAGCCCCTGCAATCCTGGGCCCCTTCAAAGGGTCTCTTGAGGACTGCTTGCCTATCGGCTTCAGAGAACGCAGCTGAGCCCATCTGATTCCCATAGAGCCTTTGACAAATGGGAGTTGTGGAGGCCTCAGAGGGTCCAGGAGAGTTCTAGGCCTGGTGGCCAGCCTTCTCACTGCAATGCCTTTTTGTGATGTTGGGGTGACTGGGCCATTCCACGTGACCTTCTGGGATTCCCTCCCTGGCTTTCTGTGGTGTTCCTTGGATTCCAGGCACCGCCATCCTTGCAACCAGGCAAGCAGGACACAAACAAAAGGTTGCCAGCCACCAGCTTTTCCAACGTCTTGTTCCAGGCCACCCAGATGGTACCTACAAGTCTGTCCTGCAGCCATGGCTAGTCCCATGCAAGAGGGAAGAATGAGTCTCTCTCTCTCTCTCCCTCTCCCTCCCTCCCCCCCCCCCTCTCTCTCTCTCTCTCTCTCACACACACACACACACACACACACACACACACACACACACACATAATCTGCTGCCACCACTAACTGCATTCTGTCTACCTGGCTACACTCCCTAAGTCATTTATTTTCCCTGAAGTTCTTGGAACATCAAACAGGCCTCTCCCCAAGCATCAGAAGTCATGATCAGCCAGACCCCAGCATGACCCAGGCTGTCTGACTATGGATGCCTCTCAGCCCCTAGCTTTGTCTTTCCATGAACATTGCTAAAGCTTCCATCAGTGACTCAAATGCAGCTTCCCCAGAAAGTTCCGTTGGTGATAGGCAGCTGCACATGGTGTGTTGGGGCCTCCAGAACCAGGCCTCTGACCTAGGTTATGCCAAGTGTCTTCCCTCCCTAGGTGCCGACTCCCCATTCACAAGCCTACCTTATTTCCCACTCAAGCTGAAAGTGGGAAGGACCAGGATGGGGTGTAGTTAGAGCAGCTGGCCCCCTCCCCTATACTTATCCATGCAGTACAATAGACATTCTTGGTCAAGATAGTGGCTCCATAGCTCTCTTTGCTATGCTGGCTGTGCTCTGAAGTAGAGCATCACTTATTCCTCCCACCCTTCTGTGTCCCTTGACTAATGTCTTCCCTTCAACTCTTACCCTCCCCCGCCTCCATCAACCCTGCCCCCCTGCATCCATGAACTTCAGTCTTAAATTCTATGTATAAGGAGGCCATATTGGAGAGGCCTCTCTGTGCCCTTTTCATGTTATCATATCCTTTGAGTTCATTCGCGTTGTCCCAAATGCTGGGAACCCATTCTTTTTCAGAGCTAAGTGGACCACAAGTTTTTGTTCATTTGTTTGTCAAGTCATGGACTCACCTGGTAGCCTAGTCTGGCTCATCAAGCACTATGTAGCCCAGGCTAGCTCAGAACTCATGCCAGTCTTCTTGCCTCAGGATCCTGGAATTCCAGGCATGAGCCACGCATCCCTGTCCCCATAGATTGGTTTTGTTTTTTAATCTATTTGTCTGTGGAGGAGCCTTTGGGTGAACTCTCTCTGTCATGGATCTTGTGACTACCTCAACATTGCAAGGGAGTAAAGACAATTGTAATAACTTGAAACATTCTGGAATCGTTGGGAAGGGTGTCTCAGTGAGAAGGTGTCTGGATTAGGTGGGCATGTGTGCGTGCCTGTGAGAGACTGTATTGACTGGGTTAGTTGACTTGTGAAGGCATACACAATTTCATGAGCTGGAGAAGGGGAAGGTGAGAGAGAGCAAGAGGGAGAAAGCAGATTACTTGCAGCGTACATACTATCACTCCATCTGTTCTTGACTGTGGATATGACCAGCAGCTTCAAGTTCCCACCACCCCAATTTCCCCGCAGTGATGGACTGGAACCTGGAATGTCGAGCAATTATACCCTCTTCCCTGAAAGCTCAGAAGGGAAACTAAGACAGTGTTCAGCCCGTCCATTTCCGCTTTCAGATATATACCCAGGAGGTGACATGCTAGGTGAACATGCTGGCTCTAACTAAATTTTCTGGGAGTCATCTTCCAGCTTTCATCTGCTAAATTTAGTCCTCCTGGACAGTGAGAGGTTTTCCCCCTTCCCCGCCCTAGTTAGGGTTACTATTGCCATGATGGACTGCTACGACCAAAAGCAACTTGGAAACAAAAGGGTCTACTTGGCTTACACTTCCACATTGTCCATCGTTGCTCATCCTTGGAGGAAGCTGGGACAGGAACTTAAGCAGGGCAGGAACCTGGATGCAGGGGCTGCAGAGGAGTGCTGCTTACTGGCTTGTTCCCCATGGCTTGCTCGACCTGGGACCACCAATCCATGGATATCACCACCCACAGTAGGCTGGGTCCTCCCCCATCAATTAAGAAAATGCCTGACAGTCAGATCTTTGTTTTGTTTTGTTTCTGGTTTTGTTTTTTTGAGACAGGGTTTCTCTGCATACCCTTGGCTGTCCTGAACTCACTTTGTAGACCAGGCTGGCCTCGAACTCACAGTCATCTGCCTGCCTCTGCTTCCTGAGTGCTGGGGTTAAAGGCGTGCGCCACCACGCCCGGCCGACAGTCAGATCTTATGGAGACATTTTCTCAACCCAGGTGCCCTCTTTTCAGATGGCTTTAGTTTGTGTCAAATTGCCTTAAAAGCAGCCAGCACAGTGTGATAATCTATATGTCAACCGTCCATTGTACTTGCATGCACATAGTGATGCGAATGTGAATGCCCTCCTTAGGCTCAGGTACTTAGACACTTGGTCCCCAATTGATGGTGCTGGTTGGCCGGGGTGGGGGGTGGGGGGGCACTTAAGAGGCCTGTCCTCGCAGGAGGGAGCACTGGAACCAGTCTTGGAAGTTTATAGCCTCATCCACCTCCAATGTGACCGCTCTGCTTTGTGGCCGTGGTTGATAATATGCGTTCCCAGCTTCCCGCTCCAGCAGCCCTGCCTGCCTCTGCCACAGCTCCCAGCCGCGATGGACTCTTATCCCCCCTGGAACTGTAAATGCAAACCCTTCTTTCTACAGGCTCCCTTGGTCATAGTAGTTTTTAATCACAGCAGCAGAAAATAACCCAATGCGGTGCTTGCATTTTTCCGTGTTGGAGATTGGACACATGACCTTGCACACGGTTAGGCAGATAGTCTGCCACTGAGCCCCATCCTCAGACTTCCTGCAAGCTTTTAAGATTTTTTGACACAATCAGATTCAGTTGCCTGGGCCAGCCTTGAACTCACTCTGTAGCATAGGCTGGCCTTGGACTTGCAACCCTAGTGCCTTAACCTCCTGAGTATCTGGGATTACAGAGAGGCTCTTAGCACCAGCTCATGTATACTAAATTCCAGAACATGCTCTTGACTGCTAAATGAACATAACTTAGTGGGTGAGGGTGATTGCCTCCATGCCTGAGGACCTGAGATTGGCCTCTCAACCCTGTCCCAGACCTACAAGAAGGACAGAACTGACTTCTACACACACACACACACACACACACACACACACACAACACACACACACACACACACACACACAATAAATAAACATGTCATTACAACATACAATTTTAAAGCAAGAGAAGATGCTTTAGTGGGCTCCGTTCTCTAGCTTTGCTTGCTTTCTGGAACCCAGCGGTGAGGGAGGTGTGGAGCAGAGGACAGGATTTCAACCTTGAACACTCTATTCACAGGGCTCCCTGCTCAGCCTCCAGGGGCCAGTCCCAAACTCCTCATTGTCAGGGGCTCAGGTGTGGGAGAAAGAGCTCGTTATGATTAACAAAAGATTCTCCAAGCACACTGGAACTTCCAAGGATCTGAAGAGCTCTTCCAGCAAACAGGGATGAAGACCAAATATAGATTTTTTAATATACCACAGTAAGACATTTCTAGAATGTTCCCGTGAGTAATATGCCTGCCGTAAAGTGAGACGCCCCACCTGGACGGAGCATTTATCTATACAAAAGAGAAGACATATATCAGACGCCTCTTCCCCTCCTTCTTCCAGGAATGAATTTCTGACTGCCCAAATCAACACTGGACCCTCGTGCCTCCATGGTCCCCGGAGATCCCACTGCCAAATGGCCCTATTAGTCAAGGAGTTCCAAAGAATCAATAGGGAGGATGCTCGGTGAGGCTCCTGGGTTGCAGCCAATCCTCTGCTCCTTCCCCGGATGAAGGATGGCCGCCGGGGAACACGGGACTGAAAATAAGTCACGTTGATAGGGTGCAAACCATTCGCCCAAGCAATTTTTTAAAAAGTTTCTCAGCCCCCTCCCTGCCCTTGGCTGGTAGGGGCGTCTGATGATTTTGCTTACTTGGCAAAATTGCTTTCAACTGCATCATTGTGGGGGGCGCACAGCCTGCTGCTCTCCATAAGCCTTTTTGTAATTTTAATTTGGTAGGAAAAGGCACCCATGTGCAGCAGGCATAAAATACCTGATGCTGTGTGTGGGAAAGCACACTCTCGTAGACTGAGCAGGTGGGTCCTGCCTGAAGTCTTCTGGCTTCACAGTCTGTCATTTCCTTTCCTCTGGTCTGGGTATAATGTGGCTCTGGGGCTCTGTGGTTTGAGAGACTGATAACCAGTCCCATAATAAGGCAGTCAGTGCGGGGGGGGGGGGGGGAGAAGCTGATGCCAGGACCTAGGTTCGTTCACTTCTTTGATTCGTGGCTCTTGCATGGGTTGCCTTAGAACCCAGTTGTTCCCTCCCTGGGGAAGTCCTAGCCCCATCTGGCTCAGAAGATAGACAGCTTCCACATGGAAGACCTTGTGGATTCCTCCAGCTCTGACAAGCTGACATGCTATTCATGAGAATGGGTTGCACAGAGACCATCGTCTGAAGTTACAAACATTGCAGAGAACACCCAGGCTATGACTCCATCACTTTACAACACCAGGATCCATTTCTCCCATCTGGAGAAGCAGGGAGAATCTCCTCCTTCAAAGCCCACCTAGTCCTAGACTCATTCATAATGAGGAGACACCCATGGGTGCTGTGATGTCTTCCCTCCTTCCAGAAGGTGCTCTCTACCATGTCCTCACGGTCACAGAGAAAGACCACCCCAGGTGGCTTCCCTGGCACCAGGGCCACACCCATCACTTAAGCCTTGCCTAGGCCTGGCTTCTCAGCAAGGTGAGCTGCCACAAGACCCTCACTAGACCATCACGCAGGACTCATTAGGGTCTTGGGGTTGTTTCCTCTCAGGGGACCCTCTATGAACTAAAGATTATTGTTTAAATACTTCCAGAACAGTGAAGGAGCTCGGAGGAGAGCTGTCCCTCTCACCCAGAACAGTTGGCAAGTTTCAGGAAATGCAATTGCGTTCTGTTCACATATGGTGCACGGGCAGAAACCTGATTAATGTTAGCGTTATATCCGGTTCCAGAGAGGCTCCTCTTGGCACCAGGGACAGAAATAGAATAAGCACATCTCAGATCCACAAAGGGCTTTATAGCCCTTACTGGGTCACGGGTTCCAACACATGCAGCCTTGGATAGCTCATCCTGTAAATGAATATACGTAGGGAGGGGAGTGGCCTGTAAAAGGCCACCTAGATTAAAGACTTCAGCCATGACAACAGAACTGAACCACTCTGTCTGCTTGGTCCCAAAGGCATTAAGAGTTGACAGTTTTGGGGCTGGAGAGATGGCTCAGTAGTTAAGAGCACTGCCTGCTCTTCCAGAGGTCCTGAATTCAATTCCCAGCAACCACATGGTGGCTCACAACCATCTATAATGTAATCTGATACCCTCTTCTGCAGATAAAGCACTCATATACAATAAATAAGATAAATAACTCTTAAAAAAAAAGAATTGATAGTCTCACGCAGGTGACCACAGCTGCCAGGGAAATTGATGAGCTCAGTAGCCACAGCCTGTGCATTTCCCAGGATTCCTCGGATCCTCCAGATCTTACATTTTCTCCGCCTCCTCTCCCACGACGTTCTCTGAGCTTGGTGGGAAGGTTGCTAAAGACGTCCTGATCAGGCCTGAGCATTCAGTTTCTCCTTCTCAGCACTTTGACCAACTTGGAGCTTTTGCATTGATTGCAGCCCGCTGCAGACAAAAGCTTCTCTGACCAAGGCTGAGAGTGGCCTACAGGCCTGGGTATAACACAAACATTAAGAAAGCGGTTTGAGAATGTGACTATTGAGAAAACTGGCAAAACAGGTCCCATCTGAGATCCCTTGATCACCCCGCCCCCAACTATTGCCACGAGATATACATAAGAGCCAACTAACCAAAATTCAAACTTAAGTAGAGGAGTGTTCTCGTGGGCCTGCTCTCCCACAGGCTCCTGGCAACCAGAGACTTTTTGTCTTTCTCCATATCAAGAGGGTCTATAATCAGAATCATTCCGTGGCCCCTTTCTACCATTAAAAATGTGCCCAAGAGGTTCTCGCATGCCTTTTCATGGCTTGCCAACTCATTTTTACTGCTGAATATTATTCTGTTCTCTGGAGGGGGCACAGCTGATATATCTGTCCACTTGCAGCTAGTCTGTTCCTCTCTTCCACAATCATGGATTGCTGGGAACACCTGTGTGTGGGCTTTGAAGTAGATGCACGTTTTCACCTCCAGGTGTTGGGAAAAACACCTATGAATGTGGTGGCTGGGTTGCATGGTAACACTGTGTTTAGTTTTATAAGATCCTCACCCTCTTCCCAAGTGCTCATGCCATGCTGGGTTCCCCCACCAGCAGGGTGTGGGCTCCTGTGGTACCGTGCCATCACCAGCCTTGGTGTCTCTGCCCCCAGCCCAGTTTCACAGCTGTACGTCAAGCATCTTTCATAGGGAATTCACTAATTGCTGATTGATGTCTAATACACAAATATGTGCTGTTCAACCCGTTCCTTGTGAGGGACGTTCTCCATAACCCAGGGAGTCCAGAGAAGGGGTGCCGGAGTGGAACCTGGGGAACTTCCTGGAGGGTTGGTACCCAAGGTATACTTGCATTTCTGTTTGATGTTGCAGACTCCCCTCCACATTACAAGTCCCATTGGGAGTGTGAAGGTCAGGCCTGTGCTGGGATGCTCTTCATACTCAGTGTTCAAGACTGGCTCTAGCACCTCTCACCCCAAGGACTTGTCCTGAGTTCTGGATAGCTGAGACACTTGCCCTTGCCCCCGCTTCAGGTTTTACATCCCCCCATTGTCATCCTTTTCACATGCAACAGTGATTTGTCTAATCCTGAGTTTATTCCATGATCTGTACCGAAGCAGACAGGGATGGACGACAGCGTCACTCAGGGAGTCACCCTTCCTGGGGATTGGTGGGGACTGGCACATGCCATGGGAGGTGTCGGAGCTAGAACACTAGTGAAAGCCTGGGGTGGGAGCTGGGCAGGAAAAGCTGAGCCTGGTTGGCCTGCAATGCTCCCCAGGCAACTAGTGTACATGGCTTCTGGTCTCCCTCTCACCAAGCTGCTGACACTAATAGCCTTACGCACACCTATTCCGGTTCATTTAAGATACTTTTTCTTTTTCTTTTTTTCCCCTTTAAACTTTTTTTATTAATTTATTCAGATTACAACTCAATTGTTATCCTATCACTTGTATCCTCCCATTCCTCCCTCCCTCCCGCTTTCACCCTATTCTCTTCCCCTACGTCTAAGACAGAGGGGGACCTCCTCCCCCACTATATGGTCGTAGGCTATCAAGTCTCATCTTGGTAGCCTGCTTATTCTTTCTTTGAGTGCCACCAGGCCTCCCCACCAAGGGGAAGTGGGCAAATATGGAGCACCAGAGTCCATGTCAAAGTCAGTCCCTGCTCTCCACATAACTGGAAAATGTCTCATCCATTCAGTAGATCAGAGTAGGGGTTCGATGTTTACTATTTTATTGTCCTTGGTTAGTACAATAGTTTGAGCAGACCCCCTGGGCCCTAATCCACCCATCATGATGTTCTTCTTGTAGGTTTCTAGGACCCTGTGGGTCCTTCTATTTCCCCATCTCCTATATTTCTCTTACCTAGATAGAGTTCTTTTTCATGAGAAACTAGTAAGATTCTTTTCCTAAGCCATGAGACTAGCTGTAGTGCTTTAGTGCTTTGGTAATAGCTGGACATTGTTTCTTTTCCTGTTCTTTTTAGTTTTTTGAGACAGGGTTATCCTGTATAGCGCTGTCTATCCTCTATAGACCAGGCTGGTCTCTAACTCAGAGATCTGCCTGCCTCTGCCTCCCTGAGTGTTGGGATTAAAGTCGTGCACCACTACCACCTAGCTGGACATTGTTTCTTAAAGACACAGTGAAGAAGATGGCATCTGCTCTAAGGGATTGTGAGAATGGCGAGGTAGCTTGCAAATCAGACATAAGCTACTTTGTAATGGAACCCCAGGGCCTGAGAGGATCCAACTCTCCCCACTGCTCCTTCCTGTCACCCTCTGCTTTGGCCTGTGAATACAGACACCTCCCTCCCTGCTCCCTTCTACTTGAACGCAACTCAGAAACCTCTGGTAGATGGTTCCCAGGCTCTAGTTGGTCTTGATTTCTACCTGGAAGACTGTCTCCCCAAGGCGTGACAATGTTCAGGCCCCTGGACTTGGCCATCTTACCTTGTGTCTGATGCCTGCAGTTCATCATGTGGGTGGTTGACCTGTGTTAGCAAGTGTCCTAGTTCCTGGCCTTGTTACTATGATAACATACCTGACAAAAGCAATGTAAGAAAACAAGGAGTTGTCTGGGCTCACGATTTGAGAGGAAGGATGGCATGACGGCAGGAGTGTGGGGCTATTGGTCACATCTGCAGCCAGGAAGCCAGGGTGGGAGGAGAGAGACAGGCGACAAGGCAGGGTGGATGCTGGTGCTCTGGTCACTTTCATCTCATGGTAGGTGCTGCCTGCATGCAGGTGGCTCTTCCATCCTCAGTTAAGCCTCTCAGGAAGCACCCTTTTAGGCATGCCCAGATGTGTGTTTCCATGGTGATTTTAAATCCTGACAAGAGGGCAATGAAGATAGCCTAAAACAATGGGATTATCTGTGAGGAGGTCATTCAGCAGGGACTGTAGGGACCAATTTTTTTTTTGGTGCGTCTGTTTCCTTTAAGGGTTCTTCCCTGGATGTCCTTTCTGCTGATGTAGCATTTGGTTTTCTCCCAAGATGTTCCATCTCCCGCTCTAGTTGAAGGTCTCGTGGCCTCTAACTGGGCCGTTCATGGGGTTCCCCACAATCGCCTCCTCTGCTGATTGTCTTGCTGCCTTTCCAGGTCTTATGCTGTCACTGAGCTAAGCAAACCCAGGTGACAGAGCCATGCTAGGATATATGGTGGATCTCAGATTGAAGGCCTGGTTCATCTGTCACTTCTGGAAGTGACCTTTTGCTTTCTTCTTCTTCTTCTTCTTCTTCTTCTTCTTCTTCTTCTTCTTCTTCTTCTTCTTTTTCTTCTTCTTCTTCTTCTTCTTCTTCTTCTTCTTCTTCCTCTTCCTCACCATCATCAAGTGGGTCACTCATCATCAACTTGTCTTCCTCCCATCTGTCCCCCCACTAAAACTAAACCCCAAGCCAGCAGAGAAATTCTGGATCGATCCCTTGCTCCAGCCCGGCCTGGCATCTCAAACACAGGTTCCATCATAGGCATCATAGTTTGAGCCTGGGTTCAGTCGCCCTCGCGGGTGTCTGAGTGACTCTGAGAATAAGTTGAAACTAAACTAAGTCAGAGAAGCTTCTGGGGGACTCCAGCCATCATCTCCTTCTCCACTGGCACTTGTCACTGTGACCAAATATCTGATGAGAAGCAACTTTAAGGTGACTTTAGTTCATGATTTGAAGGTACAGTCACCCTGGTGGGGAAGGCCAGGTGGTAGGAATGGCAGTAGGGCCACGAAGATCCTTTCTTACCCTGGATGGATTATAAAGCAGAGACCCAGCAGGAAGTAGAGACAGCCTATAAGACTCAAGGCCCATCCGCACACATCTACTTCCTCTATCTAGACCCTACAGCATGAAGGTGCTGTACTCTCCCCAGATAGCATACACAGGCTTGGAGGAGACATTTCACAGTAAACCCACAGCAGAGCTTGGGAGTAGAGCATGCACTGGGTGGGGGGTTGGGTGGGGGTTGGGAGGGTTGGATGGAGGGTGAGTGGGTGTGGGGGGCTGCCCCTAAGTTTATGCTCATTCCTCTGACTTTACACTGTTGTCAATATGTTAAAAGAGGAAGTCAATTGGACAGTGGTGTCTGGGACCCTGCAATCCTGTACTAAAGTAGATATTTTATAACCAGGCAATGTGAACTATTTCGCATAGTCAATAAATAATTTATACACTGAAAAAAATGTAGAACAGAAACAATCACATTTAATATGCAGTCCTGGGAAGGAAATATGAAATGTGTTTTCTTGCTTTCCTTCTCTCTTTCTCTCTTTCTCTCTCTCTCTCTCTCTCTCTCTCTCTCTCTCTCTTTGGTTTTTGTTTTTGTTTTTCAAGACAGAGTTTTTCTGTGTAGCCTTGGCTATCCTAGACTTTGGCTTTGTAGACCAGGCTGGCCTGGAACTCACAGAGATCTGCCTGCCTCTACCTTCCTGAGAACTGGGATTACAGGCTTGCACCACTATGCCTGGAAGAATGTATTTTCTTTAAAAAAAAAATCATAGAAAGGTTTTGGGAAGATGTGTAATTCTTTATGTAGGAGATGATCTGTCTCTAAGAATGTGTAGATAGGTGCAGACATGTATAGCAATGTATGTGTGATCACATGTATGTCTTACATAAGTACGGGACAATACTGTTTAGTTCTGTCACCTGGCCACAATCTCACAGTCTCCAGTCTCCTATGAAGACAGTCTCATAAGGAACTGTCCACACCACACTGGGTTAGTCTGTGGTCCTGTCTTTTTTTGTACTATATTTTATTAATTTATTCATATTACATCTCAATTGTTATCCCATCCCTTGTATCCTCCCATTCCTCCCTCCTTCCCATTTCCCCCGTACTCCCCTCCCCTATGACTGTGAATGAGGGGGACCTCTTCCCCCTGTATATGCTCATAGGGTATCAAGTCTCTTCTTGCTGTGGGCTTGTCTTATCTATTATTTGATGTCAGAAGATTCATCCCACCGTAAGTGGCACCATTCCCTATTCTGGATACATGAATGTAGAGATCACGTTGCACTTTCTCTCTCTGCTCTTGATTGTGGGTGAAGCTAGCTGCTTTCAGTTCTAGCCTTGGCTACCCTTTCCAAGTGCTGACTGTACCCTGGAATTGTGGACTAGAACAAACCCATTTTCCCCTGAGTTGCTTTTGTCCTGGTGTTTTATCACAGCAACAAAAATGAAAGTAGGACAACATATAAATATATTAAAATGATGTTTTCAATGGTGACTCAATGTTCTTGTTGTGGGTTAAACTACTATTTTTTTCTACAAATAACCACACTTTCCTGTATTTTGTTTTGTTGACATTTATTTTTTATGCGTCAGAGTGTTTTGCACCATGTTCATGCAGTACTTGTGGGAACCAGAAGAGGGCATCAGATCACTTGAAGCTAGAGTTTGGTTGTGAGTCACCACATGGGTGCTAGGAATAAAACTCAGATGTTCTGACAGACAAACAAACAGATGTTTTCAACCAATTAGCCATCTCTCCAGGCCTCTTCTCCAACATTTTCTTTTCCTTTTGTTTTGTTTTGTTTTGTTTTGTTTTTTGTTTGTTTATTTGTTTGTTTTTTGAGACAGGGTTTCTTTGTGTAGATCTGGTTGTCTTGGAACTAGCTATGTAGACACAGAGCTCTGCCTATCACTGCCTTCCAAGTGCTGGGATTGAAGGTATGTGCCACCACCCCCTGAGCCCCATCTTTTCTTATGAAGAAACACGGACATAGGGAAAGAAATCGCAGAGCTCCCTGGCTCTGCAAGATGCATGTACTTACTGGGAGACAAGCGGGTGTCATTGGAGCATTGAAGAAAACCTCTTTTCCCTGTTATTTTTCTTTGTGACCTTTGGAAAACCATGACTTTTCAAAGAGCAGTTAACCTCAGCCCAGTGGGCGCAGCCTGGCTGACCGTTCTTGCTTCCACACTTTGCCATCACAGAACACTGCTCAGGTGCTGAGAGAAGTCAGGGTTACCGGCCTCAAGCCTGCTGGGCCTGTGGTCCTATCCTACCCATATACTTCCTACAGGAGTCTATAGCTCTTTCTTAGGCTTGCACACAGCATGGCAGTGAAGGAGCTCACACTAGCCTCTGAAATACTCCTACGGCTCTGCTCACTATCAGGCAGTGGGAGACTTTGAGGCTCTCAGGTAGAGCTCTGCATCTCCCTTCCCTGATACCTGTAACTCTCTCCTTGGGATGGACGCCCCCCTCCACCACCACCCCCCCTTCTGCTCACATTGTCTTTCCCATCTCTCACCCTAAGGCTTTCTCCTCCCTCTTGTCAATTCTCCTCATGAAGGCCCCTCCCTGCTCTTCTCCCCAGGCCCTCCCCATCCTTTTCCCTGTTCTCCTTAAACCTCTGCTTGCTGTCTTCTCCCCTTCCCCTCTTTTCCAGCTGTGCTGTGACAAGGGACACACAGCATCATCCATGGCCATGTATCTCTTTATCAAAGAGCATGCACAGCGGCCAATTATGGCTAGACATGGCTGGGAGCTAAAAAGCTGTGGCTGAATTTTTCTGTCCAGCAGAGCATGGCAGACATCGGGTTGGAGAAGGAGCTCTAAGCCTCAGGGCCCTGCCGTGGCCAGTCATGGAAGCAGAGCACAGTACCGATAGTGGGTTTGCCTAGCAAGTTGGCATTTGCCGTGAAACTTCTGGTCCATCCCCAAACATCAGAAGGCAGTGGGAGGGCTCTGGGCCACAGCAGCATCCCATGTGTGCCTCTGAGCAGGTGGCCCTGGGGGACAGAGGTGAACTGATTTGTGCTCTCTGCTCCGAACAAGCCCATATTCAAGCTTCACTGTCTGCCTTTAAGTGTTGTGAGCACATGGCACGTACCTGATGCTCCTGAGAACCCCTGGGACACATGAGAGTGGGTAACGTAAGCCAAATACAGATGGGAATACAGCATCATCCCATGCTATGAGGACTTGGGAAAGACAGCTCACAGAGGCAGAGAGTGGAGAAGGAGGCTCCTAGAGGCTTAGATGAGGAGACAGAGGTCAAAGGACACATGGCTCCCATTAGACAGGAGCAGTGGGGTCCTGAGAGCTGAGGCCCAGCGTGTTGGGTGCAGTTAATGTCGTGTACTACAGACTTGAACATTATGGCCCAGATTTTAACTGTTCTTTATAATACAGGGAATTAATAAGTATGTGTACTGGTTGGCTTTCTGTTGCTGTGACAGAGTGCTGGAGATAATCAACTTAGAAAGAGGATGGGTTTGTTCTGACTCACATGCTGAAAGTTACACGCAGTTGGTTCATGGTTGGTTGGATCCATTGCTTCAGGGCCTGTGGTGACACAGCACAGCCAAAGCTTCTGGCAGAATACAACCACTCATGCATAGCTAGGGAATGAAAGAGGAGTTCAACACTCTCTTTGAGAGTGTGCCATCAACAACCTAAGGACCTCACACCAGGCCCTGTGTCCAGTAGACCCACCCCTCCCAATAGCACCATACTAGGCAATGTGTTATCAGCACCTGGCCTCTGGGGGCCCAACCCCACCCACAGGATGTGATGTGATGCATGTGTTAATTAGCTTGAGTCATCCCTTCTATGGTGTGTGTGTGTGTGTGTGTGTGTGTGTGTGTGTGTGTATGTATGTATGTATGTATGTATACCAAAGCAAATTCATATGCCATAAATATATGTAATACAATAAATAATAGGTCCAGGAAAGACAGATAGAAGCCCCATCCTCAGGTAGAAACCTGTTAAACAAGCAGAAAAAAAAAAACACTAGATGGTTGTATTACCGGCTGTTGAAAGGGGAGTTAGTTAGCTTTAGACACGGCCCTGTTATGAACACATTGGTCTCCCCTGACATGGAGATACCTCTTCTCTGTGGCTTTTCACATCCTTGGCACTTGATAATAAGGCATCTATATATTATGAGTCTTGGATTTCTGTTTTCAGATACCTTCCCCCATCACCCAAACAGATAGAAACAACACACACACACACACACACATACACACACACACACACACTCAACACACACACACACACACACACACACACACACACACACACACACACACACACCATGGCAAGCCCACTGCATGTCCTGCAGGCATCTCCAGCTTATTCTATGGTGGAGCTCTTGGTTTCTACCCAACACTGTCTTACTAGGACACCTACATATCTAATGTCTCTTGTCTTTCTAGTTCATGACCTCAACTGAGAACCATCGAATGCCTTCCCCTCTGACACACTTCATCTAATCTCTCCAGAAATGCTCAAAGCCCAACCTGTGCTCTCATCCCTGTGGCTGGCCCAAGCCACCATTAGTGATCCTTTTGTGATTATGATGGCATCCTAATTAGTGTTCCCGTTGAGTCCTCACCATCTAATCTCAACACAAGGCCCCAGAGTGATCCCCAGGTGTTGAACTGCCTCCTTCCATGCCCCCTTATATTCTTCTTGGTTAATTTCACAAAGGTCTAGAAGGGTTCCCAATGCTTGGGTCCATCCAATCCAAAACCCTACCCAACAACCTCTCTTTTTCACATCCCTTCTTGCACAGTCCTTGGATTAAAAAAAAAACCAACAACAACAACAACAACAACAAAAAAACACTACTGGTATGCTATGCCCCAGGAGTTTTGTACCTACTAGCTCTACCATCTACTATCCAAATGGCTCAATCCTTGTCAAAGCGTCACCTTCTTCATTCAGCCCTTCCTGATAGACTACTCCAAGCCATTCCTTAAGACCTCCTATTCAGCTAAAGTGTAACTGGCCAGTCTTTCTGTAGGTTGGCAGGTATCTCTCTGTCCTATGCTGTAAACTACATGAGAATGGAGAAGCTGGCCTGTCTTGAGTCTCCAACTTAGATTAGTCTATGACTCAGAGAATATGGTCTGGAAACAATTGCTGGGTATGGAATATCATGACAGCTTTTTTTGCAACCTCTTCCATGGCCCAGATCCTAGTATTGGGTCATCCAAAGAGTCCTTTGTATGGCCTGTATATTTCTGTGCGAGTCATGTTTACTTTGCTGATAATCCTGTCGCCCTCGCCAGCCTGAGGTCAGCATCTTGAGTTGCACATATTGTATCTGAAGGAAAAGATGACCATCTTCTATGCTGGGTCCCAGGAGTCAAAATGGCAAGAGCCAAAGAGCCATCTACTCCTCCACGCTCTGCCAAATTCCAACCCAAGAAATGGGAACACAAGCATAGGCCTTGGAGTCATCCCCTGGGAACAATGAGGTTCTGCACTGCCTATCCACTGAGCATGTTCTCAGATGCCTTCTGTAGCTCCCTGTGGCCTCTAGAGCCAACCTGGGCAGTGAACGGTACCTGTCGTCACCCGGTACCAGCATCCCCAGCCCTCGGCCAGCATCTTATAAGTAGCTGTCTGCTCCCTTGCACCCCCAACAGTCCTATTTCTCTAGTCCAAGTCCTATTTCATCCCCTTTCACACAGTTCTTTGTTCTATATTCTTCCCACCCCCGACCCAGGGAACTGGTATTCTGAGCCTTTGTTGGGGATTCTAGGGAACTCAGAGTCTTCCAGGCAAGTAAATGGCTTAATGGCGCTGTCTCCTGCCTTCGTCACCTGGAATCAAGGCTAATTAAATACTAGTTGTGTTGTAAAACACTCTCAAGACCGTTCTGATTTTAAGTATTTATCGGGTCTTTTAAGGCCTCTCTGAGTGGCACTAAAATGAATAAGTTACCCACGAGAGCCCCATTCTAGAATCTCTGAACCCCGCCCCGACTCCCTTTTAGAAGGCTTGGTGAGCACTTGGTGAGACTGCAGTGTGTGACTTATCCTGCAGGGCTGAGCTAGGGACCTGGAAGGGGCCCCCACCACTCTGCTGAGTCTGAGAGAGAACAGCGTAGGGCAGAGGCAGGGCCAGCACCGGGCTCTATCGTCTTCCTTGTAGATGTCTCAATGGAATAAGGACAGGAATAAACATGCCATAAATCAGCACTTCTATTGGTGGAGCCTTTATAAGTCAGGCTGAGCGCAGATGGAGGACGGCTTGGCCCCCACTAAGGCTAACATATGGACTTGCTCACTGCCAACCCACATTTCTGGGAGAATATTTAATAGTTTAGAGGAAATGTATTGCTTTAATATGACTTGCCTAGGGAAGCCATTTCAGAGAGAGGCAAAATGCTAATCCCTCCCCTGGTTTTTATTGTATGACCGATGTGGCCCTGAGACGGGATGGGTCCCAGGTGAGCTGTGGGCTATGACTGCAAAGCATCGCATCCATCTGTAGCAGCCAAGCTCAGTGCTACGAAGGAGGGAGGGAGGCACTCTGCACATGCTCTGTGTGCATGTGGGGCTAGGGACTGCTCAGTGGGGAGTCCAGTCAACCCCTGGATGGAAGGAGTGGGACTCGGTCTGCCTCTGGCTACTGCAGGTCTGAGCAGAGCTCAGTGGGATCTGCCTCTTGGCCTGGACCATGTATCAGTCCTACGAAAGTGGGGAGGGGCCTGCCAGGGATAAAGTGGGGGGTGGGAGCTTGAGATGATGAGGTAACAAAGGTGAGAGGTGGGGAATGAACAGGTTTTCTGTTTAAAGAGGCAATGCCCCATTTACACAGCACACTTCCCTGTTTAAGTCACAGTAGTGCCTGGCGTGTCATAGTTCCACTTACAATTTCCAATTTTTAAAAATTTTTAAATTTTAATTTATTTAATTTATTCAGATTACATCCCTAGTGTTATCCTCTCACTTGTATCTTCCCATTCCCACCCTCCCTCCCTCTTCCACTCTATTTCCCTCCCCATGACCTCTGACAGAAGGGGACCTCCTCCCCCACCATATGACCACAGCCTATCAGGTTTCATCCTGATAGCCTGTTTCTCCTTCCTTTGTGTGCCATCAGAGGGGATACCAAGGGGGAAGTGATCAAATCAGGGGCACCAGAGTTCATGTCAGAGGGAGTCTCTGCTCTCCCCACAATCTTGAAGAATGAGCTGTCTGTCCATTGGCTAGATCTGAACTAGGTTCACTGTGTGCATTCCACATGGTTGGTGCAACAGTTTGTGCAAGCCCCCCTGGGTCGAGATCCGCTGGCCTTGATGATCTCCTTGTGGGGATCCTGAACCCCCTGGGTGTGTAGATCAATCCTACACAGCCATCTATGAACACAGTTGTTCACTTTCAGTGCAAAATTCGGCAAATTTCCCAAGGTACCACGATAGTCAGCTTTCACTGTCAGCTTCATACACTCGAAAATCACTTGGAAAGAGTCTCCATTAGGGATTGTCTGGATTAAGTTGACCAGTAAGCATGTCTGTCAGGGATTGGGGTATATCTGTGGGGAACTGTCTTACTTGATGAGAAGAGGGGACTCCCTCACAGGGGCTAGGGAGGAAGAGAAGAGGCCCCAAGAACAAATGAACAGCCCTGAAAGTGGTAGGTGGCCTATGAGAAAAAGGAAGTTTACAGGCCAGATACAGGCAGCACTATTCTCTCTTCTTCCTATCAGCCTTCATGTCAACCCAGACAAGTAGAGTGGAGTCAGAAGGGTCTCATGAACCAGTGCCTGCATGGGTCACAAGGTTCTCCTTGGTGAAGTAAGCCTTTGGCTCATTGCCCTGGATTTCTAAGATAAGTCCATGCTAGACATCAGAAATTCCTGCATCACCTTTTCCATTCTTGTGTATTGACCTAAAAACACAGAGCTGGGAGAGGCCTCCAACAATGGCTGCTAGTTCCCATTCTCTGGTCATGCCCTACAGCTCCTGACTGAGCAGCGACCACACGTCACAGGCACCTGGCTATCAGGTACCTCTGAGACTGTCCAGTGGCAACAGCAGTGTGCTGGGGCCAGCCAGACTGGCTCTGAAGTCACCTGGAGAACTGTCTCAAGTGTCATGATAGGATCCTCCTTGGAGCTTGGCTGCTCCCTGCTGGGGTTCTGACTACCAACACCCTGGGGAGGCATATGGGCTGGGAGTGTCAATCTGACCCTACAAGCTGCAGTGTTGCCCTAAAACACTGTCATTTCTTCCTGACACAAACACAATCTGTCTCCCAGAATCGTTGCCATAAATAACAGTGCTTCCCAAATGGATTCCGCACATGGTTTGCGTCCATGCCTTGCCTGGAGCTCATTTCTGAGGTTACACCTAAAACACAGGGCAGAGAGAGGACTGAAGGGTGACCTTAGCCAGCCATGTGCCTGGTGTCTGATTCTGTCCTTCATGCTTTCTTCCGTGTCCCATCCCCATAGCTGTTCCAGACTTGCTCCCCTGGAGTTGGCGGTGCTGCACATGGACTCCGATGTCATTGGAGCTCAGGGTTGTACTTCCCTCAGTCCATGTGCATGGAACACAAGGTCACACAAGGTCGTAACGCCATGTCCCTTCTGTGTGCCCTCAGTGAAAAAGAGAAGCTCAGAGAGGTCAAGTCCATGCTTGCAGATCACACAGGGAAGAACTCCATAAGAAGACAAAAGCAGAGGTCTTCATTCCTACAATCAGGCCTATGAGTCCTTAAGGCGAGTCAAAGGATGGTCCAGTTAGGGGCTTGACTTCCTAAAGATGCTTTCAATTTTTTTTTTTAACAAGGAGAGTGCAGATGCCCGTGAATGTTCTCTTGACTTTTTGCTATGCTGCCCACACTATCCGTTTTCTTCATTAAGCCTTAGCCTATTAATAACCAGCCATTTGTCTTAATTCAATAAAAAGATGATTGATCGCGTTTGTGAGGGTTTCATCGAGCTCTTGAAGGTGATGAACGGCCTGCAGTCAGGAAGCCTGAGAGAAACTGTGCCAGTGCCTTGCTTTACAAGATGCTGGCTGTCTGTTTCGCCGAACACTTTAGAGATGCATGCTGGACATCTGTAAGAATCAAATGCCATGCAGCATTCACACAGGCCTGTAAGTGCTGAGCTCTCAACTCTGGCATTAGAGGCTCCACTTTGTCCCATCTACTTGGAAGAGGGAAGCTCCCTGCACTCCACTAAAGATGCATCCCAGGTCCAGCTTGGAAGAACTGGTCACCACTGTGGGGGATGTGTCCTTCCTGCCCTCAAACGAGCTGGAAAGAATTCCTTACTGTGGTGATAGGAAAGTCATGGGTGTTGGTAGCTGGCCCTGGGGAGAATTGAATTTCCATTGTTTACTAGCTGCCTGCTCTCTCTCTCTGCTGGTCTGCCATGGCAGCAGAAAGAACACGGAACTCTTCCAGTACTTGGTGGACACTTGCTACACAGCTCCCAGCACCGATCCAAGGCAACCCAGGCTCCACTAACAAGACCTCCCAGGTCCTGGCCAACACACTGTGGGGTAATGTGTCCTTCCTTCCCCAAGAACTGAGTAGAAGATAGAAAGCACCGAACACAGAGCAGGCCTGACAGAAAATCCTCTCCAGTTTCCTGTGGTCCCTCACCAGTTTCCTGTGGTGCCTCATGTGTGTCATGCTGAGAGGACGTCAGACAGTCAACTCCTTTGAAAAGTCACTGAGACTGCATTATTGGGTCCCTTATTCGAGACAATATCTCAAAACCCTGGAAGAGAGTTCTGATCAATAGACTGTGAGGATGGTGAGAGGCTGTTACTAGGAAAGAAACACATTATTAGGAAGATTAAAGGATAATAAGGCTGCTAGGAAGGCGAGGGTGGGCGGACGCCTCCGGAACCCTTCTGGCTGATGTGTGCACAGTTGCGTGGCTTCTCTTCCTCTGACAGGATCATCTGGTTAAGTGGACTGACTCTTTTATATGCCTTCCCTTTCTTTTTTTTCTGGTCTCTAAGGATGAAATCAAGAATATTTGTCACTTGTGTACAAGCTCCTAGAACCCACGTAGTATTTGATTCATTGTGTCTTCACTTGGGCCATGGGTGTTTGGGGGAACACTTCCTGACTTCTGGAGCTCCATGCTGAGGACACATGGGCAAGTCACTCACCTGGATAAGTATTTCCTAACATTCTCTGATGTGGAGAACACAGAGCACCTGGCTGGACACTCCCTCTTGGCTCTTCTGTCCAGTGGGAAGTCACGCTTGTCCAATGGATCTGTGAGGTCCCAGGATCAGCCAGCAGTCATGTCCTTACTCCTGAAGGAGGAGAGGGAAAAATGCCTGTGAGACGCAGGCTGCTCATGGAACCATCACCAGCCTGGGCTTCCGGTAGAAGCTTCCAGATGCTGGAGTCTCCCAAAATCACCTTGGCACTGTCTTCTGAGGTCGGAAAGGAGGTGGCGATTGCTGTTGCTCAGGAAGAAAGGAAGCCTTAGAGGTCCAGCAGATGTCTGCAGATGAGGAGAGAAGGTATCTTGTGAGGTCATCCACGGAAGTGGAGTCAGGGTGAGAGGAAAGAAGTCCAAGTTATCAGGTAGGACTTGTTCAGATCAGCTGGATATGGCAGCTATGTGCGAGCTCTAGACCAGTGGTTCTCCTAATGCTGTGACCCTTTAATACAGTTCCTTGTGTTGTGGTGACCCCCAAACATAAGATTATTTTCATTGCTACTTTGTAACTGCATTTTTGCTACTGTTATGAATTATAATGTAAGTATCTATGTTTCCCCCCCCCAAAAAAGGGGGGTGACCCCCCCAAAAGGATCACAACCTACAGGTTTAGAACCACTACTTTAGACCCTGAGCCCTTTCACCAGACTGGTCATTGGAAGGGGAGGTTGAAAGGTGTTGGCTGCCCTGTTGATTCACAGATAGATGCCTGTGTTGGTGCAAGGCCTCTTGGCTGAAGGGCTCACAAGTAGGAGCTGAGTTGCATATGAGAATAGGTTGCTTTGTCCATGGTGTCTTACAACAGAGGCCAGCCGGAACCCTGTGAAAGGATTGAGAGGTCTGCAGGACAGTGCTGTCCCAAGGGTGTCCGACTTAGCTCCTTCCTGTACTCTGTAAATGTATCACCTTCCCTCAGCCTGTTGCAAGATGTAATGGAGTGAGGCCCTAAGACGGGTGGGGCCACTCTGAACATACCGTTCCCTAAGTAGGTCAGAGGGAAATGAGATGCAAAGGTCAGAGAGGTGCTACCCAGATTGCCTTGATGCTAGAGAGAGCACGCCTAGAAGCTCGGAAGCACAAGGAACTCTGTTCTCAGCTGCTAGAGCACCTAGGAGGACACACATCCCTGGAGACAACGTGATTTAAGTCAACCGTGGGCCTATGAAACTGAAATTACCTTATTTTGTGTGTGTGTGTGTGTGTGTGTGTGTGTGTGTGTGTGTGTGTGTGTGTGTTTTCACCTATGTGTGCCACTTGTCCCAGCATTTGTAGACAGTTGAGGTGGACAGTTAAACTCGGATCTATGGCTGGATCTGCCCTGCAGGTGGCAGTGGGTTTATTCCCTCCTGCTTGTAGAAGAGGAGAAGCCATGCTGATCTTGCAGAGAAGGGGGCAACTAGGGACTTTGGGCTGACAGCTGCCTCCTAAAATAAGGGTATATGGTGGGGCCCACTACTGCTCAGAGCTAGGCCGAGATGCTCAGATCCTCTAAGTGCCAGAAGGCTTCATAGGGTCTCTCCCCTCCCCTATCCCTACTACAGACATAGGCTCCAGGTTGGGTTCAGAGATTGGGAATGGCTTGTCCAGGTCAGCGGATAGGCGATGGAGAGCCAGAGCCCAGAGATTTTGATTCCAGGGACTTCTTTAGGCACAAGAGAGGAGAGTGAAAGACCAAGCATCCCAGGAAAGAGCCTGAACAGGGAAGGTGTAAAGACCCCGAAGACTAGGAATTCTGCATCACACACCAAACAAGGAATGCTTTGTGGGAAGGTTCCCTTTGTCCTTTGGGGCCCCCAGGACACTGGCATCATCACCTAAATGCCTAGGATAGGATGATATCTGAACATGAGAAGTAGATTTTCAAGTGAGTCACACAAGCATAGGTGATACCTTAGCAACCTGGGACCCTACTTGGTTTGGGCTTTACCCTTCAAATATTGCACTTGGCAGCCCGAGATCCTTACCTGCATGCACTATGCATGTAAATCCCTCTTCAGACAATGTATGTAGCAACTTGTTAGCAACCTAGGACCCCTACCCACATTGAGATACGCATATATTCCACTCTGAAAAGTGGATTAAGTTTTTCCTCCTCTTAATGATTACTAAATTTCATATCCTATTCAGTCATATTCCAGTTATGCACAGTATGGAAATAGAGAGGCTGATTTTGGTGAACTGGTTTTGGGTGCATTTGCATTGAGGCAAACTGTTATGTAGGTGAACTTGTGAGGAGAATTCCGTATTTATTACTTTATACCTGTGCATAGTTGGGCATGCATATAATTAACATAATATGCATTATACAAAGGGACCTATGCACTGGACAAAGGGTTTATATATTTATATTCCAAGCCTGTCAACAGTATCTTCTCCTTCCTTTAGTCTCCACAAAGAAGCTTCTAGGCAATAAACTGTCGCCCTTGAGTGTCTTCATTCATATGACCATGGTCACTCTTGACAGCATATTTGACCTGCACTATCACTTTGCGTTGAGTAAGGTTATCTGGCTTATTATAAGGTGTGCACTTATTTCATTCTCTTAGATCAGGTGCCAAGAACCTGGAAACCCAACCACCAGTAACATAAGGACGATAGTGATGTCCCCAGAGACACTGGGGCTCCAAGTCAGTGAGTAGTCCTGGTCCAGATCAGTGACAGGCAGTGGATCTAGGGGGATATATCTGTCCTGTGAGACCAAAGCCCACTGTATGGCCAGCACCAGCCACCTTGGAAAAATGAGAGAAAGGACAAGCCTGGCCACAGGCTTGCAGGCTCCGTCCCTGTCTGTTGCTAGCCTCCGTCTTCCCGCTCCTGCTAGGCACTCCAGGCTTTGGATTTATATGTCACGCAGGGCCCACCACACTCCCAGTCCATTCCAGGAGAAGCCTCTTTGAAGGCAAAATAGATTCCAGAATGATCGCTCACTAAGAGACATTCATCAGTGAGATGTCCTCCATAAAACTGAAATATCATAAAATCGTACACACGTGGGCCTGGAGCTGGGCAGGAACCATATTTCAGGGGAGAACATGGGCTGTGCAGAACACTGGTGACTGTGTTGATAAATTAGACCCTGGTTTACACTGTTACTGGCTTGTTGGAGAGAGTGAAATGGCCTTTCCTTCAGCATTCCTGCCTCCCAGGAAAGCAGGGACAGTTGCCTCATCAGCCATCAGTCACAGGCAAGGGCAGCTGGCTCCGAGAAATGTCTGGGTGCCTTGGGAGAGGCCAGCTTGGCTCAGAAGTGGGAGAGAGGTAAAGGGGATGTGAGTGTTGCAGTCTTACAAGTGGCTTGGTGTGGAGAGCACCTTGTGCTACTGCCTCTCCATCACAGTGGTAGAGTCCACACTACACCTACCACAGGCTAACAGGTTGCTGTAAACAGGTGACTTGTAGATGACCTCTTTGTTCCCCCAACCCCAAGACTTCACAATGCTGGCCTATAGTGTCCCTGCCTCCTATAGAGAAGAAAATGTCACCTGTCTGAAATCATTCTTGGTCAGGTGGCAACTCCAAGTCACACTAGTCTTTCGTCTGGGGCCTGCTGCTCCCTACCCAGATATGAGCCAGGTGGCGAACTTCTGTTACTTCAGGCTTCATGGAGATTTGAACCCCTGTTCAGACAGCACTTTTAATGACAATAGAGGCACAAGTTGACATGGAGGAACAAAGGCCACATTTGTAGAATCTCTCTGCTAGCATTCTGTGAGTGACCTGTGCCCGCCCTCTCTCAGGTCTTTCTACAGAGGCCTCTGAGTGACATCCATTTTAGAGACTGCTTCACTGAGGCCCAAGCTCAGCACTCACCAGGTAGCCAATTGGGTGAAAGAGCCAGGCTGTGGACCTGGCTTGAGAATACAGTCTTCTGGGCTCCTGTACTTCCTGTTGCTGCCTCACGTGGACACCTGCCAGTCACTGGCTTGGTGAGAAGGCTGTGTGGAGTCCCAGGACATGGGCACTGATGTAACACTAACAGGTTACTGGCTATGCTATACATAAAACAGCCATTCCAAGCTGCTTTCCCTTTGCTTCTGGAGCAGCTGGATGGCTGTCAATCATGTATGGATTGCTGAATGACTGCACCGGGACATGAGAAATAAATGCAGGCCCAGGAAGAGAGGCTTGTTGCTGCAGAGCTCAGATCCAGAAGCAGAAGGATTCCTCACCTGCTTATCTCTGGACCTGCTCTGGGCAGGGAGTAAAGACAGATCAATTAGGTACCAGCTGAGCCCCATCTCCTGGAACAGAACCTTTTCCCAGCCAAGGACCAGCTCTGCGTCCTATGGGATACAGGCTTCCCTGCCCTCCCTGCAGCCCTCACTGTTGTTCCGACTCCTCCCTGTTGGCTCCTGCTCTGCCAGATGCCCTCAGCTACCAGCCTTCCTCTGGCTTCTTGGCATCTACCTTGTCCCCTGCACAGAAGCTGGGAGCAAACACTTGGCCACCTCATGACTCCTCCTGAAGCAGCTTCAATGGACACAGTGCTGCCCTAACAAGCCCTGCAGACCCCCCTCAGACTCAGCAAGATGTCTCTCCTAGTCATACCTGGCTCTCTACCCAGCAAGTGTCCCATCCTTTCTTCTACGGCTGGAAATTTTTGCTTGTTTTTTTTTTTCCTCCTCTTTCCCCCACATCCACAAGGTCAGCTCAACACTTATATTTCAAGCACTAGGTGTCCGTGTGCTATCCCATAGTAGTGTTCCAAGCTACCCAGGTTCTAAGTGGGAAGGTGGCCCAATGATCTCATCACCATACTGTGATGCAACCTAGCAAACTGGCAGGTGTCGTCACAGGGACTGGGATGGCTGATCCTGAAGAGGATAGATGATGTGATCTGCGAAAGCCCTGGAAGCCTCCAAGGTACTTTATATCCTCAACGGGGTTGAGTAAGCTGAACTCTGGGAACACTATTTGTGAGGGACCAATGTCAGTCCCACCTCTCCAGGTCCCAGCTCAGCTCCCAATATTGTCTGAGCACACATTCTTTTCCTCAGCTGTGCCTGTCCATGGGCCACTGGAAGACACCTGAGTCTGCCCCTATTTCCATCCATTTCCATGAAGAGCATCCTTCTGAAGTCAGTCTTGGCCTTCTGCTTTTAGGCAGCCAAGCTTTGAGCATGCTGACCACTCCACCTTTTGCCAGGGTGACCTTCTATCTTCCAGTCTTTGAGCCCTGAGATGGGGGAAAAGCAAATTTTCAGTTTAGGGAGAGAAATTAGACTCAGATATCTCTGGGTACCACAATGCTCCATTGGCCACAGATAGATGAGAGCACTAAGCACACAAAGAGACATATGAGGAACTTAGCCTCTTTATATGCTATGGAGAGGATTCAGGGTCTTGTACTGCTGGCTGTGGTATCAATAAAAGTGGGAACCAACCCAGAGTGCCCCCCAGTTGGGATAGGAAGGTGGCCTTCATTCCTCTAACAAGCTGTATACTTGAACTTTTCTCATCACCAGCTTTTCGGCCTTCCATCTTTTCTTACTTGATAATGAGGCTGGTGGCTTGGAGGGCTGTTACCTGAGCCCCTTTGACTGCTTGAATGCCTCCCAGGATCTCTTGACTAGTTAAGTCAGGGTCTAGGAATGACTGGCACGGGTACCCATGTCTGTCCACGTTGGGTCAGGACTTACCTGGAAATACTGGGGTATATCCTTGTCTCTGCTGCCTTGAAGAGTACTGGCCTTACTTGGCTATTCCTTGGGGAGTCCTCTGTGGAAGCAGTTCATCTTGAAGCCCCCCTTTTTGTATATTGTTCTTCAGAACCAGGGGTTTGTCAGCAGGGCTCTTTTTGGACTGAGACATTGACGTGAGTTGTGCATTTGGTTTTGGCAGTGAGATGCGCTGATTTTGTGGCCCCAATTATCATAGTATGAACACGGAGTTCTGAAAAAAAATATACATATATAAAGAAGAGCTGCCAAATGTGGTGAGTAACTTCATTCCCCAACATTTACGCAGGTTTTGGTGCCAGGTATGTAGCTCACAAATCAAAGAGCTGAGCCTGGCTCCTGCAAGGTAGGGAGGGAGGCACCATCTGCACACCGGAGTCAGGAGCAAGAAGGTGGTAGAGATGGGTTTGCTCTTCTTGTAGAAGCAGGGATGGGCTTCAGAGAGACAGCCTTGGAGGAGTGGACCTGGGGCATGTGCTTACTGTGTGGCGCTGGCATGGAAGGGACTCTAGGACAAAGCATTAGAAAGTGTTGTAGCATATTCAGTGAAAGGAAGTCTAGTTCTGGCAAGCCCCTGTTGCATAAGCACTCGGAATCTTGCATGCACATTTAGCTGTGGAAGAAGAGGGAAGAAAGACATCTACACAGTAGCCTGGACTCCAGGCCTCCCCCAGATGGGTTGAGTTCACCCTATGAAGTTGGGGCTGTTCTTTCTCTCTTGCCAAAACTGGCCCTTGAATACCCCTGCTCTCCAGCCCCATGGTCTCACCTGCTCCCAAATCAAACATGGCCAGCTCTTTCCCAACCATCACCATGCTCAGACTGGGTTCACTTTCCATCTGTACCCTGCACTGCACCGTTACAAGGAACCTCCTCTACCATCCCAGCTGGCCTCCTAGATCCCACGAATGATGTCTGCATCCTATAAGGGACTCCCATGCTCCCAAAGAGATAAGATGTTTGCTTACGTGGTTGGTTGGTCTCACTCTCTAAAGGACAGGGCCAGCCTGAGACTCAAGCCTCTCTGCATGTTGCACAGAGCAGTGTTCACTGCAGTGTCAGGCCACACCTGGGGGTAGACCTTTCTCCTCTCACTTCCTTGAATTTGTGATCTTAAGTTTGTGAGTTTGCATCTTAAAGTTTCTGGACCATTAGAGTCTTTACCATTATGGACAGGCAAGGCCCTCTCCCTGGCTGTGCTGGTCACCAAGGGGCCTGACAAGTCTACTGCCATCACTTCTGTAGGAGGAGCTGTCCTGCCTGAGCTTCCTCTCCCTGGTCATGCTGTATCATTCTCTAGTCCTTTCTCCTGGAGCTCTGACCATACCAATGTCACTCAGTCATGCCTGGAGGATGGCTGGAACACCCGCCTATTGTTGTGTGGTAGCTGGACCTTAATTTCAGGGTGCCCAGTCACTCTTACCTCCTTATCCATAGCTCACAGTACTTGTGTGATGGTGTCTTAAGAAACCATCAAAAGCCACCGTGTGTCACAGGAGGTCAGGATACTCATGGGATCGGCAGATTGTGTCGTCAAGGCATGAACAGGGACAACATTGTGGGGCTACATAAAGAACCAGGGCACATCTCTTGCTAAGTGACAGGTGGTGGAGAGAGCTGGCATGTCTGTAAGACCCTTATGAGATGAGGTCACTTGTCAAGACACCTTAGACACAAGTGCACAAGCTGAACTTTCTGAAGGCCAAAGGGAAAGCTGGAGAGGATGAGTGGAGATCACAGCCGGGAGAGGAAAGGCTGGCATGGAAGGGAGGGAGCAGCAGTGTGGGATGAGATGAGAAGTTTGAATGTATGAGGTCACATGTAGGTGACCTCTATAAACACATCCTCATTTGTATCCATATCTGTATCCGTGGCCTTATCATGCTTGCAGCACATTCATACCCACATCTGTATCCTCATCCTCATTAACATATATTTCCACATCCATGTCTTCACTAACGCCCATATCTACATTCATATCCACATCTGCATCCACATCTGTATCCACATCCATATCTATAGCTTTATCTACACCCATGGCCACATCCTCGACCTCATTGGTATCTGCATTTATATCTGGGGTTACCTTGGAAAGCATCAAGCCACTGAGGGGTCTGGGCCAAAAAAGGATGATGACACAAAAGGGCTTATTTGTAGGGAAAGATGCTTTTAGCAGTGATGCTGGTGAGAAGAGAGGCGGTCTCAGGACCAATGGCAGAACCAAAGTCAGAAAACCCCCTGGTACAAACCAAGGGAGGCATCAAAAAGAACCTGTACTCAGGGTAGCATCCTGGAGAGAGAGGGATGGGATCCTGGAGAGGGAGGGGTGAGGTCCTAGGGAGGAAGTGGTAGGGCCCTGGGGAGAGAAGGGTGGGGCCCTGGAGATGAAAGGGTGGCACCCTGGAGAGGGAGGGGTAGAACCCTACTGACTAGCCCCTAAGGGAGAAGACTTCTCAGTGACCATTTTGGAAGAAAAAGAGCAAACTTAGTTTTGAATATTTTTTCATTCCTTGCTTGCGGGGAAGAAACTGTAAAAACTGCAGGCAGGTATGAACCATGTCTTGGTAATTTCCAGAGATTGCCTGTAATATGATAGGCACATAAAAGATTCTAAAAGTGACTACTTTGCATATACAAGATTGGAGGCTCGCAGAACTTGATGGTGGGAGGGGGCAGCACCATTCACTGCGGTTCCCAGCACGGGGGTGGGGCAGGGTGGGGGGTTGGGATTGGGTGTGGGGGGACGCGGATGGGGAGAGCAATGATCTGGCTC
Source organism: Acomys minous (assembly GCF_964271855.1). Classification (NCBI taxonomy): domain Eukaryota; kingdom Metazoa; phylum Chordata; class Mammalia; order Rodentia; family Muridae; genus Acomys; species Acomys minous. Next base: position 15,857,244 of record NC_140493.1, on the reverse strand, counting down.
ATTGGGAACTAGGCTTTGTATATGGGCAGCCTGCAGCTGCAGGACAAGACCTTGGACCTCCTGCTTACTTTTTCTCAGGCTTTATTCTGCTCCCACCCTTTGGTGGACCACAACCCAGGTGTGACAGTCAACCCAGCTCTCACTGTTTTCAACCTCCCTTGTTCCAATGCTCAACTCCAGATAGAAGTCATAAGCTGGGCCTGGGTGTTGGTATGCAGGCGATTCAACTGGCCTGCCCTCAAGGACCTGCAGGGTCCTGACAATGTCCTAGTCATCACCTGCGCCAGGTTGTGAGGGAGGTAAGGGCAGCCTGCCACCCCAACTGTCTGTCTCTCTTAGTCTCTGTCTTTCTGTCTCTGTCTCTCTGTCTCTCTATCTTTCGGTCTGTCTCTCAGTCTTTCTCTCTGTCTCTTTCTTTCTCTGCCCTCATTGTTCACTCAGGCTCTATCTCTTCTCCCTTTCTTCTCCCCGCCAAAAAACCTCTTTTATTCCAGATATGTTATGTGATGTGGTCCTAATCATATAATACTGGAGAGATGGCTCAGTGGATAAAGAGGGGCTCTGAGTTTCTATTACCAGCATCCAATGTAAAATAGTATGCATATGGCAGTCCAGCCTGCCTGTGATTTCAGTCTGAAAAGGGAGAGACAAGTAGCTCTGAAAATAAGCTGGCTAGAGAGACCCTGCCTCAATGAATATCACCAAGGGCCATTGAAGAAGATATCTTATGTCACCCTTTGGCCTTTGGATGTGTGTATATTCACATCCTTGCCCGCCTATGCATACACATGTACATGCAAAATAATTAAAAATCAATTAAAAACAAGCAAAAAGAAATCACAATTTCATCAGAATGAGGTTCGTTGGGGCCTAAGCTTAAGCATACAGTGTCAGGACCCATTGTGGTTCTCTGAGGAAGCAAAGAGGACAATGTACATATTCTGAAAGGTTCTCTTTCACAGCCCAGGGTCTAAGAGATCTGTCTTCAAACATAAGGAGAAATTGGGAGCTTAAAAATAAGCAGGCGTATAAATGGGACTGTCTGGGATGTGTGCCCTGGGGAAACTGATTTCTCAAAGGCAGAAAACATGACTGGGAAACAAAACTTCTCCAAATCTGTGTCAAAAGGACGCTGACCTGCTCCCTGGAGCTCAAAGTTACAGGAAGAAGGATGTGCCAACAGACAAGGAGACAGCTAGCTACTCGCCCCTGGTCATAAGGTGACTCCCTGACACCTGGGCTCCACTGTGCATAGCCCCTGAGCAATGTTCAGCAAGATCAGGGCATGGGGATGTTAGTGCTGTCTGGGGTTTTCTAGGTGAGGCAGAAAATGGCTCCAAAGGTCACAGGAATTGAGAGAATCCTCTAGATTACTGTGTAAGATGCAAGAAGACTTTGCCTGTCTTGGAAGGTGAGGAAGGTGAGCAGAGCTTAAAGTTGGATGTGGCAATATGCCCCCAATTCCAAACTGGAACTATCCCCTGGCTTCTGAAGCCTGCGGGGTTGCTGAGGTCCTGGATTACTCAGCTGTCTGTGGGTCTGTGGAGGCCCAGCAAGGCGCATGCCTTTCCACAGAGCTGGGCATGTGACTATTGCAACGTGTACATGGAGTGGGAGTGCCCAGAGGCAGTTGGAAAAACAGGAGAATGAATAATCCACCCCCCAAAGAAGCAGGGAGACCCCAGATGGTCTTGTATGCAGCCAACTGTATACACAGGAATCTCCAGTATCCCAGATAAATCAGCAAAACAAAAGAGATTGTGGTGGTGCCTCATCTACCATTGATGACCTAGTTTATTCCTGTTTAACTCTATATAACCACTGTAGGCATATCTTCGGATGCTACCCTTCTGCCTTGGATACTTTTCCTATTGCTGTGATGAGACACTGACTCATGAAAGGAAGTATTTGATTGAGTTTACAGTTCCAGAGGGTTAGAGTCCATCACAGTGGAGGGACAGCGTGGTGGCACAAGCACCTGTGAGCTCACATCTCAAACTGTAAGGAGGAGGCAGAGAGCAAACTGGGAAGAGCGCCACTCTTTTGAAACCTCAAACCCACCCCTGGTGACATACTTTCTCCAAGAAAGTTACATCCTAATGTTGAATGTTGGTCTGGTTCTATGCATTCAAATGCTAAATTCTTGGCGCCCCCCCACCCCCACCAATCCAAGACCTGACTGCAGTTGAGCTGATTACATCTTCTCAAACACTGGTCTTTGCTGTGTAAACTTTGCTCTACCTAATTGAAAGTTAGTTGGTTAATAAAGTCACTGAAGCCTGTAACTGGGCAGAAGAAAAGTAGGTGGAGCTTAGGGTCAGATGGGAACCACAAGGCAAGAGACAGAAGCAAGAGAGAAAGCCAGAGAGAAGGAAGTCACCATGGGGCAGGAAGGACCATGAGCATGTGGCCATGAGAGGTCTGGCCTGATGGAACAGAAGCAGCCGAGGAAGGAACAAGTATGGCAAATAACTTGGGTTTTGTAGCTGGGAAACAGCAAAACAATTTAGAGGGTGATGTCAGCCTAGTTACTGTGCTTTAAAGCTTTTACAAATCTAAAAGATCTCTGTCTCGATTACTTGTGAACTAGCTGGGATAGAGAAGCCCTCACGAGTCTAATAGCCAACTCAGCAACATCCTTGTCTTCCCTAAACAGGGGGAACCAAGTAACCAAATTCCAAAGACTCCTGGGGGGAACATCTTATTCAAATCTGCACACCTTGTCGCGTCACTCTGTTTTGCCCTTATTTTTGTCCTCTGTTGGTGACTGTTCAGGCATCTTTATTTCCAGCCTCATTTCTAGCTTTTTCCAAGATTTGTCTTGTTTGTCTGGTGTGGCTATTTCTAGGATGTGTGCACATCCTTTACCTGTGGTCAGTTTAACCTGCACCGTGGTGGCCTGGGGACCAGTGTATTTGAAAATATGGAGGGCCTCCAATCTTTGGGTAGTGCTCCCCTGCTTTTATCCTAGTCTCTGCTTCATGTATGTGTGGGGCTTTTCTTCCTGCCCCTCAAACCCTATACCCTCCCCAGAGCCCATCTGAAATCAAGCTTCTTGGGGGCTAGTTTCAGGTTCAGCCATCAGGACCCAGAGAGGCATATTCAGTCCCTAGAATATTACAGAGTTGTCAGTTTCTCCATGTTTTAAGTTGGTGTTTCCTTTATGTGTTTGTAAGAAAGGTTATTATTGGCATATCGATTGACAAATTGTATCCATCATTAGAGCAAAGACTACTCTTTTCATTCTTTGCTTTTGTAAAACTTGTAATTTTTTTAAAAAAATCATTTTTAATTGTCAAAGAACAAATGCATATATTTATGAGTGCAAAACAATGTTTGATATAAGTAGACATTGCAGCAAATTAAACCAAGTTCATTAACTTCTACAGAGCCTCACCGACTTGTCGCTTTCATTCTTTTTGTTGACCTAGGCAATCTAATGTACCACAGGTTGACCCATTCTTGGCTCCCTTGGGGGACCTTAAAGAGTCCCTGTCATCTTTTGTAGACGGCATTGCTTCTTTGAACATATGGATGAAGCCCCTAGGGGCTTGCCAGTCCCCCCGCACCCCCCTACCCCTAAGCTCTGTGTTTACAAATGGCCTGTCTCTCGGGAATAAATCTTTGCACTTTCCCCAGGAAATATAGTCTATAAATCACAGTGACATTTCAGATGAGATTCGCCTCCTCCTGCGCCTCTGCCTTTAAGTGACCCCCATCCCTGTGTGTGTTGCAATACTTGACGGAGGCCAACGTAGCCAGGTCTGGGTAGGGATAGTTAGTTAAAGATTAGATCACTGACATCTTCAAATGCCACGTTTGTCAGCGCAGGAGTGACCCTCTCTCAGGTGCTGGATGGGATGGCTCTGCAATTTTTGGTGTGGGAGCTGCAGACCTCGCTGACATCCTGGTTTTGGAATGCTGCTGTCCTCGCAGATGGCAGCTACTTTTTTTTTTTTAACACTGTGATAATTGATTTTATTGTCAACTTGGCTAGGCCACGGTGAGTGTTTACCAGAATTAAAATTAGATATGAATGAAATGACTGAGCAGATAGAAGAGGAATGAGACTGTGTACCTTAGTAAATAGAACAACAACAACAATAACAACAACAAAACCCAAAACAAACAAAAAAAAAAAAAAAGAAAAGAAAAAAGGGATTGTTTCTAAAGAGATGGAATTAGACAGGGTGTAAGAATAAAATGATGGTCACAGATAATGTCATCAAAGAAATAGAAAATGCAAAGACAGAAGGTTAATAAAAGTTTTGGGAAGTTCACACATAGAAGACTGGACAAGAGCCTGGCAGGAGAATTCAATAAGCAAATGTGCTTTCAGCCAAGCTGGACATCCTAAGTTCAACCCTCAGTATGGACATTGTAGAAGCAAAGTAAAGGATTGGTTCCCACAAATGTCCTCTAACACACACACACATACAACACAACACAACACACACACACACACACACACACACACTACATTGGAGAAATGGAGGCAGATACTGAACACAGGGCACAAAGACTAGAGAAGCTGCATTTGCAACTAAACACAGTCTCCTGAAATACCAAGAGGCCCCAGTGTCACAAGAGAATATTGCTGCAGAACAGCAATTACCCAGAACAGACCCCAGCAAACCACACTTTGAGAAGCTGCTGGACTCCAGTGAAAGAACAGCTACTGTCCTCCAGGCAGGCAGAGCAGAATTCTCACAGAGCAAACTCAGACAGATGCCAGTCTTTTGACAAGCCTTTATACCAGATGGAATTGGGGACACAGATTTAAGATACACAGAGAACGCAGTGTGAGGCAGGCTGGCTGTCAGTGCACATCACATGAAAGCCTGAAAATGCTGTCCTGGGGCTTTCCTCAGCATCTGCTTGAGAACTAGTTTGACTCACCAAGATGATGGGAGGGAGGAGGGAAGATAGCTGGAGGCCACAGCAGACACCCATGGGTGGCCAGAAAAGCCAGGGTGGGATGGAAGAGAGAAGAGCCCTACCCTCTCAGAGGGTGAGGAATCATCAAGCTGAGTATAGAGGAAAAAGGAGTGTGTAAAGGGTAAAGAAATATGGCTGATCATAGGAACTGAACATGGTGCTTTGGAACAGAGGAGGGAAAAGGCTAGAATGCATGTTAAATGCCCATCAGAGGGAAGATGCTTACAAGTGTAGCAGAGAGAAAGAATAAGCCAAACACAGCACAGAGGGAAGGGTGTGTGTGTGTGTGTGTGTGTGTGTGTGTGTGTGTGTGTGTGTGTGTGTGACATAATATACATGGATGTCACACAATTGTGACAGAATGAAGACAAATATCCTGATTCCACTGAAAAACACAGGAATGGGTTTGATGCAAACAAAAGAAATAGGCTTTCAGACTGGACAACAGAAAAGAACCCAGCACTATGCTGTGTACACAAGGCCTGCCGAAAGTAAAGAGATTAAACAAGCACGAAGGGGTCTGGAGGGGTGCTTTGGGGGTTAGGAGCACTTGCAGTGGACCTACGTTTGGTTCCCAGTACTCATGTTGGTCAACCCACAGCAACCTGTAACTCCACCTCCAGGGGACCCAACAACCCTCTTTGGCCTTTCATGGGCACCTGATGTGCACATATCAACCCCCCAACACACACACACACACACACACACACACACACACACACACACACACACATTAAACATAAAATCTAAAAAGAGAGTTCAAGTGACTATATGTCTGAAAACCCCAAATGGAAGGAAATCGGGCTCAAAGGGCAGATACTTAATGTCGCCACAGCTGCCAGTCACCAGGAAGATGGCGTGGTCGGAAGACCTGAAAAGGGCAGCAGTTGAAGGGTGCACTGGAGGCACTAATAGGAGTTCAGCAAGAAGAAACAAACACACAATGAATGGGGGAACCAGCCATTATTAGGAAGAAGATGGAAGCTGTCAATGACATGACCAATGGGGCAGAGCCTACAATGGCACATTGAACTCTGACCTCTGGTAATTGAGAATACATTGTCTTTTAAAAGTACACGGAACAGCCTGCAAATTGAGCATGTCTATTGCTACAAAGAGAATCTCATTAAAGTCCCGAAGCGCAGAAATGATCCATCCAGCCCCCTCTTACTACAAGCAGAAAAACTAGAAGTTAATTATGGAGCTAGCAGAAGTGAACACTTGCCCACAAAGCATGTCAATAAACAACTTGGAACAAAGACCGAATAACTTCAAAGATGAGAATCCAGGTTGCGGAGCTGCCTTGGTGAGTAAACATGAGGGCCTACGTTCAAATCCATAGCAACCACGTAGAAGCCAGGTGCACAGCTATGTGTGCCTGTAAGCCAAGCACTGGCGGATAGAGACAGGTAAGTCCGCTGGGGATTGCTGGTCATTGAAATTCCACGTCAGTGAGAGACCCTGGTCCAAGCCATTAGGGTAGAGTGAGATAGAGACTGACTGCCCTGCTCTGGCCTCTGCATGTCTGCTCATGGGTGTACTCATGTGCTTGCAACACACAGACACACACAGACACAGAAACACACACACACACACACACACACACACACACACACACACACACACAGCAAGAGAGAGAGAGAGAGAGAGAGAGAGAGAGAGAGAGAGAGAGAGAGAGAGAGAGAGAAATATTTAAAAAAAAGAATCTATGGAACATTGCTAAAGTGTTTATACAAGGGTAAAATTTGAATTTAAATAAAAATGAGTATCATTGCAAATAAAATTTAAAAACTATAATAGGCTAATATCCCCAAACAATAGCCACCTAAACCAAAAGATGTCAGATAGTGGAAGCCATGAGAGATGAATCCCTATGAATCAGAGAAAGAGATCCAGAACTGGCAACCAGACGTGACCGCCATGGAGGGCGATCTGATGCAGTGTTCTAGAGGGGGTGGCAGAGGATAGGTGTCAGAGCTGAGAGGGTGCAAGTAGGGTTGGGCGGAGAGGGACCGGGTTTATTTTTATTTTTATTTTCATTATTAGATCATTTGTAAGTGGTATACAAATGAGTTAAATAGTGACAGAATAACCCGCTAGGAAGCCGTGGGGTGCCACAGTTGAGCTCATGGGGGAGAGAACCTAAGCAGGTGGTTACAGGCACGGCGAAGCTGAGGTGGTGAGGAGCACCCTTTCCAAACCCCATTTCCACAGGGAATCGGGATGTTTAATTAGACTCATTACTAGCAATCTACTTAAATGACTCCAGAGTACGTGGGAGGGTGGAAGGCGTCTGGGTTCTTCCTCTGGAGGCAGAGATTCTGTGAAAAGCAGGGGTGCTGAGCTACCTTGGGGATGGATGTAGATACTCAAAAGTCCCCCCTGCCCCCAAAACCAGAAAACAGCAACAAAAAACACCAAACAAATAGCCCATTCTGAACAAGTAGTTGTTTTTACTAAGAATGAGAGGGTAGCGCGGTATTAGGAAACATATTAATATAATCCATCAAGGGAGACAGCCAAGCACAAGCCCCGTCTGATCATTTCCAAGGTAGAAGAGACAATCTGCATAATTGAACGCATTCATGTCAAAGATGCTCGATAAAAATAGCAAGTGGCGCATCTGGAAGTTAGCCCTTTACTTGTGCTAGTGTCATATTCATCTGAGGGATGGACCTCTGCGTGTGTCCCTGGGGGCGGGGTGGAGTGGGCATTTTCTTGCTTCTGCTGGTTGAAGTGGGAAGAAGATCTGCCCACTGTGAGTGACATCATTCCCTAGGCAGAGGGTCCTGGCCTGTGTAAGAGTGAAGAAATCAACTGAACAACAGCACACAGACATTCACTGTTCTCTGTTCTTTATTCTAGATGGGATGTGACCCATTCCTTCAGGTTCCTTCTGCTGTGACTGGCACACAATGACGTTTTGTAACTTGCAACCGTGAACTTAAATAAGCCCCCTCCTCTCCTAAGTCACTTTTGTTGGGGTGTTTTTTATCACAGCAAGACAGGAAAAAGTAACCAAAGTGATAAACAAAGACATTACCGTCATCAGGATAATCTGCAGACATGCCCAGAGGCCCACGTCTCAGGCGATTCTAACCTTTGCCATCTATCTTCTTACATGAAAAGCCAAGAAGAATATAGGCCTATTTGCATCTTTCCCGCGATAGAAAAGAAATCGTATTGAAAGTATTAGTCAGTGGGATTAGATAAAAGAGATAGAAGCAATATGTCCACATTTGTTGGGGTTCAGACATGGCCTAAGTGTCTCCCACAACGTTTACATGTCAGAAGCATCATTCTCAGTGTGTCAGAATTGGGAGGTGCCAAAACCTTTAAGGGGAGGGGCCTAGTGGGAGAGTTAGAGAGCCCATGAGTTCCCCTGACTGTAAGTTGTTATCAGTGAACCAGCCCCACCCATGGTCCCTCTTGTCTTTGGTTCACAAGGCGATCTGACTCTTCCTCTCCGGTGCTTGTCACACCACAACTGCAAGGTCCTCCCAGAGAGCAGATGTGAGCATCCATTGCTGGACCTCCAAAATTGTGAGCTAAGAAAACCCCTTAAGCTACTTGTTTATGAAATATCCCCCTCACATGATTTGTTACAGCAACAGAACACAGACTAGTGCAAGACCAGGAAAGCTGAGGAAATAAAATCATCTGCAAATGACAAAATTATATGTATATATATATATAAATCATCATAAGAAGGACGGTTAACCGAGGCGGGAGGATATTCACCAAGTAGAGTGTTATAAAACTGTGCGTTTGAGTCAATAAGTACCCGTGTTTCTGGGAAGATGGAGTGCTTTTTCATCTTTCTCACACTGAGTGAAACAAATTCCTTCAGACATTTTATATGGACCATACACCCCTCCCAGGTCTTCCTTGATGGACAGCCAGGGAAACTGCACACGGTAACTGTTGTGGTTGGTACTACAGCAGACACAGGCTGCGACATCTCTTTGAGGTGTCATTTTCATTTTCTATGGGATGTCAGTGGTGGGGTTGCTGGGTTAATTGTCACAGTTCACTGTTAACTTTTGGAGGATGCTCCATAGCACCTTGGGTAGTGACTGTACTAGTTTTCATTCTCTCCCATGCTGAGTAAAAGCATCTTTCTTTCTTCTTAGACAGGAGGCACTCTCACAGTGAGGTGGCTACTGAGCTGAACATTCTTCATAAACCTGGCGGCCACCTGTGTGCCTTCTTTACAGAGTTATGGTTAATAACCCCTCAGCAGCCGGGCACGTAGAGATATCTCTTGGACTGTAGGTGTCTCAGTTCACTGTTAATTCCTTCCTGGTCCTTTTGTTGGAGACAGGAACCAGTGTGCTGAGCTTGAGACCCAAGGGATGACATGACTATATGATCCCTTGGCTCCCTAGGTTTCCTTTTGGCTTTATAGTTTCTACACTTGGAGCTGTGGAGGAAGAGATGGGGAAACGCCAGGTGGTTCAAGCAAGTCGCCCAAAGTTTGCCCTACCCAGCAGAACACCAGAGGCGGGGGCACCCAGACGGAAGCCTTGGGAATAGTAGCCTTCCTTCTTTAGCCTTATCCTCGTCATATCTGTGAGGACCCAGACCAGAGGAAGGGGTCCCTCCCACCCATGTGGGGAATTCAGGAGCCTACTGATCCTTAGGACATGGCTTCCTCCTGCAGTGACCTCCTCCAGATGTTTACAGGGATGAAGCACACCATCCCATGTAATGAATGCCTCCTGGGGAGGAAGAAAGGGAGCCCATTAGGGATCCTCCCTGACCTCCCTGACCTCCCCAGCTGTCACAGAGAAAGCTAACAGAGGCAGTCACCACAGACCTGTGTACAATTTGAACAGGGAACTCAGTATCTTAGGGTACAAATGCACAGATGTCCACGATTCCACAGGAAGGCCCTCCTCTACTGGAAAAAGGGAGGAAGAACACATCCGCCACCAGGGGAGGCCAACATGGAGGCTACACCCGACAGGCTTCAAAGCTGTGTAGAAAATGCTTCCGCTTTCACACAGTGAAATCCCAGAAAGCACCATCTCAGAGCCGAAACTGCCAATGAAATCAGCGAGTACAGGAACAGCTCCTTGGGAGGGGCGGGGAAAGTCAGGGAGCAATCAAATGAGCAGGGCTGAGCAGTGCAGGGAAGGCTCCCCAGCCCCCAGAAAAGATGAGTGGCGGCTCCAGAGCTAGCTGCCCCCCCATCAGCAGTGGGGGACATCTGAGTCCTGCACTTTTGTCTCTGAAGTGGAAGAGGGAACAGCTGAAAGGGACTTGGGGAAATAATGTGTGAAAAATGTTCAATCTGGCAAGAAACTTAAAAACAAAAACAAAACAAAAAACAACTCAAGCAGGATAAACCTTACAGAAATCCACGCCAAGTTGTAACATAATTAAACTCCCACAAGGTGAAAAACAAAGGGGGAAAAATGTTGAAAGATGCCGGAGAGAAAGTATGAAAGTGTGCCTCATCTAGTGGGGGGAAAATCGCTTGAATGACAGTGGATTTGTCACCAGAAGCAGGAGGCCAGGAGGAAATGACAGGATCTGTTGCAGCAGCTGTGAGAAAGAACTGTCAACTGGAAGGTTCTGTTCCTATGAAACACCCCAGACACAACCAAAACCGGATAGTCTCAGTGAGGGGAGAGCAGAGTGAGGTGACTTGCTCCGCACAGACTTGCCTTGGACAAGGCCAATGGAAGTTCTCAGCGAGGCAGGAAATGCATAGGAGGATGCCAACAGCATGCATTTTCTCTCTGTGGTTCCTGGATTTTATACAGATTTCTAAAATCACTTGAGTATATAGGACATGAAAGAAACAAAACTGTCTAGGGGAGCAAGGGAGCAAGTGGGGGTGAGGTGAGAAAGGGAGCATGCAGGGACACGGCGGGGCATACATGAAACTATAAAAAATAAATTAATTTGAGAAATAAAAACGTCTGGAAGGAGGAAAGTGGAACACAAAGAAAAACACGGGTAAACACAATCGGCTGTCTTTTCCTCGTGAGTCTTCGAAATCACATGTAATAGTTAATGCAAAATTGAAGGCTGTTTGGTGGGACTCTCCATCTATGCAGAGGAAACGTTCAAGGGTGTGACTGCCCAGGGAGATGGAGAGCAATAAAGAGAGGTGAAGCATCTGTGTCCCACTAAGACCCACAGAGGGACAAGCCCACTGGCCTCTGGCTGTGTCCAAACATGATAGTGATGCAAAGCCATGACGCATCCCTGCAGACCAACCAGAGTTGGAGGTTGATGAAGACAACCGATTTAGGATGGAGTGCTCCAAAGTCTCCCACTCTCTGCACGCTGTTGTCCAGCTGTGGGTCTCTGTGTTAATTCTTACACTGTGCTAGAAGAATCTTTTCTGGTGTGGGTTGAGTGAGGCGCTGACCTGTGTGTATAGTGATATGCCATTGGGAGTCATTTGCTGCTGTTCCTTTAGCAGAAAAGTAACAGTAGGATTTTGCCTAGGTCCATGATGTGGCTAGTCTCAGGTTCTTGTCTCCCAAGGCTCAGAGATCTATGCGGAAGAGGAGGCAGGGAGATTGTAAGAGCCAGAGTTGATGTGATGGGTGACTCCAAGGGGAGAAGAGCTCCTTCCAGACACAACTGGACTGATTATATGTGAACTCACAGAGGCTGTGATAGCGTAAGAACTGTAGAATTCTAACTGGACGAAGCCCCAGCACTGAGAAGGGGAAGCAGACATGGGTTCTCACCCCTAGCCAAGAAACTGTTTGTAACTGATAGATGCTAGGAAAGGAAAAATTGTTTCCTTCAATGGAGTGCCACTGGGTATACCAACTGTGCTCCAGGGCAGGCCACAAGCCTGGGAGTAGTTGATCAACATAAAATGGACTCCATGTTTGTTTTGTTTTGGGGTGGTATGTGTGTTTGTGTGTGTGTGTATCTGTGTGTGTCTGTGTGTGATTTTTTTGTCTTATTGAGACTTTTTTCTTTTTTTTTTTTTTTTGGTCTTTTGTTCTTTTTGAGAGTGAGAAAAATACCGTATTTTTTAGACTATAAGATGCACCTGACAATAAGACGCACTCACTTTTTTTCAGAGTGGTAAAACGAGAAAAACAGTAAAAACAGCAATCAGACCACAAGGTGCACCCTAATTCCCCCCAGACATTGGGGGGAGAGTGCATCTTATGGTCTGAAAAATACTGTAACATGAAGTTGGATGTGTAGGGAGTGGAGAGGGTCTGGTAGGCATTAGGGAACAACAAAAAATCCGATTGAAACATATTGCCTGGGGAAAAAAATTGGATCACAACAGGAATGCTGAAAGAGTTCAATGAGAAGGCAGGGAAAGTTAAATCAGAGAGAGAGGGAGTAGAGGGAAGGAGAGAGAGAAAAGGGGAGGCAGTGCAAGAGAGAGAGGGGGCGAAGAGGGAGAAAAGAATGAGAGAGAAGGGAAGGGAGGGAGGCAAAAGGAGAGAGAGGGAAAGAGGGATTAAGACCAGGTACTTTACCCCTCAAATATCAGTGATTACAACAACATAATGCCCCGATAGAGATGACAAGAGTGACAGAGCACATTAAAAGGATAACCCAACTATATTATATTTTAAGAAACATTCTTTGGGGCCTGGAGAGATAACTCAGTGGTTAAGAGCACCGACTGCTCTTCCAGAAGACCTGGGTTCACTCCCAGCACCCACATGGCAGCTCACAACCATCTGCAACTCCGTTTCTAGGGGATGCTGGCTTCCATAGGCATCAGTCATGTATGTGGTACGCAGACATACATGCAGGCAAAATGCTCAGATGCATAAAATAAAATAAATAAATCTAAAAAGAAATGAAAAGAAACTTCAGATATGCTTGTATGGGCATCATGGAAAGATGGAGAAAGTATTCCAGGCACATTCCAGACAAGGGACAGCAGGAATGGCCACCTCAATTCCAGGCAGAGTGGGCCTTGGACCAATAAGAACTCTCGCAGATGGAGAGGGGTGTTATAGGACAGTAATATGGCCAATCAATCATGGGATTTTACACACCCAGCAACAGTGCTATAAGGCCTAGGAGTCAGAACCTGACCTGAAATGAAGAGAAACAGAGCCAAAGTGCACAGTGGAGAATTTTGACCCTCCTTGGTGCCAGTCAGAGGAACTAGAGACTTCAACAGCATTGACTGTGTGTGTGTGTGTGTGTAAACATTCTCAGACAGGACACAGCCTCACCACAAGATAAACTACAGTGGATTTAAAAACCATCAAAGACATGCCCTGTGCTCCCCTACACAGCGGAAGCAGATGAACAGACAACAGCAGGGGCATCTCCAGAAGCCGAGAAACAAACACTACACTTGTGAATAATCCATGGGTCAGAGGAGATACCTCGGGGGATGTGAAAACTATTCCAGACAGACTGGAAATGAGAGTGTGATCTAGTGGGCGCAGCACAAGCAGCGTGTGGGCATGTGTCACGTGTGTTACTGAAGTCTCCTGTCAGCAATCTCAGCTTTCTCCCAAAAAAATCTACAAACAGAGCAGAGACAGACCCACACCAGACAGAAGGAAGCAAAGCTAGTGAAGAAAAACAACAAACAAACAAACAAACAAACAAAAACAACCCAAGTAGAGTCATGATGTCACCTTGACAGGTGCACAGATTTACTGTAATGCCCGCCCAGGTCAGTGAGACTTTTCCTACTTACAGAAGACAACATCTCAGCTCTCAGATGGAAAGGAGAAGTCGCAGGACTATCTCAGACAGCTCTGAAGAAGAGGCGCACAGCAGGGCCATCTGCTAACCACATTTTGTATTATTCTTAATCGTGTGGATGTGTCCTTGCTCTTGTTTATTTTGTTTGTTTGTTAATTCACGAGCTCTTTACATATTGTGGATTTATTGACATCTGGTCACATGTATGACTTCAAGATATTTGCCCATCTGTGGGATGTCCTCACCCCATTGATAAAGTCTGTCAGTGTGCAACTTGATAATAAGAACTTTTATGTAGATCTTACAGTCAAGGATGCTTGCTGTCGGCAGATGCTAGAGAGATCAATGGGACAGAGTGGAGGATTCATGAACAGGCCACACCAACGTGTCAGACTCATTTTTGATAAAATAACAAAAACAATTGAGTGGAAGGAATATGCTCCTGGCAACAGTTCATTCCAGAACAGCTGAATATATACATGCAAAATCAGAAGCATAGCCAGGCAAAAGGGCTCCATCGAAATCCTACATCTTACATGAAAATTAACTTGTAGTGGATCCCGTACTTGAGTGTAAAAAACTGAAAAAAGTCATAGAAAAACACAGGGGATCGGTAGGGCCAAAGGCTGGACAGAGAGTTTTCAAACAGGAAAGCACAGTTTGTAAAGGACAAAGTCAACAGATTAAACCCTAAACGCTGTCAGGAGTGGAGTCATAGCCCAGTGGAAGAGAGCTTGCCAACAGGGTATGAGGCCCCATGTCTTATTTCTAGTCCTTACCAAATAATAATAATAATAATAATAATAATAATAATAATAATAATAATAATAATAATAATAATAATAGTGTTTTTAGAAAAACTTTAGCTCTGTGCAAGTTGGGAAAGTCTGGCAGCCACACCCCAGCAGGCAGCTGGTGTTTACAGTCTTTTTATTAAAATCTCAAGACTCCTAAGTGTTGATCAACAAAGGGGAAGACATTCTACCACACAGACACAGGAAGAGCCCGCTTAGCACTGGCTATTAGAAAAATGTCAGCCAAAGCCTCCAAGAGCCACCACACCTTAACCTGCCAGCTCGGCCAGCGTGGTATCCACAAGTCCTGGTGACCATGCTGACAGATGGGGTCACCAGGACATTGTTGGCAAGAAACTGATGATCCAGCCACTGTAGCGAGTGGCTTGTTGGTTTTCTTAAAGCCCCAGTATTAGAATTCACTCAAAAACAAAAAAACAAAAACAAAACAAAACAAAACAAAACAGAACAAAACAACAACAAAAAAAGTGTGTGTGAACACTAAAGTACACGATGTGGAACAGACCCAACTGGAAATGTCGCCCCATAGCCTCTGTGACACATGGTGTCTAAGTCACTGTGGCACATCTTCATCTACTCCATGGATCACCTAATACGTAACACTAAAAGGGAACCAGCTATTGCCATATAGGACTATCAGGACAACTGTCTAAGTCAATGACTCCTAACTTGTGTATCATAACCCCTTTGGGGGTCAAAGACCCTTCCAGAGGGTTCACATATCATATATCCTGCAATCAGGTGTTTACATTACAATTCATAACAGCAGCAAAATTACAGTTATGAGTTGCAATGAATATTATGGTTTTGTGTGTGTGTGTGTGTGTGTGTGTGTGTGTGTGTATGTGTATGTGCGCGGGGGGGGGTGGTGTCACCACAACATGAGGATCTATACTATAAGGGTCACAGCATTAGAAAGGTCAAGAGCCACTGGTCTAAGTGGTAAGAAATGGTTTGCGATGGTCCATTTTCATTATGAGTGATGCTTAGATAAGGCTTGGTGCCCTAATTGAGTGAGGTGGACAATTTGGGAAGGGGGGGGGGCAAGGCGTGGTGTATATGAAAAGGACAGACATGTTTTGTGATCAGGAGACTTTTTAAAAATCCACTGACTCAGCACAGCAGCTATTTTTGCCTTTTCTCTTTGCCAGGTCCCTTTCTGCAGAAGGATGTATTAGAAATGGCTTCATTTTCACTAGTCTCTTGAATTCGTTATCATCTTATTTCCAGCACCATGTGAGTGAAGCAGCCGACCTCCAAGGGTCATGCATTCTGGGAGTCTGTTTGTCTAGAACATCATGGAACAGAGTTTTTAAAAGCCAGAATCTGTGGTGGTCAGTGGCTAAGGAATCAAATCACACAGTGCCTCTGTGGAGGGTGAGGAGGGTTAGAATCTGTCTGATAAGATGCTCTGAGTTATGAACATGTTAC
>NC_140493.1:15058890-15238890 GCF_964271855.1 Acomys minous | reverse complement strand
ATCAGCAGATCTTTAACTAGAACTTTTTAACTGGTGATATCTGGTCCTGGCATGGGTCCAGGAAGAGCCTCTCCCTCCCCTGCCCTGCCTGATTCCTTCTCATCTCTTGATCTTGTTCTCTCCCATCCCCCCACCAATGTGGACAGAATCTTGCAGAGCTTCAAGGATAACACATCTAACATTTCTTGGTAGAGGATTTACATGCAGGCTTCTGTGACTTGGCTATACACTGGCACCAAACAAATGGACTAAGCCATCAGACACAGAGAGCTGTCTTAATATATGTGGCCTGTTGGCAAGTGTAAGGACTTGGGTTCTATCCCCAGTATTAAGTGGGGATTTACCAAGAGTCCTAGTGTGATGTCCTCCATCTCCTGGTAAGTGAAGACGTTCATGGGACATGCCTTTTGGGCTAGTGCCCAATTATAAGTGAGTATATACCATGTGATTCTTTCTGCTTCTGGGTTAACTCACTCAGTATGATCATTTCTAGTGCCATCCATTTGTCCACAAAATTTGGAATTTCCTTGTTTTTTATAGCTGAGTAGTATTCTATAGTATAAATGTACCATAGATTCTTTATCCATTCTTCAACTGAGGGACATTTAGGCTGTTTCCAGGTTCTGGCTACTATGAATAAGGCTGCTATGAACATGGTTAAGCATATATCCCTGTTGTGCAATATAGCATTTTCTGGTAAGAGACATACAGGAGATGGGGAAATAGAAGGTTCCAGAGGATCTTAGAAACCCACAAGAAGAACCTTGTAACAGGTGGATCAGGTCCTAGGGGGGTCTGTTTAAACTATTGCACTAACCAAGGACATTACAAGTAATAAACATCAAACTCCTACTTGAATCTAGCCAATGGACAGGAAATTCTTCACAGTTGGGTAGAGAGCAGACACTAACTCTGACATGAACTCTAGTGCCCCATATTTGATGACCTCTTCTTGGTGGGGTGTCCTGGTGGCACTCAAAGAAAGAATAAGCAGGCTACCTAGATGAGACTTGGTAGCCTAAGACCATAAAGTGGGGGAGGAGATCCCCCTTGGTCATAGACCTAGGGGAGGAGAATAGGGTGAAAGTGGAAGGGAGGGAAGAATGGAAGGATACAAATAATGGGATAACAATTTAGTTGTAATCTGAATAAATTAATTTTTAAAAAGGATTAAAATAAATAAATAAATGAGGATTTATACTAAAGAAGGAAAATAGGTAATAATAGAAGATAGATTATAGATAGATGCTAACAATAACAAGATGATAGAGAGATAGTTAATAGATAGATAGATAAATAGATAGATAGATAGATAACAGAGCAAGAAAGATAATGCATTGACAGATAAGGAGAGACTGAGAGAGACCAACACTGTCAAAACCAGAACAGGAGCTGCCGTCTGCATTTTCACGGTGGGAAAAAAAAAACAGTTTGAAGAAGTAAAAGAAATAAGAAAAAAAAATCTCTTTATTAGTTAAATTATTTCCTAAGACTGATTTGTTTTCACCTCATCTGCTGATCACAGTACACACCCAAGAACACATCATTGCTAAGATCTGCTCCATGCTCCTACCTTACACCTGCAAGCCCAGGGCAGGGCAGGGGAAGGTAAGGCATGGTAGGGCAGGGCAGGGCAGGGCAGGGCAGGGCAGGGTAAGGCAGAGCAGGGCAGGGCAGGGCAGGGCACAAGTGGAGCAGTGACATCTGGAAGAGCATGGAGCAGGAACTGGCTTTGACCAAAACCACACACAGATGGAAACCAAGCACGGATAAGGGGACTCAGGGGTCACTTGCATCTTTACCTTGGATTGACCCTGCTGGTGATCTCACCAACCTTCACAGATTGATAAGCAAGCCAGGCACACACTCATCTGGACCCACAACCCTTTCCCTCAAAAATCTCATCAGAGGGGCTGGTGTAAGTTTCATCAAGAGCCAAACTGAGGCTGGGTGGTGGTGGTGGCGCACGCCTTTAATCCCAGCACTCAGGAGACAAGAGGCAGGTGGATCCCTGTGAGTTCGAAGCCAGCCTGGTCTACAATGTGAGTCCAGGACAGCCAAGGCTACACAGAGAAACTCTGTCTTGAAAAAACCATAAATAAATAAATAAATAAACAAATAAATAAATAAATAAGCCAAGCTGAGAGTGCTGGACCCACCATCAGCCTCACTGGAGACAACAGGGCACACTTGTAGACTACTGAGTACCTGGGGACTAGGGCAAGAGCCTAGGGCAGGAGGCTGGCTAGAACTCAGGGTTTCTGCTCAGGGTGGGAAGGCCCACAGTGGTCTCCCTCCTCTAAGCCCTCCCGTTCCGGGGTGATTAATGGTTGTATTATTCATAAATCTGCTCGAAGATGTAAACAGGGTGATTGTGGCTCTGTACGATATTAATAACTTAATGAGTCCATGCTATTTGTTTATGGAGTGGATAATGCGATCTCTGCAGGGGCCGGATACAATATTACAATCTGGTAATTCAAAGGCTGCCATTAAACACACACGCAAAGGGTGTGTTGTCTGAGAACTGAAATTCAGAGAGCTCTGATGGAATCATTGGCAGGGCCAGGTCTCCTCAGACGACTGGCTGGCAGAGCCTGCAGCCCCAGGATCATGCTATTATCAGCCTTAATTTTATAGCATTTGTCACTTGAGAAAGTGTGAGAAGCCCCTACCGTTGCTCCTGTTCCTCCAGACTCCTACTCTGTATTTGTGGATTTATCTCAGCCATCTTGCATAGCTGAAGACCTACAGTGTGTATCCTTTTACAGTGGCTTCTTTCAACCCCCAAATAAGGTTCACACAGGCTCTGTTAATGTGTCCACAAGTCATTCTTAGGCCTATGCATGAATATGTCATATTATGTCAATTCATTATCAGTATGAACTTTTGCAAAGTTTCCACCCAGGCTACTTTTAATCATGCTACTATAGACATCTGCCTGTAAGCTTTATTTTCATTTGATAACAACATTAATTACAGCATATTTCAGAGGCTATGTGCCTTGCCTACTGCTCAGATCAGAGGCACACTGCTGAGGTCCTTGTTAGTCGCTCAGACAACAGTACTTGGCTCCACAAGATGAGGAAGCTAAAGCCAGACCCTATGTGTGGTCCATGATGGGTCATACATGGTCTCCTCACCCTGTACCCTTCTTCTGGGAGGCTGGTGCTTGTATAAGAAATACTTGTTTTGCCTATCTCCTGCTGTGGAGGATTTGTCGGGCTCCAGGCCTTGTGAAAGATCTCCTTAGACACTGAGAACCTTTGCCTTGACGTTGTAGAAGGCAAAGCATCTCCCCGAGGTCAGACTATAACTACATCATCATAGAAGAAAGGACCATGCAGCTGTGGTAACAGCCCAGCCCAGGCAGAGAGACATATGCACTAGGGGCCCAGGGATAATGGGGGCAGTGGTAGCTATTCCCAGAGCCACCACAAGAAGCAAATGACCTCATACCCAGGAAGGGTCTGTGTATGTGTGGAGTGCTGGGGTCCTTTCTGATTTCACTGTTGTCCCACGGGGTCACAGGTAGATAGGGCTTCCATGCCTGAAGATCTCCTTCACTCCCTGAGGCCCCAAAGGGTCTCATCACCTTGGAGCATTCCTGTCACCTTTCTCCTCTGCCCAGCTGCTGAGAAGTGATCCCCTTGTGTCCTCTGCCCATCTCCACCATTAGTACTTGTCTCCATGTCCTAGAGAAGAAAGGCGATGGCTTCCTCCATCTGCAGTCATCCGAAGTTAAAAAAAAAGAAAAGAAAAGAAAAGAAAAGAAAAAAAAAAAAGGAGGGGGAAATCCATTCACCATTAATCTCCGAATGACAGGGCTGTTCGTAATTAAACTCTGAAGAGGTGTAATTCTTTATTGAGAGAGATTCTTCTATTGCGCTGCTGCCACCACACAGGTTTGTGAAGAGAAGGCTTGTCACTTGTTGATAGTGGCAGCCCCCTGAAAGCCAGAGTCTCCCTTCCTCAATGTGGGTGTGTCCTCCCACCAGGAACAGAGAACCCTTTGGTCTCATTTGCGGGACTGTGACACATGTGAGCTGCTGTGCGCTACAGAATGCTTGGCAAACCCATGTTCTCCTCCCATGAGAAAACAGACACCTAAAAACACCTGGTCTGTGACAAATAGCAATGCCTAGCTCTTTTATCTCTCTCTGGCCACGTATGTGCACATGAGCGCGCGCGCGCGCGCGCGCACACACACACACACACACACACACACACACACACACACACACACTGGCCCCTCCAGCTTCAGTTTTCTCATTTCTAAAGTGATATGTTGAGACAGCAAAAGAACCTTCTAGGTTATAGGATAGTAGCTGTGCTGGAGGGTACCCCCGTTCTGGTCTTTTCTCTTTCAGGAACTGAGCCGGGACATGACTAGAATGAAGTGCTTCACCCAGGCAACCCAAAGACCCACAAAGCAAGCTACTGTCTTTGTTAACCTGGATGTGCTAGGACGGAGCTAACTGATGGGAAAAGGAAACGGCCCATAGAGATCACCTGACCACCAGCTCTAGTCCCAGTGTGCTGAGGTGGCCACCCCTCACACCCACTTCACCCCCACCTCTGGGGGTCTTCACTGTACTATACTCTACAATATTTAGCAGCCATGAGAAGGAGCCAGGTGTTGAGGAGGGCCCCATGTCCACACGCCCATCCAACCCAGCCAATGGCAGAGGTGTACAGGCTTGTCCACGAAGGTCCTTCCCACCTCTTCTGTCTTTTTCTGGAAGCTGCCAGAAGCCTCTTTGGGCCTCTGCTTAGGTTTTCTGTTGTGTTGCCTCTTCCCTGTTTATTTGTGAGCTGCAGTGTGAAACAGTTACTAATTCAGATTTTTACTGTGGATAAACAAATACAGAAAATTAACAGATGTGTTCTGCAGATGTCCTTAACAAAAATAACATCCCTCGTGACGTGAAGCATCCAAGGACGGAGCAAGAAGATGCTCTCTGTACAACCCACTCCTTGCCTCCAGTGGCTGCAACCTGAGCTTCCCTAGGAGATGAATAAGCTTACCTGAGCCCCTAAGATGGTGGCAGATCAAGCGATGGCTGTGTTTGCGTTTTGAAACGGTAGGAGAGTGGGCACGGAACGCACAGAATAGAGGACACCAAGCAACAAGATTGCTAAAACTACAGGATGCACAAGCTGTCAGAGCATCCCGTGTCCAGCAGATCAGTGATGGCTCCAATAGGAAGGTTCAGGGGCTCCTGCATCAGATGAGGAAGAGGAGTCATGACTTGGACCCGAGGTTGCCTAGCAGAGACTAGGACCTCAGGAAGAAAGATAGGAGTTGGTAAGTCAGCCAGATTATTGCAGGGCAGGACACAGCACAGGACCTCTGTTCACTATATATTCAGTGTGAGATGAAAGTCCTGCTACGATGTCAATTTCCATGTGATCTGGGCTCAGCCTTCCACCCAGTTCAAGAGGCCACAACTATCTGGGCAGTAGCCATCACCGTCCTGAGACACAAAGGTTGTGACCACCTCCCTGGAGAGGAGGCAGGAAGAGGATGGGTGAACCCGTTAGGGCTGTCTTCATCTCCCACCGTGATTCAGAGCCAGCATAAGCCCCTCTCTGGTCTCTGTGACCCACAGCATGCCTCCTGGACACATTCCCTGGAGACAGGCCCCTCCCTGAGCCACAGCTGCACCTTGGGACCACACTCCACCTGGAATTAGTTGCACGATCAAATGCCAGTATAGGAGGCCCTGCAAATCAGGACCTGTGCCTCGCACACGTGAGAGACTTTGTGCAGAGACTGTTTCCATTTCCCTTAAGTTTTCTGCATGCATTTTCCACCTCCATATGTTTGTAAAGCCTCCATTGTCTCTCAACTAAAAAAAAAAAAAGTTGCCTTGTAATGTTCACCAGTTCTTCCTGAAGAAAACCAAACTTTGGTTCCCCTTTCCTGGGCCACAGTTGCTATGGCCACTACCTCCTTCTACTGCCCCAAACTTGTGGACACCCCCAAGAAAGCACCCTCACACTCTCCCACACTTGCACACATGTACAGACATGTGTACACACTCACTCATACATGCACACAGAACTGATGTTCACGCAGATTCTCATGCACACATATTCCATGCACATACACCCCACAGGACTGTGTCCCAGAGTCTAGGGCAGGGTAGCTAAGGCACGGGGGAAGAGTTCGCTGAATAAAGTTTGGGTTCTGCTTCCTCGGCACGCCAGTCTGCTCTCTGTGAGGAAAACACTCTGCGCAAATTTATTTCTTCCTATGTGAAAGGAGCTTCGGCCCCGCAGGGATAATTTCATTCGCCTTTTCTTCCAGAAATGACTGTCATGCACAGAGAGCTTTTTCTCATCTAATTTTGCCCCAAAATAAAATAAAAGACGATGACGACGAGATCCTTCCAACTAAAGGGAAAAGGTTCAACCCAAGCCCATAATTTGATGCTCAGCGAGAGGTACTACAGACAGGGAAACTGGACAGTGGAGTTCATTGTTGCCCCCATTGTCCGGGCCCCTGACCCATCTTCTCAAGCCGAATGCCCAGGAATGGGCTGGGTGACCAGGAACAGGTGGTCCCGTCTGGGCAAGAGATTCTGCTAATGACCTGCTTCACAATCCCCCCCCCCCCCCGGCGCATAGTGTCTTTACTAAAAACACAATAGCATGCGGTTAGAGGTCCTCTGATGCTAGAAATAGCTGCAGCAGTGCTGGCTCTCCTATGATGATCCTGGAGGGTCAGAGTTCCAGCCCACTTCAGGTCTCAAGCCTCTCCCGGAGCCTCAGTGGCACTTACCTACCTGGAGGCGTTTGATCCTTGCTTGGAACTAAAGTTCAGGAACAATCCTGGGGGGAATCTAGAGCTGGTTCTTAGGACCCAGTAGGACAAGGCAAGACATGAAGAACCCACCTCGAGGTACTGTGAGGAAGAAATGAGGTGGGCACTGCCCCTGTAAAGACTCTTGGAACTCTCTGAGATTCTTGCTAGTTTTTGCAGCCTTGTGACTCCAAGACAGGGCCAGGAAGGTTTGCTCCAGTTTTTCCCCCCTTGGGTGTAAATATCCCAAGAGAGAGTCAGCCCCTCCCTGCCAGTAGCACTGGCTCCTAAAATTTACTTACAAACATAACAGGCGTCTTACAGCACATGTGTGTCCCATAAGGGGGTCGTCATTCAAAAGGCAAGGATTTTTACCCTCACTGTCTACCATGTAGATATCAAAGAGAAGAGCGTGGATGAGAAGCCACATCCTGACACAGGGGACGGGCCATCATCTAAGCAGAGGTGTGACTATCCCTCTATCTAAAAATCCAGAAAATACTCATGCCAATACTCTGGTCAGAAAACAGTCTCAGGAAACAGAGGACCCCGGTCCTCACTCAGGATGTGCTCTCCTCAACACCCTCTTTAAGTTTCTGTCCCTGTGCTACACCTCCGCTCTTTCCTGCCAACATGGGGATCCTCGGAGTGTGAGGTCCCAGACACATGGTGCAGAGAGAAGAAAGCACTAAGCCAGTGGCTTGGGAATGGAGGTAACCTCATCTCAGCTAGGTAGTACGGCACACTTGCCTCACTGTTGGTACCTAGGAGTGAATGTCGCCATACATAGGAGAAGCTAGGATGTGCCAAGCAGCAAGCTCGACCCAGGATGAATGCGAGAGGGTAGAAGACAATCACAGAGGCTCAGACCCCTCTTGCCTTGGCCTGCACACTGGTCAGTCGGGTGCCTGTTCCTTACTCCTGGCAAGTTAATGGTCCTCTCATTCTTTTTTCATATGTAAAGGAGAGGAATTGGTGTTGGAAGTTCAGGGAGACATTCCTCAATTTGAGGGGGCAGAAGAGGGAGAATATGAAAAAGGATGCCAAAGAGAGATGGGCAGAAGCAGATGCAGAGAGAAAGAGAAGGGAACTGAGAGGCCAATCCAGAGGGAGGGTGATGAATTGGAGATGGGGTAGTTTAAAAAAGAGGGTGATGGCATGTAGTGTGACATACAGAGGCTGCTATGTCCCACTAAACACACTAAGTCCCCAGCCAGCACTGTGTGGGCAGGGCTGAACTGACTCAGCAACCTGTGCAGTGTGTGCTATACAAAAGGTGGCCTGCACTGTGTACATCCACAGAAACCAGAGGCGACCTGGAGACTCAGGCACTCATAGGTCCTGCTGTCTGTGCAGGAGTGGGTGGCTCTTAAAGAGGTTCATTCCTTTTCAATGCTATCTAGGTCATGGAATAGGGCACTAGACTTAAGCTCTAAAGGAAAGGACGTGGAAAGAAAGGATCTCATTCTATCCCAGAATGCAGAGGGTCCCCAAGCTCAGGTGGCCTTGGCTACATGTGAGAGAATCTTGTTTTTAGCATCAGAGATCCCAGAGGTTAAACAGCCAGTTCTCAGATTCAGTGTCCTCTGCCAAGAGCCACCATCCCAGAGCCACATGCTCGGAGAGCCCTGACATGAGCACCTTCTCCCAGAGCCTGACAGAGCTCCTAGTCCAAGCCTTACTATAGAAGAGGCTGCACTGCTGCCAGGAAGGACATGTGGTACTTCCCGGCATGGAGACATGAGAGTGGACAATCTCTCCATCACACTAGCGGCGTGATCTTATAGGCATTCCTCTTTCTGCTACCCCTAGGTATTACTGCATCTTAGCTTCCCCCAAACGAGGAGCATCAAACACGTGATACTTGTCCTTACTCCCCAGGGCATACATAGATGATACCTCAGAACACAGAACTTTCCAGAATCAGAAGCCCTGCAGGCAGCCCGAGAGATGCTCGACTAAGAACTGAAGTCCCCCTATTACACGTTCATGAGCTGAACAATGCCAAGGATCCCTCTGGTCACCGTGTTTTTCTAGAGAGCAGTTCCCCAGGTTGCTGGAATCTCTGCCTGTGGGAACACCCATAGAGCGGCTCATCGGGCCTGTAAGTCCTATATGATAAAAAAACCTTTTAAGGGGAAAAGGGAACACACACAGTGATGAGCTGTGGGAGTCTGAGACGTTGCCACTTATGGGCTTTTGTTTACTTAGAGGTAAAGCGGTTGACTGCACACACATTCCCACAGAGGGCACCTCCCTCACATCCCTTCCCCCACTGACTACAAAGTCTAGCCATCCTCTCTTCCTCCCAGTACATTTCAAGACTTGGGGTGGCCCCCTGATCTAGACACGTGTCCCTCACCTTTGACCCCATGGTGAGAACTGTGATCCACACACCTGCGGTGGACTGCCGCTTTTCCATCTGGTACATACAGGAAGACGTTCAGACTTCATTCAGCCCAGGCTTGGTCCCCTGCAGGATATGGTGGGAGCAAATTTGCTCTGGTTCAGACCAGAGAACCATAGACTGAGCGGCTTCTGTAGCAGCTGATAGCAGAGCAGCTTGAGCAACACACCTTGCCTCTCTTGGTCCAGGAGGCTTGAAAGACCAAGGCATCCCAGGACTGGTTCTTCTAGCCCTTTCCTCTTGGTTTGTGGATCTTTTCCTCCCACTTTACCCTTGTTTCCTCACAGGGTCGTCTCTCAGAGCGAGTCTGTGTCCTGATCACCTCCTTTCATAAGGACATTCATCTTAATGTTTTGTGACACTCTCCCTTCCTTTATGACCTATTTATATCAGTAATATCCATAGAAGCTGTGTCTCCCAGTACAGCCGTATTCAGAATCCCAGGAGCCAGAGCTTTGGGATATTTATCTGGGAGACAGAGCTGAGCTACTCATGTTGGTAAACAGAACCCCAAATACTTGACTTTGGGTCACGTCAAGAACATCCCATAAGGGAGACAGGCTGGGAAGCTAGGAACCCTAGTAAAAAAGTCGACCATGGCAGGAGGCAGAGGAATATCCCAGAGACGCTTCATAGGGTCATGAAAGTGGGGGAGGAGACAGGATATGAGACACTCAATGGGGGGCAGAATGTTATCTCTGTAATCACAGGCATCTGTTGCAAGCATGGACGAGGAGTAGACATCCATTCAGGATTAGGTCCAGCCACACAGACCCCCCAGGCCCTCTCCTCATTGAGTTATTTTTTCTCTTAGCACTGATGCAGCTCATGGCTTTGTGATCCCCTCACTTCTTCATGAATCCAGAGCCTTACACTAAACATAGAAATACTTGCCAAGTTCCACAGTGCTGTCTGTCTGCCTGTCTGCCTGTCTGCCTGTCTGTCTGTCTGCCTGAAATCCCACAGCTAGTGTGGTGCCTTTCCAGTCCTGGTAGGAGAGAGGAGAGGAGAATCATTTGGAAAGCATAAAGCGTTTGCCTTTTGGGCGATAGATTGACATCCTCTGTGTTTCCCATTTTTATAACATGGTAAAAATTTCCTCTCCTCTGCCTTTTATCTTTGCATTAATGCAAGATAACTTGATCTTACAAAGTTTAAGGTCTCCTGAAGAACAAATGAGCTATCAAGCTGATCACAAATCTGACACCTTTCGGCCCGGATCTCAGTGCTGGAGTTTTATCAGAATAATCCTGGGAATCGCCTAAATTCATCATGCATGCTTCCAAACGTGCCTTTTAAGAGTAAAGCGGACACAATTTACCTGGAGTCTCGTCCCCCCGCTGGTTTATGCTGTTCAGACACAGCTCCTGCTGTCTCTTTTCCATGGCATTTTAAAGGGGTCCTGGGGCTAATGTATCCTCACCGTCTCTGAGGAATACACACGATGCTCTCAGTAAAGCCAGCTGCACAGACTCCACAGCCAGCAGCAGTCCTGGCCCCCTGGCTGGTTTGTCCACTTTTCCTCAGCGTGTGTGGACTTGCTGCAGCCTCCTGGATATTGGCTTTTCCTGAGCAGGGAACTTTCCTTTTCTGTGTGTGCTGCAGGCATGGGATCCTCTGCAGCTCCTTCTCCACCCACCACTGCTCCCTCAGGGCTCTGGATCTTGTGGGGGTGTTTGCCAGCATTCCTGACTCCAGCATATGCCAGCTCCACCCCTGAAACCAATGAGGACCAAAGTCTTGCCATAAGTCTCAGCTGAAAACCATACTCCTGGCCACCTTCTTGGCCCACACACAACGAACGCACCCAGGATTCTGAGTATGGTGTATTTTGCCCTGGTAAGCCTTCCCTACCTGCAGTTTGAAGACACCACCCCAGACTAATGCATCCTTGATGCATGCCTTAGTTACTGTTGTATTGTTGTGAAGAGTCACCATGACCCCTGTAAAGGAAAGCATGTAAGTACTAAGCATTACTGTGGACTTGCTTACAATTTTAGATGTTTGGCCCATTATCAATGATGCTGGCAAACATGGCAGCATGCAGGCAGGCAATGGAGCAGTGGCTGAGAGCTACATCCTGATTCATAGGCAGAGAGAGTCTGGACTGGACCTAGCATGGCTTGTAAAACATCAAAGTCGACCTCGCACTGGCACACTGCCTCCAACAGAGCCACACCTACTCCAACAAGGCCACGCCTTCTAATTATTCTAATCCTTCTCAAATAGTGCTACTCCCTGATGACTAAGCATTCAAGTACATGAGCCTAAGGGGTCCATTCTTACTCAAATCACCACAGTGCACAAAGCAAGAACAGAGCCATGCCACTTGCCAACTCAGAATCTGGCACATGGAGTAAGTATCCGGTGCCCACTGTGTCCCTTCCTTGCTGGTCCTCACTGTCTTTTCCACACAGCTCACGCTCAGAAAGTTTGTCCAAAATGCTCCCATCTTACTCAGGCTATATGACAGGCACTTTACCTTGTGGCTGCTATGCCTTACCCCTAAGCATTATGGTAGATAGACCTCTTCCTAAATCCTCCATAAAGCCACCTCTAAGGAGGCTTTGGATTCAGGTGTGTTGGCTCCCTCTATAAGTGCTGGTTCTATTGTGACGATGATGCTGTGGGTATCTAGGGGCAAGCTGATTGAGTACGGAGGCATTTGTGTTCTGCCTCTCTCTGTATCCACACAAAAGTGTGAGGATGTGTGAGTCTTCATCCTGAGACTTGAGTATGGAAGCCTGATCTCAGAGGACTAAACATGAGTCAGTTTGGAGGCTTGAGACCATGACTTGAGTCCTCAGGTCTGAGTCTTGAGTTAAAAGTTAAAGACTTCATCCTGTATGAGCCTGAGTCCTGAAGTCTGAGAGTGAGGTGCAACCAACCTAGCAAGTTTACACCACTGGGGACACGATGCTGTTGGTGCCAGATCAGCCAAGCATATTCCATCGAAGCTGATGGGAAGGTAGGTGGAACAAAGGTCCTTTTATGCACTAGGGTGGCCCCTGGCTACAACAGCCCCATTTCAGAGCAGGGTAGGTAGACAGGATGATGATGAAAATGATCAGCTATTGGTAAAAGCCATCGACGTGCCCATAGGCAACACGGCCTCCATCATAGGCACCACCACCCTTCCTCTATCTCTGTGTCTTAAGACCACAGGGATGTCCACCGTGCAGTCAGGGCCTCTAGGATAATATAAGGCAAGAATTCCTTGCAGGTGTGGTGGAAGCTGCAGCTGTCAGGAGCTCCAGCCTTATTTAAACTTTTTCCATGTAAATAACCGACGGTCATAAAAAGGAAAATTGCATTTGCTTTGAGTGGGCAGAAGATACATTTAAGTCAAAATGAGGAATATTCTGGGAGCGTGGCGTCAGCCCATGAATAACAACACTGTATTACTCTTTTTTTTTTTCCTAGGCGTTCAGCTCGGCAGTGCCATTTGTCCTTGCATACCAATGCAACAAATTATGTTATTTAATGAAAAATAGCCTAGCACTCCTTCAGAGGCAAACTCACCATGTCTTGGTGACATTATCATTAATGCATCAGAACCCATGGATCAGCTGAAGCCTGACTGTGCCCAGAGGAAGGGAGTGAATCACGGTCTTCCACATGCTGCAGGCT
The DNA here is from genome assembly GCF_964271855.1 of Acomys minous. NCBI lineage: Eukaryota > Metazoa > Chordata > Mammalia > Rodentia > Muridae > Acomys > Acomys minous. The sequence continues at coordinate 15,226,045 of NC_140493.1, read as the reverse complement.
CAGCACAGACACACAGATGATCTGGGGGTGCTTGGGGGACACTGGCTTTTTATCTGCAGCTGCCCTAGGCCCCATGTGCCTACACTAAGCATTGACCTCTGTTGGACCAGATGTGCAAGTGTGAGAAAAGGCTGTCCTGAGTCCAGGGTTTTCCCTCAATGTGGTTGTTCTTCCAGGAGAGCTGTAAGCATCCTATCTTATACTGGACTTCACAGGACACATAGCCTGGCATCCAGCCTGTTCAGGACTATAGCACTCTTTTCTTTCGCAGCCATGGACAAAGATGGGAGAGTCGGGCTGAATGTTGTTTTGATGCCCAGACATGACAAAGCATTTAAGGCAACTATAAAAGTGACCTTGGGATGCCTGTGGAGGGCTTAGCATTGGCCTTGATTAGGTGATGGACACTTCACACATCATAAATTACATAAGTGCAGATGTACCAAGACACCATGGCCAACAAACACTGGATCAGTGTGATGGGAAGCCAGCTCAGTGTGGTTTAGCTGGTGGCCCTGGTGGTGTTGACACATTGCATGGTCATGTTCTCTATCCCAGGTCTGTACACAGAAGGCATGTACCATGCCTGCTATACCATGGATGTCAGTGAACTCCAGCCAGTGTTTTTGCACTGATACATTTTTGGTACTCATCCACACCCAGGCTTGGACCACACTGTAAGTTAGGATGAAGGTAAGTTATAGTTGTGGGGGATCACAGCTTTTGGGAATCCTGGTGGATAGGAAGTGTACGGGGGCGGGGTCTGTTGACTCTTATAGGCATCTTCATGCAACTTCCTACACGTTTCTGTCAGTGGTATCATCAGAAAATACAGACCTTGTCTCTTTTCTCCATTTGACTCCTCCCTAGAACATGGCGGTGAAGAAAGTCCCTACTGGACATTGGGAAGACCTGGGTTCATCTTTTACCCTTGCCAAGTGTGTTGGTTGGAAAGACAATGATGTAAAGTGCCCTAGAGGTCCATTTCTCTAAGAAGTCTTCAGTGGCTTTTGACAAGAGAGTGGCAATTGACAATGTGAGTCCCCAAGCTGGAGCTCCAAGGCTCTGAGTCCTTCCAGAAGATGGAGCTATCCTGTGTCCCTGCAGCTTACGGCTGGTTTAGAGAAACTTACAGTCTATCATAAATTTCCACCACAGAGTATTTTTTTCTTAAATAAGCATTTGGATTTATGGGTGATCATGAATATCTCTCATCAGATGTGAGTCAGAGCTACAGAAATGATTAAGAAGAATTAGAATTGTTAATGAAATCGCTGACCCAGGCTAAGCAGTAAAATCAGATGCCATCCTGCCCACTTGTCTTGTCTATGACTCTGCCACCAGCCAAAGTGGGTGCTTCATGTTTCTAGCAGAGCCAGCTAAGACCCTAGGAGATGCCCTTGCCCTGGAAGTCTCACAGCCACCAACCCTGACTCTTGGGATAGTGTTCTGCACCAGCTAGAGGAGCAACATGCTGGCACTGGGAAGTCCGAGACACCATCCCTACGTGCACCAATGTCCTTAGTGCAAAGGAGGAAAGTGAGTGAGTGACATACTCCATGCACACACTCACTACAGTGGGCCTTTTGGTTACTTTGAGTCACCCACAGTCACGTAGATAACCCCTCAGCCACATAACTATAACTCTATTGGTTCACGAAACTGGGCCTGGATTGTTTCTTTGGTGTGTTGTTGATATCAATCTGTCCTGAAGGTTGGACAGGAAAAGTCATGAAACATAGTTGTTGGGAGTGGGGAGGGAGGGAGGGGGGAGGCAGGAAGATGGAGGGAGAGGGAAAGAGAGGGAGATAGAGGAAGGGAAAGAGAGGAGAGGAAAGGAGAGAGAGAGAGAGAGAGAGAGAGAGAGAGAGAGAGAGAGAGAGAGAGAGAGAGAGAGAGAGAGATCAAGAAACAGCTCCTTATCGCTGTCATAGGTAATAAGACTGCCCTGTCTGAGGGTTGAACATTCTGATGCACACAGTTCCCACACATTGTTCAGATGCTGTGTCTCTTCACTGTAGCCACAGCGAAGGCGCCTCATAATGGATGATAAGGTACACGGTCAAGGCCAAGGCATCTAAGAGTAAAGCATCCTCGGGGCAAGAAAAAAAAATCTCAGGGTGGCCATCTTTCTCTCCATGTTATGATGTGGCATGCCTTCCTGATGAAGGAGATCTGCCATGGAAGGACATGGATGCACCCTCAGAGAAGTAGAGAACATATTGCAGTCTCTGAAAGTAGCATCTATAGGATCAGATCAAAGTGGGCTGTGACAGAATTTGTGTGACATCTGATGTGGGTGATAAGATGTGCAACTGAGGCTCAGCTGTTTCTCAAAAGGAACTTGTCCCTGAAAGGGGGTGGAATTCCAGTGTGTGTGTGTGTGTGTGTGTGTGTGTGTGTGTGTGTCTGTGTGTGTGTGTGTGTGTCTGTATGTGTCTGTGTATGTGTGTATGTGTGTGTGTGTGTGTGTGTGTGTGTGTGCATGGATTCTATCCTTCTCACTAGCCTCTTATTTATTATAAAGATGGGAGATGACAGGGAATATGATGGGCTTGGCTTGCCCTTTCTTTTTTTTTGAAATTTTTATTATATTTCCCCTTTTACATATACATTTAAATTATTACACATAAATAAAATAAACTACATATAGCAAGAAGAGCCACAAAACAATCAGGAATTATATATATATATATATATATATATATATATATATATATATATATATATGTATGTTATATTCATAGTGTATTGGCTATTTGTATTTGGCAACCTTGAAGAAAACATCTTTCCTATTTTGGTGAGTCTAAAATTCTGAATGAAAATCAATATCTATAATATCTCATGTCTGTCAACTTAAAACATCTATCTAGACCTAAAAACATCTTAACTCCTAAACAACTACGCTTAATTGTAAGACTAAATTACCTGGTCTTCAACCCCATGAGAGACTTGAGAAGGTGTAAATTTAATTACCTTGGTAAACTGGACGTGCAGGTTAGCAGCTTCCAAACTGAAAAAAATGACAGAGACAGTTTGCTGCCTCAACAGTCACCCAAAATTCTCTATAACATGGAGCGTCATCTTCAGCCTTCGGCACCAAAATATCTGATATATTTATGAGGCAGGAGCTATTGAGGACTTGATTACCATGTCTTGGCAGAGTTTGGCTGTCAACTCAGCCTGCATCCAAGCTTTCCCATTTTTAGGCAGAATTATGTCTGTGGCAGAAATGGAGACACTTTGCCCAGTGGCTTCTTTGCCGCATTTGAAGCCATCTCCATGAGGAGGTTCTTTGATATTCACCATCTTCTTTGAAGTAGGCTGGGTGTTGTCAGGAGTTAACCTGACTTGTTGTCAAAGAATCTTTAAAATAATAAAAATCATCATTAAAGGCCATATTTTGTAGGCCCCTGAGGCTTTTGAAGACCTTATCTAACTATTTTACCTTATATATCTATAGAATCATATCTATCCGTTGAACCTAGGATGTATATTGTGATAAAAATAGACTAATAATTGCTATGACCATGATTTGATCAACTAATAAATAGGTTGTATTACTTAATTGTCCTAAGCAGTCTGGCTTGCCCTTTCTTACATATAGCAGCACAATAAGGAAAGAGAATAGAAATTAGACTTTCCAAGAGGCCTTCCTGAGATTAAAAAAAAAGAAAAAAAAAAAGAAAAAAAAGAAAACATTGTGTCCTGTAAGGAATTGGAGAGTGAAGAGGGAGAAAGTGATAGAGAAGTGACAGAAGATGGCTCTTAGATCTGGTCTTTCATAGAGAGAAATGTGTTATCCAGCATGAAGAAAAGAAGTCTTAATAATGACCTAATACAGGAAACTACAGCAATCAGGAAACCTGTACATCTAAGTTCCTGGAATTGGGAAACTCTTAAACAAGAAGGCTGTAGGACTGTGGGAGATGGGAGTGACAGGATCAGTCTGTGCTGTGGAAACAGACAAACTGAGTCATGTAACTATACAAAAGCTGCCCAGCCTGAAGCAATGTAAAGGAAATCAGTGTCTGACCAACTGGCCCATGAGACGATTTGGACACTTGGTTATCACTGCCTGAGGTCCCTGTGAATAACAGAAGATGGAAGACAGCTTAAGATGGACAGTCATCTGGGGAGTTGAGCATGAGAAAGGTGGTATTTGCTACACACTTTCCTGGAGCACATAGGACTGTGTTCTCCAGAGAACTAAGGAGGAGGTTGAGAGGCTGGAGAGATGGATCTGTGGATACGAGAACTTGCTGCTCTTGCCCAGGACCTGGATTTTGTTCTTGGCATTCACAAGGTGACACAACTACTCACAATTGCAGTTCCCAAGGATCTTATGCTTTGTTCTCACCTCCATGGGCACCAGGCATTGTACATGGCACCCACAAACACATGCAGGCAAAACACTCATACACATGAAATAAAATAAATAAACCTAAAAGTAAGTTTAAAAAAGAAAGACAGGAAGAAAAAGGGAGGAGAGACAGAGATGGAAAGAAGGAAGGGAGGGAGGAAAAGAAGGGATAGTTCTATAAGGACCTTGAGGCTGGTATGGGAATTTAGTGGCTTTGCTGAGCCCCACAGTGAGACCTGATCTCAACAAAATAAGAGAGGTTCTTGGGGAGCGGTGTAAGTGATTTTTGACCAATGTGTGGTGATAATTACCCAAGGTGCTAAAACATTCTGTGAAGGTGAAAAAGGAAAGTAGACAATGAGACAATTCCAGGTTTCTTGAAAGAAAATGTGGCCAGCTTTGTGTGGAGCTAGAATTACTAAGATTAAAAAAAAGTTGAATGTTGGGCTAATGAGCCTCTGAAAGGCTCTAGCACCAGGGCAACAGTTTTCTAAAAGATTGGATGACATTTGATACATGTGAGAAAGATGAGGCTTGTCCTAGGAATAGGGACTTATCTGCCTATATGGAAGGTGTGAAGACTCTTTGGCAATCCTAGTCATTTCAAGAACGTATAGTGTGGGTGATGGAGAGACCGTAACCACAGCTGCAGCCGTGAGCTGGCCTAACTCAGGGAGCCAGCTCTAGTGCCAGGCTAAGCAGGTGATAGTGAAACCCAGCTTTACCTTGAGCCTGAGCTGGCATGAACAGTGCAGCATAGAAAGGCTGCTATGAGCCAGGCATAGTGGCGCAAGCCTTTAATCCCAGCACTCAGGGAGGCAGAGTCAGGGAGATCTCAGTTTGAGACCAGCCTGGTCTACAAAGAGAGTCCAGGGCAGTCGAGTCTACAAAGAGAAACCCTGTGTATAAACACAGAAGGGTTTCTATGTCCTGCAAGGCATGCTGAATGGTAAGGAGAAAATGGATCCAGAGTCAAGAATAGGCAGACACACACACACCCTTGGTGTTCACCTGTGCACACAAGGAATTGGCTGGCATTGCTTCCTTAGGTTCTCAGAGATCTGTTATACCTGAATGATACAACAGACCATGCCCCGAACTCTAGGAAAACTATGATGTTCTATAGGAAGCATAGGAAGTCCTGAGAAAGTGAAGTCTTGAGTATACGTGTTGACATGGGCACAGCCAAGACAAAGAGCAAGGCCTCAGACCCATGGGGACTTGGCAAAAGCTATGCTTCAGATGGGCAGTGATCAAAGTTGGCAAAGCCGTCTTCCTCTGGCTCAACAAGTATTTATAGACTATTGATCAGTGTAGAAAAAATGAGCGGCTATGTTTTTTTCATCCTCCCAGATGTTTACAGCATGGGACAGCTTGCCTTCAGAATCCTCTTACCCGAACTAGCCCCTCTCCTGTGCTGTACATAATAAACACTCTGGGAGTCTGGGCTTCAGAGACAGTAAATGCTACTCCATCAGAGTATGCACACCCCACCTGACCTCAGATAACAGTCTCTCTCTCTCTCTCTCTCTCTCTCTCTCTCTCTCTCTCTCTCTCTCTCTCTCCCCTTCCTTTCTTTTTAAATATTACTTTTAGCTTTACTTATTTTACTTTATGTGTGTGTTTTGCCTGCATGAATTTGTAGATACCATGCATAAGCCTGGTACCCACAGAGGTGAGAAGACGGCATCATTCCATCACTGCCTGACTATAGTCAGGATTCCAGGGCCAAGCTGCATTAATCATTGCAATGGTCCCTACTTGAGTGTCACTGACTAGAAATAAACCCCGCACACTTGGTACTCGGGGAAGCAACTGATGACCTCATGAATACATATAGTGGATAAGCCACAGGTTTGGGATACAAGTGCGGACTTCGGAACTGTCTCTGGCCCCTACTGTACAAGGCTTGAATTCTGGCATCCTGAGAGCTCTGTTTACTTGTCTCACATTGTCAGGAATCTGGGGGACCTAACAAGGGGACACCTAGCCCAGATAAATCCCACCCTACTTATGATGTTTGGTTTTTGTCTGCTGACAGAAACCTGGATGTAACTAGAATCAGGGAATTTCAATTGATGAATTGCCCCCATCAGCCTAGCCTGTGGGGCATTTTCCTGATTTAATAATTGATTTAGAAGGGCTCAGTCCACTACGGGTGGTACCAACACTGGACAGGTGGTTCTGGGTTGTAAAAGAAAAAATGCTGAGCAAGCCATGGGATGTAAGCCAGCAAAACATGTTCCTTTTTTGTCTCTTCTACAGTTCCTGCCCCAGTTTCCAGTTTGAATTCCTGTCCCTCCTTCCCTCAATGAACCCATATAAACTCTTCTTTCATGCCCAAGTTGCTTTGGTCAGAATGTTTTATCACAGCAATAAAATAACAAACTAGGACACAACAGGAACTGGTGACATTAGGTGGTCTGCTTTCAAAGAATCTAAATTCAAGCCAGGGACTTTTCAGAGGAGACGTAGCTCAAATTGACTCCCCATGACAAGACTCTGTGGTCAGAGCAGTCTAGATAGAGTTGAAATGTCCTCCAGGGTTCACGTGTTAAAAAACTGTTTCCTGGCCTGCAGAGAAGGCTCGGTGGTTAGAGACACCTTCTTGCCTCTTTTTGAAGACCATGTGTACCAAGGACACCAGCATTGAGAGGACTGTGGTGTACATCAAATCAGGCATAGGGATGAAGGACAAGGAGTATTCTCTCCAGACAGGAAAGGAGCAGGACCACAAAGAGCTGTCCTTTACAGGGCAGGGCAGGTTTCCTGAGCAGACCCAGGAGAATTCCTTGGTAGAACAGCAGCCCTGGGGCTGGGAAGGTGGCAAAGGGAAGCTGTTCTACTCTCTGAACTCCACTGGAGCACGTATCTGAGCCAGGCATTTTCCAAGCCTAGCCTTAGCGGGTTACCAAAGCAGGAAGTGGAGAGGGCCACGTGTTCAGGGATCTTACTTACTGACCACACTTCCTCTTTGGAGCCAAGATGAAAGTCCCTGCTGGGGGTCACAGAAATGGCCCCACGTCTGGCACATTGCCAGAGTAGAGGAAAGAGACAGAGAAGACACCCAGCCACTCAGTCCCTTGCCTCTGCCCACCAGGGCCTGAGAGCTGTGCCCGGCAGTGGGTGATGGATTTTCATTACCCTCCATGCTTATTTTTGTCCTCTTTGACTATTTTAGGAAGCCGATTCTTAGATCAGCAATTAGAAATGTCACTTGTGCTTTTGGGAAGGGGGAATAATTTGCTAGGTCTATAATTGAGAATAGTAATCAAATCCGTTGACGACTCCAACGAAACTAAAATGGTAATTAATTTTACGTTTCTGATGGAATGTATAATATTTATCTATTTTTGAACTTTTTACTGAGTAGCAATAATCACTGACTATGCCTTCCCTTTTTATCTGATTTCTATAGTCAACATCAGGTTTTTTTTTTTTTTGCTTTGTTATATATATTTTTTCCTCATTAAAAGTTTCCTTAGGGAAGGAAGAAGCTAACAAAGAATAAACTTTGAAGTTACCCTACCCACAGATTAGGAGATTGTGATACCGGTGCTTGGTCTCCTAGGCCTCAAGAGCCTCAAGAAGTAAGTGTGGAGATAGGGAGAAAAGGCCTGAGGGGTGTGAACAAATAAGAAACATTAAGATAGCCTAGGGGGCTGAGTAGGTGCAGGGCTGCCATCCAGATACATTCATGGATTCCCAGTGTCGACCCCGAAAAATCTTGTGTCCCAGACCTGCCTGCCTGTCCCCTGCCCTGACAACCTATGCATTCCTTGGCTGCCCAATGCAGGATGCTGTCCAACTATGAGGATGTACTGGCCAACTCAAGTTACCGTAGTCAAGTATCAGGCCTGCAGCATAAACAGACAAAGCCTCTGATAGCACGGAGGCTGACATCCATGGTCAAGATCTGCACCATAGACATCCTGGCTATGAGAGGTCATCTCCTCTCTGTGTCACCACACAATTGTTGCTCTATGAGCATGTTTGTGTGTCCATGTGTTTTGTTTGTCCTCAGAAGGACATCAGTCATGTTGGATGAGGGCCAACCCAAAGGTCTCCCTTTAACTGAATCAACTCTGATAAGACCCAATTTCCATAAGAGGCAAACACCATAGGTTGGACACTTATTGTGGATTTGAGGGTGCACAGTCCAGCCCACGGTAGAAATCGAAAAGGCATAGTGTACACATATCTACTTCTTTCCAGAGGGCTACAGACATACAAAGCAGGTATGACCGTGCAGCTGAGAGAATATTCTGGAAGAATGGCTGGGCCTTTATTGGTGTCCCAAGGTGACAGAGAAAAATGACATCCTATGAGGGAGCACATATGCATGCATACACACACACACACACACACACACACACACACACACACACACACACACACTGGCCATCTGCTGAGAGTTGGGCTTCAGCCCAGGAGTCATACATGTCTAAGAAGAGGAGGAAGAGGTGATGGAGGCTTTAGAGTTGAGACCAGGCCACAAATGCATGCAAAGCCTTCCCAGAAAGTGTTGCCAATGAGTGACAGAAGCAGCTATTAAGTCTAGTCCCATAGGCTGAGTGTCCCTCTTCAGCCAGCTGACCTGGATTGGGCACTGCAGACAGAGCCTAGCTCCTGGACTGTGCTCAGAGCCTACACTGTCCCACACTGTAGGACAGAGGCTGTGAAAGAAGCCTGCTTTTGGCTCCAGTTCCTCCATGGGTCTGTGCCTTCATGGATGTATCAGGCCATATCCCATAGCCCATGACTTCCCTGTTTCTCTAGGGGCCTGGCCCTGACACTAGTCATCATGGCAAGACCCAAGATACAAGGTTGTAACCTCTGTTTTTATTCATGGCCCGCAACATGTTCTAACCTCCTCTGCAAGCCAGCGGGCATATTGAGAGTAAGGGTCTGCGGAAGCTGTTACCAGGGCATCCTCCCACAGCAGGTACTATCCAAGCAACCTTGTCCCATTGGGCCCCAGTATATGAGGCTCACGGTCTCTAAGCCAGAGCACTGCAAATGGCTTTAACCTTCATTCCCAAGTACAGGGTTCCCCGCCCACACACACACCAAATGCTAATTCTTCTCCATGGTGCTCTCTGTCCCAGGTAGCAAGATGGCTTTGAGAAAGTAACAATCAAGCCAAAAAACTCAGGCATGCAAAACCAAACAAGGAAGTGTGTCTGTCTGTGTGTGTGTGTGTGTGTGTGTGTGTGTGTGTGTGTGTACAGTCACACAGCATGAACACTAACTGACCATCATCTGCTTCAAAGGGTCTGCGCAGACTTATAAATTAATAATTTTATAAAAATAACGGTTAAATATGTCTGTAGCTCTCACTGTTTACTTTTCAACAAGAAAACGGTCCAAATCCTGCCTTCTCCATTCAGCTTAGCTCTCTTACGCTTCTCATCCACAAGGCCAGGGCCTTGCAATCTGTGAACTTGATGCCTCACCCCGGTTTCCCCTTACTGAGCATATATAAGCCACAACTTAACAGAGGACCCAGACAAAGAGCTCAGGATCTCACCCTGCAACCAACAGTTGCCTTCTGTAGCTTTTGCCAGCCCTCGTTACCCTCCACAGCAGAGCAGCCTTGCGTAGAGGGAGTTGGCAGAGGTGTCCAAAGAGAGGTGTTGAAGACGTTTGGAATTAGCAGCCACCCAGCTGAACAATAGCTTAATTTACAGTTATTAATCCCGAGGGTAGTGGGAATACCTGGCTTGCCATGAGAGCTACCTTCCAAGAGCGAGGAGGATACATTCTGTCTTGGGGAGAATTTGGGCATTCTTGAATCCCAGGACCCAGCACACACATGGTTGGCCCCAGAGATTTATGGTGTGCTCAGACACTTTCTTGCCACCTCCGATCCAGTCCCCACCACAGTGAGGATACCTTCTGTGGTGGGGGTGTCACCAAGTACAGTGTATGTACTAAGAGTACCTGCAAGGAGGCTGGGGGCACATCCAGCTCCAAACTCTCACTCTGAGAGACCCAGGCTTTGCACGCCTAAAGCCCATAGCATCTAGACTTAAGGATCAGTTTAAAGATGCTAGGGGGAACAGCTTCCTCTCTATGTTGGGCACTGGACCATTTGGGCTTGATGCTGACACAGCTAACTCTGGACCGTGGCACCAAAGCAGCTCCAGCAGTTTCCAGGGACAGGGCTTTGGCTTGGTCACAGCATTTAGAGTATATGGGGACTGATGCAAGGTCATGTTGAGGCTGCCACTGTGGAGGGTAAGACTCTCTGAGACTTACAGGAGTGAGATGGTAGGGATGGTGGGTCAAGACCAGAGACCCAATCCCTTATCCAAGGCAGAAGGTGGCTGTATCTGGCAAAACACACACAAACACACACACACACACAAAACAAAAACAAAAAACCAAACCAAACAAACAAACAAAAAAAGGAGCACACTGTGTCTCTCCCTTGATTTGATAAGCACCTCATCGATCCAGCTTAGATCTTTGGCTCTTCTCCACATTCCTGGTGCCTTGTAACATGGCAAGCTGATGGCCTATCTAGGTTTACCACAGCTGAGCAGACAGAAGCCCAGAAGAAGAAGAAGATCCAGTCCATGGAATAAGAATCTCACCCTGTAGCCAACAATAGTCCCAGTTCTGCCCTGGTCTCTCCTGCAGCAACTAGGGAGCTGACACCTCGGTTGTGGGCAGCAAGAGCAGACCAACAGCACTTCATCCACAGGGCCAAGCCACTAATCACCATGGCCAGACCTCCTGCTCCCAGCTCGGCACAAACATGTCCTAAATCCAATTGATAAGATGTAAAGCATTGCCTCCCCCACCTTCTGTGCACAGGCAGGTCAAAAATAGGTGACGTTCATTGCATTACTTGGCATAAACATGATTTTAATAATTACCACGGGCCAGAGCCCGTGCCTGCTCCTGAATAATGAGCATTGAATTCTATTATCGCACAGTATTAAATATCTTCCAGTTCTGTTCCTGAGGCAGGCTGGTACAGAGACGCCCATGGCACACAACATCCCTCCACCGAGCATCCGATCTAAGATAAAAAATGTCTACTCTTCTACTGAGGTCCTGACGATGCAGCATCCTGCAGCCAGGCAAGGGGGGTTGGCTTGAATTTGTAATGATTTTAGGTAGTTTTTGTATTCGCCGAAGATATAATTATCCTGTATGCAAAAAGGCAATATGACAATATCTTTGCCTTTGAACGGTTCGTTTATAGGTCTTTTCTGTATAGTCAGTATAGAGAAGCCTTCAGATCTGCTGTGTCGGTGAACTGCACCCAGCTGCAAGCCAGATGGGGGAGGGAGCTTAAAGACATCCTCCCCCCATTTACAGCCTTTTTATCTTTCAGATGAAGACAGAGAAGCTGGGAGGGGTTTACTGCCTCCCTCACAGTTACTTTAATAATTTAACAGACCTTGGTCGCATGTGTCAACTCTGCATCTCAAACAGGGGCCTCCCGAAGTACATTTATCCAGTCAGTTTGATTCACTTGCCTGCCTGGCCATGAAGAAGAGGGAATGGCTGCTCACAAGATGCTTATCCCACAGAGGCTCAGGGCCCCTCCCCTGTACAGAACAAGAAAACGTAGACCCACCTCTATGCCAGGATGTTAGCAAGTGCCCAGTGTAGCCTTTTCTCTTGAGCAATGTTAAGTGAGGAACTAAGATGTTGGTACAGTGAGGCCTCGTGAGCTCACTCACAGTGCCTATTGATGCACATCCTCAAAAGGAAGAGGGAAATGACCCTTCAGGATGCCATTTCCTGGTGCTGGAGCCACACAAGCCTCAGTTTGCACACGAAAACACAGCTTTAATGGTGTATGCCACCGGAGTATGAACATATGTTAGAGAGAGATAGACATGGGTATTATGACATGCTTTTTTCCAGAAAAATCAAAAGGAGTGTACATCACAGAGCTTAAAGAGTTTGTTCCTGATCACAGGGCCAGGATTTTTGGGGACCACAGCAGGCAGGACTTCCTCATGCAGCTCCAAGGTTCTTCCCAGAAGAACCCCCTATGCCTTGTGTAGGTTTCTGGGACTATTTTACCCAAGTGTCCAGAATCTACCTCCAAAAGCATCCTGTGTTTTCCAATAATTTGCATATTATTATAGTCTCTGTATTTAAACCCAAGCCCTGTTAATTGGCTACAGTATTGGATATTCCAAACATGCGTGTGCACACACACACACACACACACACACACACACACACACACACACACACACACGCTGGAAAGCAACGTTAGCTCTTAGTAAGCATGGAGCTTCCTGATCCAGCTGGATCAAAAGGCCAGCAAGTTCTAGGGGAACTCAGGGTCAGAGTTCAGTTCAGGAGCTCTGCATGTTACAGGCCTATACCGACTGCCAGAGTTTATGGAGGACAAGAGACTAAGGAGTTGAGCTCAGGACCATATTGCAGTGAACCCAAGGGGTAGCCCTTCATCCTGTGATTACTCCTCCATGTCAGATGCCAAATTGCAACAGACATACCAACATCTGGCACAGTCCTCATACTGGTCCCTAGGCTGTGTTGTGAAGCTTATCAAGGTAGAAAAGGCCAATGGAAGTCCTAGGAGCTGCTTCCATTAAAATATCACACACTCCCAGGCTCCAAGACAGTTCAGAGAACAGAGGTTGTAATTCCCACCACAGACCCATCCAAATCCCCATCCGGAGGACAGACAGTGTCAGGGGGTTACCATCAGCCAATCAGGCCACTCCCACTGAAGCTGCCATACCAGATACGGTTTTCTGGATTGAGAAAATGGAGCCGTCTCTTGATCTCTCCCCTAACATATGTCTTTCCTCCTTCTTTGTCTCCAAGGACACCAAGGGAATTACTGTCAATTGGCCACCAAAACACTTATACTGACCTTCCTCAAGAGATTACCAAATCTCTAGCCAGCTGTCATTTAGTCGTCAGAGATCCAGGTCACCTTTCTCTTCCATGTGACATCACATTAGCCTATTGCATGGATAATATTGTGCCAATTAGACTTGTTGAGCAAGAGGAAACAACTGGCTTGGGATTTTATTTAGTGAGATATTTCATGCCAGAGGGTAGGAAATGAATGTAGTTATAATTTTTAGCTCCAGTCACAGCAGAAAACTTCCATGGGGCCCAGTGAAACAGGGCATGCTAAGGCATCCCTTCTAAGACAAAGGCCAAGTGATTGCACATGGCCCTTCCTATAGTCCAGAACAAGGCATGGTGTGGTGTCTTGCCAGCCTCTTTGGATTCCGAAGCCACACATTGCCTACTTGGCGAGGTGTTTCTGGCTTGTTGTCAACTGAACTAAGACTTCTAGCTTCCAGTGGTAATGGGGCAGAGGAAGGTCTGGCTGCTCAGCCACTTGATCCTATGATGCGTGAAAGGCCAAAGACAGCAGAGGTTCTGTTGAGGGCCTGTGTTAAGCCCTGGGAGGTACGTCAAAGTGCACAGCCTGAGGACTGTGGAGCACAGACCCGAGACTTTTGGTCTGTGTCCTCGTTAACTCCATGGTCCTCCATGGTTTGTGCTTCAAGTACTTGCTCGAGTGCCTGCCCTGGCTTCACTTAATTATGGGATATAACTTGGAAATTTAGCTCAACAAACCCTTTTCTTCCTGTGAGTAACTTTTGGTCAAAGTGTTCTATCTACCACAGTAACAGAATGAAACTAGGATAATCTGCTCTTGGGCCTTAGTGGAGCTGGACTTGATGCTAGACCACACCATTATCAAGTGATAAAATGTCACACAACTTGAATGTTATTAGCCATACCTCCCCCCCTCCCCCGCCCCCAAACCACAAAGGTGGACACACCACCACACAACCGGGCTTTATCATCACAGAGCTATATGTAGACACGATTAGCCTCAGCAAACCTCTGAAGGCACTATGAAGTCACAGCATGAAGTGGTCCAAATACCCATAGGCCACTCTGGCTAACTTCCTCTCCTTTCTCAGCCTGCTTTCCAGCGGATTCTGTAGACTATGTAGGTGCAACCTGGAAGTGGACAGCTCCATTGTGTGGCTGCTTTGGGGGCATCTTAGAAGACAATAGCAAAGGGATTTCTTCCCAATAAGAAGGACTTGGAGCAAGGCAGCTGGTTGTGCAGTTCAGGTGGAGGTAGATACAGCCATGTGTGCATTCCCACCTCAAGACCTGGACTTGGGCTAATGGGCCAATTGGATTGGGCAGTGAGTGGTCAATTGATCACTGATTTGGAAGATATTACTAGCAGCTTGTACCCAGGAATTTTGGGAGAGGCATGTGTTTGAAAATGGACAAAGACTATGAAAACGTCTGTGACCTGTGTGGCTATTCACTAGAGGAGGAGCCTAACAGAAGGGAGCTTTCATCTCTGTCCCCTGTCACACTTCCATCTCCATCCTCATCCCCAGGGGTCATGAGCCAAGTGGCCATGGGTGCAGGGGTAGGTTCAGAAGTTCAACCATCACTGAGGACCCATCACTAAGTGCCCACCTGCAGCAGCAAAGTCTAACCTGAGCCCTCAACAAGGTGCCATTCACCAGGTGCCAATGCATTTGCTTTCTTTCTCTCAGTGCTTCTGCTGAGAGTAGCATCCATGGACTCATGGACAGAGGCTTTGCCCAACATCATGGCTTCTGACCAACAATTGTTTATTCCATGGAGTGTAGTGTGGCTGTGGGCCTATGCACTGGGATGTCTGTAGTTCTTTCAAGTTCCACATCAGCCTGAAGAAGCTGGTTAGGTAAAACAGTGACATGGCCATTCTCGGGAGTTGCCCACAGCTCCAGCCAGGTACCCTGACAAGGTACACCTGGGGCAAGATTCTATATATAATTCTAGTGCCCAGAGTATGAAGCAGCTGTGGTCAAAACCCACAGGTCCTGGAAACAAGGTGTGAGTGTAGAAATAGCACTACTCCTAGGGATTGACAGCAAATATTTGCTTCCTGTCTCCATGATTTTATGCTCTGGTGATCAAGAAGTCTTAGGTCCAAAGAGAAACAGCTTCCCCCAAGAGAACCAGCACTGGCTATCAAGGTGCAAGCTGAGATCTACCAGTGGGCACAGAGTTGCTTGAAGCCATTGGGCAATGCTCTGTCTATGACTTAACAAGTAAAGAAAAAGGCTGCTATGCTGGCTGAGCCATGGGGAAATTTGATAGTTTGTCCCATGAAGGATGCAATAAAGATGTCTAGGAAACAGGAGACCCTTTATTTTGGTACCACCACCACACCCCATGATCCACGCCAACATGGAACCATCACAGCCAGTCCAGGAAGGATGGCTAAGGCAGGTAGCAAAGAAAGCAGAGAGAAGGTGGTTGGGATTAAAGATTGCTGCAGACTGAAGGTTGCAGAGCTAAGGATGCTGGGTGCAAAACAACAAGGTTTGCCGAAAGGTAAACAAGCCACAGGCCTGAGCAAACATCCTGATACAACAAAAGAAGAGGTTTAACAGTCATTGCAGGTGAGAGCTCAGAGATGCTAGTTCACTAGGCGCAGAGGCAGGGATGCATGCCCAGGCCCATACCCATGATGTGAGTGCATCTCTAATCTCCAAGTGCCATACTACCTGACATGGTACCATGTTCAGCTGAACATGGCCAATGAGGGAAATGGGAAGCTTGGCAGATTCTCACAGGTGGAGAGAATCACATCCAGGATCAGCCTGCAAGCGTGCTGGCATTAGCCATAGCTCTAAGCAGCCTGCTGCTCCAGCAAAGAGCAAGGATACTGCAGAGAATCAGGAGAATCCTTCCGCATCTTAGGGCAAAGCATCACTTTAAGTGGGTGTCCTGGCTCCTGGGCAAAAGTCAGACATGAATAGCCCTGACAAAGCTATGTCCAAGAGACCTCCACCATGGGAGAGGACCGCTGGCAGAAAAGACAAGGAGGAGGATGAAGAATTGTGGGAAGGAAATGGGGGAGGGGGGAACCAAGCAGACCAAGGTCACTGCTCTAGTCTTCCCCCATGGAGTCAAGGGTCTTCCAAGAATTAACCAAACACCACATCTGAAGGCAAGATAGTTTGTGGGTGCTTGCCTGGCACGGAACAATCTGACTACCTCAAAATCTGGGCAAAGTTCTCTGACCACAGGAGCTCTGGGCAGGCGTGGAGGAACAGTAAACATCAAAGAGCAGAAAGGACACTCCCCACAGAGGAGAACAGTTGCACTGAGTGAGACTCTAAAGTGACATTTTGTTTGTTTAATTAATTAATCAGTGAATTAACTAATTAGTTTTATGAATACTGGTGTTTTGCCTGCATGTGAGTCTGTGAACAACACCTATGCCCAGTGCCCAAGGAGGTCAGAAAAGAGTATTGGAATCCACTGGAACTGAAGTAATAGATGCTTGTGAGATTCCATGTAACTGTTGGGTCCTCTGGAGGAGCAAGCGGTGCTCTTATCGGCCAAGCCATCTCTCCAGCCACTGAACTGGCATTTCAAACTCTGTGTGTGTGTGTGTGTGTGTGTGTGTGTGTGTGTGTGTGTGTGTGTGTGTATGTGTGTGTATGTGTGTGTGTGCAAGTAGGAGCTGACGACACTGCTTTACTTGCTCGTTTGCTCTCAGCACCTGCTTCTGCACAGACTGACACCAGCCCCTGTGGTCCTGTGTTCCTGTGGTGGTCCAGGATACATTCAGAGGCCTGTGTGGATGCTCCTTCTAAATACATTCCTGGGGTTGCGTATATTGTGCTTATGTTCTTTGCATTCTGGAAGCTGAGGCAGACAGAGGATGAAGAGTTATAGGTCATCCCAGGTTACGCAGCCAGACCTGTCTCTCAGCAGCTGTGAAGACATGAGGCCACTCCTCACTCTCACTGACTCCCGCGCTTCCATGGGTTTTGCCACTGTTTGGAGAAAACTACAACCCACTGATGGTTTTCACATACAGTGGACACCAGGACAGGCCTTTGGTGTGACAAGTGCTGGTGGATCAGCTTTTTCACTTGTTAATTTAAATACTTCCCATACTTTCTCCATGAGTCTGAATCTCGTGTGTGTGTGTGTGTGTGTGTGTGTGTGTGTGTCCACCTCCATTTCTGCCAGCTGTCTTTGTGTGCTCCTAATGCTGTCCTCTGATAAATGGTCTTAGTTTTAAAATAACCCAAGTTGTCCCCTTTCTCAGAGGCGAGTTTGTTTTTAGAAATTTGCCTACATTAAGCTTGCAAAGATATACTCCTGTGATTCCATCTAAAAGCTTTCCTTTTTTCACAGTTACACCTGTAATCCATCTGAAATTGATTTTTATATATGGAAAAAAGAAGGGGAAGGAGGTGATCCCCACATGCAGACAATTTGATTACTGGAGAGTCTTTCTTTCTTTCTTTCTTTCTTTCTTTCTTTCTTTCTTTCTTTCCTTCCTTCCTTCCCTCCTGTTTCTCTCTCTCTCTCTCTCTCTCTCTCTCTCTCTCTCTCTCTCTCTCTCTCTCTCTCTCTCTCATGAAAGCCCTGCGATGTGCCCTTTCTGTTTTACAATTTAATCTTGAATCCCACATCATGCTCAGCTGTCACATCTCTCTTCCAGCCTGCTCTAACCTCTGACCTCTGACCTGCTCTTCACTTTCTCATTTTTATTGTTTCCATGACCTTGACAGGCAGGGGTGGGGGGAGCATCCACTGTGCCACCTGTAGCCTGTCCCCAAATGTACTCTTTTTTTTTCTCGTTTTTTGAGACAGTGTTTCTCTGTGTAGCCTCAGCTGTCCTGGACTAACTTTGTAGACCAGGTGGGCCTTGAACTCACAGCAATCCACCTGCCTCTGCCTCCCAAGTGCTGGGATTAAAGGCATGCGCCGCCACTACCTGGCTCCCAAATATGCTCTTGTCTGCTATCTCTTTCAAGAACACACCCAGATTAGTGCACTCTAGAAGTCATTGTCACCTGGTGAGAAGTGCCTTTCTCTTCACACTGCCTCTAAGGCCCTTTAAAGGCACTGCTGGAGATGACTGTGTCCTGGCTGGGTAGCGCTGGCCA
The DNA here is from genome assembly GCF_964271855.1 of Acomys minous. Taxonomy (NCBI): domain Eukaryota; kingdom Metazoa; phylum Chordata; class Mammalia; order Rodentia; family Muridae; genus Acomys; species Acomys minous. The sequence goes on along the minus strand of NC_140493.1, from coordinate 15,207,727 downwards.
CCATTCTCCACTGAAGATCTGTTCTTTCTACTCTTCCCTCTAGAGCTTTGGGAAACAGTGGCAGAGTCCAGTCCTCCCTTGGAGATGTGGGAAGTGTGCTGATCTGCATGTTCCGGAGATGGAGAATCTGACCACCACCCTGGAAATTCTGGGACAGAGATGTCTTTGTTTGCCTGCCTGCCTGCCTGTTTGCTCGGTCAGTTATTGATGGTCATGTGATCATGAATACATTAGTAATGTATTATTATCTCTAAAAATTCAGTATTAAGGCTGGGGAAATGGTTTAGTCTGCAAAGTGTTTGCTTTGTAAGCACAAGGACCTGAATTCAGTGTCCAGAGCATATATATATATATGACATAGTAGTACCTGCTTGTCATTCTAGCATTGTATAGACTGAGAAAGAAAGACCCCTGGTTTTCACTGGCAAGACAGCTTAGCCTATCTTGTGAGCCCCAAAATAATGAGTATTTAAAAATGAAAAGGTAGACATGTCTTCAAAGGTTGACCTGTGGCCTACACACACACACACACACACACACACACACACACACACACACACACACACCAATGTTGAAAGGAGTTCTTGTTCACTTCTGACTGAGTTGGAGTAAATGGGCCTAGATTCAACCTTTTGTCTGAAGCAATAAACTCAAATGAGATATGTATAAAAAATGGGTTTCAAAACTCTGGCTGCCAGACAGTAGAGGGCAAGGCCTCCCAAGGGACTGGAGCAGATGGGGGACCATCCTGTAGCCGTTGCCTGTAGTTTCCAGCTACAGTTTATAAGAGGAACCATCTGGAGTAAGAGGCCTCTCTGGGATCAGTAAGGAGCCAACTTAAGGTCAAAGCAAGTAATCGGCAGGACTGAGGACCAGAAAGAAGCCAGAGAGGGCTCTGTAGAGCTTTTAGAACCTCAACACGCAGTAGAGTGTGGATTCGTGTGTGCACCCAAGGAAACTACTTACAACAGAACAAACACCCCCAAAGACAAGAGGGAACAGATACCTAAGCTCCCAAAGTGAGAAGGAACGTCACCCTAACTCACACAGCCACGGTCTCACTAGGCATACGGAAATTTCCGTAATTCATGGATTGTTGGGTAACTAACCCAGAAAGGTCAGTCTTGGTAAGAAGGGAAAAATAAGCCCCAGACTATAAAGATTCTTTTCCTAGCTGACAGATGTGGGATGAAGCTCCTGACTGTTTCTAAGTAACACAATTGTGTTTTGGAACAAATCTCAAGAATAATTTAGGAATAAGAAATATTCAATATCCAACTAGGTAAAATTCATAAATGCCTGGCATCCCTCCAAAACTCACCAAATGTGCAAAGAATTGGGGACATTTCAGCCCAAAATGAGGAAGAGAAATATCAGTCAACTGAAACCAACCTATCAATGACATAGATGCTAGAACTGTCAGGCAAGTACATGAAATTGGTTGTCATAACCCAGTGCCATATGTTCAAAATACTAAGACTGTGTGTGTTACATGGTGACTTGGGAGTTATTTTAAAACTATTCAATAAAAATCAAATATAGAAACTATAGATACACTCATAATATGTGAGGTGGAATATACATTAAATGGTGGACCAGGGCGCTTTAGACAATATCAGAGAAAATATTAGTGAACTGGAAGGTATAACAACAGAAATGATCCAAAATAAGACACAGGAAAAAAAATCCCAGAAATATTGGCAGAGCTTCTGTAAGTTTAGAGACAGCTTGAGATGTGTGCACTGGGACTTTCCAGAGAGAGAAGAGAGAGAGAGAGAGAGAGAGAGAGAGAGAGAGAGAGAGAGAGAGAGAGAGAGAGAGAGAGAGAGAATAGAAACAAATGTGTATTTGAATGAGTAACAGCCAAGTTGCATATTAAAAAAAAAAGACTGTGTGCTCTCAAATTCAAAAAGCTCATTGAACTCTCAAGATCAAGAGATAAGAAAACCATGAGGTCTGTGCTCGCCCAAGGAGCAAATCTTCAAGCTGTCAAGGAAAGACGTCACAACACACACAGAAGAATGAAGATCAGGCAGATCCATCATCAGAGCGTCCCTCCTTCTCCCTCAAGAAGAAGAGTTTCTGCAATGGAGCAAGGGTCAGGATGGGTACCTCCCTCCAGGAAAAGCATCTTTCAAGAGAGGAGACATAAATAAAGCCATTGCCGGGTGTACAGAAGCTGGATGTGTTCATATCACTGTAAAAGAAATATACCAAAAAAAAAGTCACAAAGTTGCAGAATATAAGACATATATACAAAATAGATCACATTCTCACACACTAGCAATGGACCAGCAGACACAGACTATGGAAAACTCACCCATGAAAATATGAAACACACCTGTTGCGGAGCAACACACAGGAAGTACTGTACACCGGAAATTATAATTAAGGAAATTAAGGAAACTGAAAAAGCAGAGATGCATGTGTATATCCTCTTCATGCAAAAACTCAACACTGTAAAGATAGAAATGATTGGCAGTAGATGGGCTCCTGTGCCTGATTCCAAAGCCTATGTAAGTAAGCAGAGGACCTGAAGCAGAAAGGGGTGAGAGACAGTGGGGAGCCGGGCGCGGGGAGAGCTCAGTTGGCAAAGTGTTTTGGGCAAGAGGCTCAGAGTTCAACTCCCAGGACCCACATTAAAACCACCTCTACAACCAAACAGGTATGGTGGAGCATTTTAATCCTAGTGCTACCAAGCAGGAAGAGGGATCCCTGGGGCGCACTAGCCAGCCAGCCTACTTACTCTACCTGGTGATCTCCATCCGGTAAGAGACCTTGTCTCAAAAAACAAGGGAGGAGCTGGAAAGAGTACACTGCTCTTCCAGAGGGGCCCCCAGCACCCATGCTGGATGCCTGTTACAGCTTCCTGTAACACCAGTTCTAAGGCCACAAGTGTGCTCACACAGTATTCACTCACACAGACACACACACACACAAGTAAAAATAACTAAATTAAAACAACAATAAGGTAGATGCCGGAGGGATGACACCTGAAACTGTTGAGGAGGCAGCCTCCAAGGGCCCATGCACACATGCACGTACATACCCGTACCCTTCCCTGACTAAAGACCATGCGCATACATACACACAAACCCATAAACAGACACAATAAAGCCAGAGGAGCTAAGTTACCTGACTCCAAGACTTGCCTTCCTCCGTAACTGCAGGCAAAGGCAGAGTGGCGTTTACGTAAACGTTCTTTAATAAACGCACAAAATAGAATAGACTAGACTCAGACCCATGCTGTGTGTATTATTGACTTCATGACCAAGTTGTAAATATGCTGCTGGGGAAAAAAAAAAAAGAGAGAGTTTTCCCTAACTACTGAGAGTTTAAATTTTGTTTTTCAATGTGAAAAATGTCAAGGTCACAGCAAAACAGAACCACCATATATATGAAAAAGAAAATCTGCCCTTAATTCACAAACTGTGTGCATCCTTTGAGAATTAAGAAAAGAGCTGGGTCTGTAGCTTGGTGGAGTTCTTGCTTGGCATGCACAGAGCCCTGGCTTTCAACGGGGTGTGATGGTATATGCCTGTTATCCCAGAGTTTAGGAAGTGGAGGTGGAGGGGTTAAGAGTTCAAGGTCATCCTCAGCTACATAAGAAGTTTGAGACCAGGCTGAGCCACATGAGACCTGCTTAGAAAAATAAATAATAAAATAAAATAAAAACTCATTCCAGAAAACCATGCAACAAAGTTTGTTGGTGGTTTTCCCAAGAACCGCTTCTGGCCCTGATGCACCGCTGATGTCGCTAAAGCCACCTGGGCACTGTGTGGATTTGTTCTTTCTTCCAGAGTGATCTGCCACTCATCACAGGCTCGAAGGGGTAATGGAGCCCTTCCATTTTCCCAGAATCCCTCACTGGCCAGCACGGTCTCAGCTTTCTTAGACACTTTGAAATTTCACTCTATACTTGATTTATAAGCTCATATCTTTGGATTATCTTACTCCTTTTAAAACTCTAATCTTTTCAAACTCTAATATTCACCATTTCCTTTGGTGTTAAAATTTAGTCAGATCGGGTTTTTTTTTTTAACTTAAGAATCACATTATTTTGCTTTCATGAAGCTTTCACAGTGTTGGTTCCCGGTAGCCTTTCATAGGCTTTTTTCAATTTAAGCACAAGCAATGGAACACGTGTGTGAGAGGCTTGTATGCGGAAATCCACCCCCTCAAGCTCCGTAGAATAAGGATGAGGCTGGTCTTTGGTTCCTTGTTCTATGGGAACACTTGGTCTTTACCAGTGTTTCAGTGAGTCTCTCTTGGGTGGACTCCAGGGCACATGTCCTGTGCCTTCTGGTGCCTCTGAGGAATGTGCCCTGTGTTTCCTGATGTCTCTAGATCCTGCTTTTATGTTCCCCCTGTTTTTACTTTAAGTAAAGATTGGCCTCTTGAAGCTTATGCCCTGTACTTTATCCATGCCTGAAGAGCAGGGCTATATATTGTCTTCCAGCTGCCTTTTTACAAAGTATTTAAAATTTAAAATTTGCCTTTAAAAAATTATTTATTTTCCAACATCCCTGGATATGATATTTGGGTATGATATGAAATGGTGATGATATACTTTTCCATATCCACAATCAATTGGCTGCATAAAAGATAGAGGTGACATGAGCCACTATTATATTTTGTATCTCTTCTCTGTCTGCTGCAGCTCTCTGGCGCTTGGCTTCTGTCACTCTCCGACATAATGTATCAGTCCATGGCAGGACAGGAACTCTGTCTTTTTCTTCATAATTCACTCTGCTCATGTCAGGCATGGTGGCACATGCCTTTAATTCCAGCACTCAGGGAGACAGAGGCAGGCAGATCCTTGGGTTTGAGGCCAGCCTGATCTATAGACAGAGTTCCAGGATGGTCAGGGCTACACAGAGAAAACCTGCCTAAGAGAGAGAGGGGGGAGGGAGGGAGAGAGGGAGGGAGGGAGGGACGGACAGAGAGAAGGAGAGGGAGAGGGAGAGGGAGAGGGAGAGGGAGAGGGAGAGAGAGAGAGAGAGAGAGAGAGAGAGAGAGAGAGAGAGAGAGAGAGAGAGAGAGAGAGAGAGAGAATTATAACCTACTTATAATTGCTCATAAGCTACTCTTCCCCATCTCGGTCGTGTGACAATGTGGTCGAGTTCCAAGTGGATTCACCTTACATTTGTAGGCTAATTTAACAAGCACTGACTTGCTTTGACTACTGAGACTTCCAGTGTATAAGTCTACCCAGTGGTCATGCATTCAGAACCTTCACATCCTGGGGAGCTCACAGGCTTGCTTGGAGACGCCTGTTAAGCACTTGGCCAACCTTACAGTAAAGTGGTTCTCAACCTTTCCAAGGCTGTGACCCCTTAATACGGTTCCTCATGTTGTGGTGACCCCAACCATAAAATTATTCTTGTTGCTACTTCATAACTGTAATTTTGCTACTGTTATGAATCATAATGTGAATATCTGATATTTCTGATGGTCTTAGGAGACCCCCTGAAAAAGGGTCATTAGACTCCTTAAAGGGGTCGTGAGTTACACAGGTTGAAAAGCACTGTTGTAGTACTTGAAGACAAAGAAACTAGATATTTTTCCCCTGGAGAATTTTTCTATTCCTTTTCCTTCTTTTAAAGCCTATACCTAGAAACTTTCTTAGGAGTTTTGTTTCTTTGACTATCTATACAGCAATCTTCTGTGCTTCAATAGAATTTCATCTAATTTCTACAGTTTCTGAATGCCATCTTTGCTCTCCTTACTGCGGTAGCTCCAGTGCAGCTCAGTGTAGCAGAAGTCACGTCAGGACTTCAGGTCCTGCTTCTCTGTGCATAAGGAATGCTTTACAGTTAAAGTCTCTACAGCTCTTGTGTGTCAGGTGCCCGACCTGCCGGGCTAGGGAGTCACTTCCAAGTTCTAGCTGACGAATAGGTCTATGCTATGTGGATCTTAGCTTTTTCTGACACTCTTGTAATGAATGAACCTCTTTTACATTTGATTTGTTTTTTTTAAAGTACAGGAGCCAAGCGGTGGTAGGGCACACCTTTAATGCTAGCACTCGGGAGGCAGAGGCAGGTGAATTGCTGTGAGTTCGAGGCCAGCCTGATCTACAAAGCGAGTCTAGGACAGCCAAGGCTATGCAGAGAGATCCTGTCTCAAAAAACCAATAAATAAATAAATAAATAAATAATAAAAGTACAGGAACCTGTTTTAGGGTGCAATATTTATGTTTATATTTTTTTCCTTTATAAAAATTTGTGTGTGCATGGGTGCTTGTGTGTATGTATGCAGTGTGTGTGTGTGTGTTTGTCTGTGCGCAGGTATGCACACGTGCAAGGATCTACAGAGTCGAGAAGAGCGTATCAGATCCCCTAGAGCTTGAGTTTAGGCAGTTGTGAGCCACTCAATAGGAACACGGGAAACTAAACTTGAATTCTCTGCACGCACAACATGCACTCTTAACCACCAAGCCATCTTCCTGGTCCCTGTTTTGTATTCTGATTGGCACAAATTGCTGTACGTATGTACAGGGACCTTGTGATATTGTAAGGCATGCACAAGCTGTATTACTTTCAACCCAGGATATGCATAGCGTGTCTACCTCCTCAAACACTGATCATTTCCTTGTGGTGAAAACACTCTTTTCCTTTGGAAACTTACATCGCTGCTACCCAGAATCACTCTGCTCCACATGCAAATCTTAAAATGTTACCTTCTGAACATGCACCAGCTGAGAGTTGGTCTCCTACTGGTTGCTAGAGGGATGATTCAACTCAGGAGAGCCAGTCACCCTAGAAATGTTAAGATACAAATAGGTATTGTTGAAACTCCTTGAAACTCCTGTGTGTTTCAGGAATTGTCTAACTAGTTCTTGACCATGGCTAAAACTTCATAAAGGTAGTTTCCCTTTGAAACTTTGCCTTTGCTAAATGGAAACACACTGTTCCCGTCCTTGGCTTCAGTATTTGGGATAATTTCCCCTCAAACTGCCCTCCAGTTCTCTGATCCTCTCTGTGACTCATACAAGGCACCTAGAGTTCCATAAGAGTTTATTTCTAAGATATGTTTCAATGGCTCTTTTTAAAAAAAAACCAATTAGATCCTTTTCTCAAAACCCACACTCAAGCATTTTATCCTGGGTGGTGTGTGTGTGTGTGTGTGTGTGTGTGTGTGTGTGTGTGTGTGTGTGTTGCTATTGTTGTTGTTATTGTTGTCTTCAATTATCTTGCGCATTTTATCTTTAGTTATCTCTTTCAATGCCTACTATATATTTAGTTTGAAGCATTTGTTTTTATATAAGGAAGACATTAGTAATTTTCACCTAGAGATGACCTACACCCTACACAGTTTGTTTAGTTGATCATATTTATTTATTTATTTTTCCAACAGAATATTTTCATTGATTATCTGAGAACTTCACACAATGATCCCAATCACACTCTTCTCCCATTCCTTTCAGATCTACCATTCTCAATTTTGTGCCCTCCCTGCAAAAAAACAAAAACAAAAAACAAAAAAAACACCAAATAATTTTCATCACTCACTCACTCACTCACTGGAGAATGGTCAAACTCCCAGTGGCCAGCTCCCCAGAGATAAGTAAGTCCTTCCCTATCTCCCTGCCAGAAGCCAGCAACTGTGAAGAGCTACACCTCAGCATCCTCATCACAATTTTCAAGGGCTCCCTTCAATGGCTTCCTGTTCAGACTGTTTCTTTCTTTGAGAAAAGGGGTACATAGAAGCCTTCAATATCTCCCATTCTCAGCAACGAGTCTGGAGTCCTCACTACAGTTGGTCATATGTCTTAGAAAGTACTTGTTTCCTCCTTGCTCCGTTGTCACTTCCTGGTCAGCTTGGGGTAGAGAACTGCTGGGTTGCTTTCCTTTATTGATGCCATTTCTCCCCTTCTCCCATCCTGCTGCTGGGTAGGGAGAGTAATTCTCTGCTGCCTTCAGCACAGTCTGGATCCAGGCCATATCAGATCCATGTCATTTCCAGCAAGGAAGCAGAAAACCTATTGGGTCCCCTTCAATGCTGTCAGGGGCTGGCCTTGAGGCCCTTTTAAGGAGGTCTGTCTTCTCTGATATCCAAGGCCTGTAGCCCCTGGGACCATGGCACCCCGGTATACAGTAAGTCATTGTCATTTGTCCCTCCTGGGGAGCACTTGCCTCTGGCTGCAGGTAGAGGTCTAACAACAACCCTACCATGAAGTCTCTGATCACTGTTACTGGCCAAGAGCCCACCTGTCGCTTGTATCTGGGCACTCTCTGGCTCCTGGTGTGCACTGTGCTCACATAGGAATAGGCAGACTGACTCTAGAGATTCAGGCTACGCCATAGGTTTTCCTCATCATTCCTAGGCTAGGGGTGAGGAGGGGCTCTGTAGTTGTGCTTGCTATACTAACTTGGTGGGAAACCCTTTGTAATTGCTTTTAACACTGGGGGTTTTAAATAATAAATACTTTTTTTTATCTTTTGAACCCCTTGTAATTACTTTTAACTGATAGGGTTTTAAATAATAAATACTTTTTGTCTTTTGCTCAGAAAATTTCAAACAAAAACAGATTAGAAAGATTATAGAGTAAAATGAAGATGATTCTTTCTGTAGAATTAAGTAGAGAAGAATAATACAAAATTAATATGTGATGTGCAGGGATTATCCCTGTGCATGGACAAGTATCAAAAGAAAACAGAGAATAATGAAGACATTTAGTTAATGTTGTAGAAATCTGGTTAAATTTGATTTTGATTTTGGGGCTGAAACTATTTTCAGCAAGCTTGTGTACGTAAAGTTGCTTGGGGCATTGCAGAGAAAGAAGAATGAAGTAGTCTGGGCTGGGGAGAGGCCAAGCAAGCATAAGAACCCCAAAGTTCAAGTCACCCCCACCCATGTCGAGCCAGGTATGTAACCCCAGTGCTGGCGGTTGGAGATGAAATACCGACAGGATTACTTGGGCTTGCTTGCCAGCCAGTCCAGCCAAAACACAAGCTTCACGCATGCACACACATGCACACACACACACACACACACACACACACACACACACACGCATGCATACACAGGCAGGTACTCCACACATAAACTCAAAGGATGAAGCATTTGTGTTTAAGTAGTAGGGGGTTTGTTTATTTTATTTTATTTTGTTCCTGCAAGAAATAGGTCAAGTCCACAGACAGTGGGGAAGCCAGTGAGAAGAATTTCGGCAGTTATCATCGGGAAAGGTAAATAAAGAGACTAACAGTGGAGCCAGATAAAAAGCCTCTGAACTAGACAGGAGGTGAAGCCACAGGAAGCCAGAAAAAGGTCTGGAAGGGTTTGTCTTCTGCTGTTGGGCTCATTCAGGGAGAGAGAGAGAGAGAGAGAGAGAGAGAGAGAGAGAGACAGACAGACAGAGAGAGAGACAGAGAGAGAGAGACAGAGAGAGAGAGAGAGACAGAGAGAGAGAGAGACAGAGAGAGAGAGAGAGAGACAGAGAGAGAGAGACAGAGAGAGAGAGCGCCCAGGAGAGAGAGCGGCATATGCACATCACATTGGGGGGGGGGGGCAGAAGCTCTTCAAGGGAAGATAAGACCCATGCTGAGTTGCAAAGAGGATCTTTAGGAGTCCACCAATCAGAACATGAGACTTCCTTCACCTCTCAGAACAATGACAGCAAACATCCTCTATTTCAGCCAACTCTAAGTACTCCCGTTTTGCATGTTTTCAGGAGGCCCAGAGTCACCCAGGGATTCTGGCTACAGTGGGTAGGCCCTTGCCCCTCTGCCTTGCTGCCCCATACCTTAGTGCTCCAGGAGCATCTTCAGCAGGCTTCCGGTACACACAGGAACTTCAGGCCACACCCAGTTTCCCAGACCAAACAGGAGCTCTTGCTCCTTTCCTCTTGTACCTCTAACCTGGGGTCACACCATGCAGCACTGACATGGAAGGAAGGGGCCTGGCTGGCCCATCTTTAGACCTCCATCCTCACATATGCCCACTGGGCTATGGGGACAAGGTGCTCACCTGCCATCTCTCTACAGGGGTATATGTCAGTCCATTGCCCTGTGAGGGCACCCTATTGCTGTGGACCTTTTTTGCTGTTTAAATCCAGTTGTGTCACCTTTCTCTCATTAACTAATTAATTAATTAATTAACATCCCAAATTGCAGCTTTCCCTCCCTCTGCCCCTCTCAGTGCCTCCCTCTCTCCTATTGCCTTCCCCCATTCTCCTCAGAAAAGGGAAGGCCACATCAACCAGATGTGGCATATCAAGTTGCAGTAAGACTAGGCTCCTCTTCTCCTGCTGAGGCAGCTCAGTTAGGGAAAAGGGATCCAAAGGCAGGCAACGGAGGCAGAGACAGCCTCTGCTACAGTTGTTGGAGGACCCACATGAAGAGCAAGCTGCACATCTGTGGCATATGTGTGGGGGCCTAGGTTGAACCAGTTGTACCACCTTTTGAGACAGGGTTTCACTGTGTAACCCTGGCTGTCTTGGAACTTGCTATGTAGACCAGACTAACCTCAAACTCACAAAGATCAGTCTGTCTCTGCCTCCTCAAGTGCTGGGTAATCCCAGCATGTACCGTCTTACCCTGTGGGCTTATTTTATTAGTATGTTTTGGGTGCCATAGGCCCCCAATCCTGAATTGACAAATAAAAAGGATTTTTTTCTCGTTTCTTTTGTTTTTGTTTTTTGTTTGTTTTGTTTTTGCGATGAGGTTAGGTGTGTGTGTGTGTGTGTGTGTGTGTGTGTGTGTGTGTGTGTGTGTGTGTGTGTCCCTGGCTGTCCTGGAACTTGATCTGTAGACCAGGCTGGCCAAAAATATCACAGATATCTGCCTGCCTCTCTCTGCCTCCTGAGTGCTGGGTTTAAAGGTGTGAGCCATCACTGCCTGACTAATGTTTGTTTGTTTGTTTGTTTGTTTGTTTGTTTTGTTGTTTTTCTGAGACAGGGTTTCTCTGTGTAACCTTGGCTGTCCTGGACCAGGCTGGCCTTGAACTCACAGAGATCCTCCTGCCTCTGCCTCCTTGAGTGATGTGATTAAAGGCATGTGCCATCCTGTCTGGCTTAAAGACTTATTTATTTTGTTTCGTAAGTATGGGTATTTTGCTTACATGCAAATATATATGTACTAAGTGCATGCCTGGTGTCATGGATCGCTGGAACTGCATTTACAGACAGGTGTGAGCTACCATGTGGGTTCTGGAAATTGAACTGGATCCTCTAGAGAAGCAGCCAGTTTTTCTAACCACTAAGCCATTTCTATAGGCCCTTTCATTTAGTGTTGAAGTCCCACATAAGGAGCTTTCAGCTGATAAAAACTTAGTGATGGGAGCAGGCTGAATTTAGGGTGAGCTGATCATACCTGCAGTTTAAGGTCTGCCAACACCGAGGCAGGTTTCACTGTTTTATTCCAACAGGGACATGTGTCCATGCACAGACCCAGGATCACTTTTCATTATGCCAACAAATAAGTATAAAATAAATCCAAGACCATTTTGCTTCATAGGCAACAAGGCAACAATGTGTATCCTGCCAGACAGCTGTGTTCTTCCGAGGTTACCTTCACGGGGGTGTCCTCTTGGTCTTCACCACCTTCTCGTAGACTCTCAGTTGTACAGACAGGGAGACAGATGGACACAAACAGAGTTTTAAAGCACTCAATAAACATTCTTAAAGAGAAACAATGCTGGGTGAAGACAAAGGGCTACCAAAGTAAAGCTGGGCCTAAGATTATGTGGATTTTCACGTATGTGAGATCCCAAGATGGGGATGAACACAGCTGTGTGGGGAAACGCTACAATCTCCACAATTTACCAAAAGCTCCTCTGAAATTAAAGGTCACTTTCAAAGAGTGTTAATTGATAACTTCAATCTGGCAGTGGGAGATATTTACAGAGCTGGCCACCCACCAGAATCTAAGCCTGCCATGGCACTTGAGTGGAGCCTAGTGTCCCCAAGCCAGACATCCACAGCCTGTCAGAGACTCTAGGACAGTGAGTCCACATCTGTCAACACAGGAGCTATTTCTAGAAGGTGCGGGAAGAGCCTCTGCAGATGCAGGGTGCACTGTGGACAGCCGGAGCTCAGTATTAGGAAGTATCATTCTACCATCCTGTGCATGTGTGCATCACATCTGGAAAAAAAAAAAGGTTGAATGGAAATGTGAGATTTGTTAATTGCCCATTGTGGGCTGAAAGAACTTGCTGCAGGTCTAGAGTTTTGCTTGGGGTTTAGGAGACACGCAGGGCCTGGGCAGGTAGTATTGGATGGGCAGAAAGAAGGCTGTCTCACAAAGATGAGTGATACCAAGATGGAAAGCTAACCGGACAGTGATTGTACCCTGGCATCTTGTAGTGTCCTGCCCATGCTTTAGTACAGAGCAGACACAGCACCTCTGAGAGGCTTAGCTCTCAAGCTTCACAGCCTGAGTGGTTGCTTGGCTTCAGCAGTACAGACCAGAAATAACAAATATCCTAGGCCCCAGGGACAAGGATGGCGCAGATCCACAGACACCTACATGTCTCTTCTCTTTCCCTCATTCTTTCCCCATCTCTCTTTTCCTTAGTTTATTTTTTTTCTAAAACATTTTATAGGAAGTCTCATACATGGGTGTTAATTTACCCTTAAGCAATTCAGCACAAATACCTGAAACTAGGCACATAATCATAAAACCCAAGACTCGTTGTCACACGCTCAAACTACCAGCAATGACTCTGAGCACCACTCAGAGTCCCCCAATCATCTAAGTCTCTATTTTTGACAAGTAGTTTTTACAAAGCATGGCTCAAACACGGCGCACTGGCTTAGGGCTTGTACTCACTTTGTTTCTCTATCTTTGTGACTTTCCTATAGTGCTTACAAATACAGGTGCCCCCTTACCTTTTCCTGTGGACTCACCCTTGGCCAAGTTCCCTCTCTTCTCTCTTCAGGTCACTAAGCAATGCTCCTGCAGACCTTGTGCCTTATCTGTGCCCTTTAACCAGGAGAAGATGCTTTCCAGTCAGGCGCATCCCACACTGATACTACATTCCCTTCTACAGGCCTCAAAGTCCCTCCTCTCTGTTACCAAGCTGTGTGACAGAGAGTTTCCACTGAAAAGAAGTTTCCACACTTCTTAGCCATCAGGGCTACCCTTTGATGCAAGCCTGGCTTGGTGGTAGTGAGTGTTTATACTGCTGTCCTTTGTCACCAACCCATCTGAGATACCCAATCACCTCACTAGGGTCTGTCTTGTCCCCAGGTTCTGTCTGTCCCCTTCCATCCCTCCTCTGTCCAGTCTTGAGCCCCAGTATCCAGGCTGAGGGGTGGCTTGCCTTTCCTTCAGAGCGAAGAGGATCAGTCACTACTGTAACCATGAGTTGGGCACTTGCCAAAGTTGCTGGGTCTCACAGGGATAGCCCAACCAAGTACAGGAGGAAGGTGCTCATCGGTCTCCCATCTTGTTCCTCCACGCTGCAGGTTCAGATCCTACACCTGGACTCACTTTCTCCAGGATATGCATGCACACTAGGCACTCCCCGACCTCCATCTGGTTGGAGTTACCTACTTTTTCATCTTGGTCAGCAGCCTGGCCAGTCTAAAGTTCTTTTCTGACTTGAACCCTCAAGGCCACATGTGTTCTGTTGAAGCACATGTCACCACCAGAGCTATGCTATGTCCTCTGCCACCAGCAGTCCAGCAAGGGAGTGGCTCTACCCTATTCTTGTGAATTCTAAGTAAGGAGACAACGTTTGATCATCTGTTTTACAGCATAGTATAATATTTTTAATAGAGAAAATGCAAAACAGGGGACCTTTGCTTCCCAAATAATGGCAGAAATAAAGCACCCTGTCCACACAATCAACCAAACAGGGGTTGTGGCTTCATAGAAGGCAATGCCCTTGAGAGGCACTGACAATAGGTGATGGAAGACAGAGACACTGAGAGACTGAACAAGCAGAGACCCTAACAGACTAACTATGAGAAGGATATGCATGCAGTATATGGAAGAAAAAGAAAAACCAGGTGAAAGTGCAGAATATAGAGTCAAGGGCCCATGCAGAGGACTCTCAGACTAACACTGCTCACCCCCTATGTCATTGGCTGGAAGGACTGGCCCCCACTGCTCACCCAGGGGCAAGGGCAGTGTCTGTTTGCACTACTCAAGGTTCTTAAGGATGCAGGCAGGTCATCTCGATCCTCCATAGTATACATGAAACCCTGTGCTCCGCATTGCTTATAATCCACCTAAAAAAGGACCTGCAAAAGCAAGACCCAGTAGGACATGGCTGCTTTGAATGAAGCTCAGTGATATTTATGGCGATACAAATACATCCAGCATCACGGGGACAGTTCATATTGACTGATGTCCAATAAAAAGTTGTCGGGAATGTGATGAAGCTGGAAATTTCAACACATGAGGAGATAAATCAATTCAAACCAACCCAGAACTGACACAGTGTTCGAATCAGCAGGCAAAGACGCCTGAAAAGACATTAAAACACGAATCCATATGTTCACAAAGCTAGCTAGAGATGTGGAAGATACCAGACGGCCCTCTATGAATTTTTAGAGGGTAAAAATTACAAGCGAGATAAAAGCGACACCAATGGGGTTGACAGCAATTAGAAACGGAGGATGCTGTACTCACCTGTGGGTATTTAGAAAGCTGTTAGAAATGATGCTGGTTAGAAAAGTGGCAATGGAAAAAAACCCAAGCTTTCCTCCAGGGTTCACAGCCTCACCAAGCCTAGTGTAGTGGGCTAAGTTTTCAGTACCAGGCATGGATTTCCTCCTCTTGTGAAGGCCTTTTAGATGACTTTTGGATACCCCTCAAGAAGCAGCCTTGTCTTTGCAGTGGAAGGCCATTGACCTTGGGGGGGGGTGGTATCAAGCCCCAGGTGGTCTGGTACATCTACAACCCGTTCCCTACACCTAAAGTTCAGGGAACATCATGGAAGAAGGGGAAGAAAGATTTCAAGGGCCAGAGGACCAGGATGTCTATGCTAGAGAATGTCTTCTATAAACGACGGAGAAGCTGCACCCATGAAAACCCAACAACATGGTCGTCTACACAAGACCCAAACAATGACAACACCAGTTGGCATGCCAACATAGAATGGGGGAGCTCTTCCATGGTCCCATCCCTAGATGAGGGGAGGATCAAGTTTTTCTAGGGATGAGCCTTCTAATAGGTTATCAAATCCCAAGCGGTCAACCCTAAACACATAGACATATGAACAGCACTAAATGGACTCATCAGGGTTCGTGTGTGTGTGTGTGTGTGTGTGTGTGTGTGTGTGTGTGTGTGTGTAAAACAAATCAAATTAAAAAGTAAGACGTCACATATTTAAGAAAGAATAGGGGGCACTGAAGGCGATGTGGGGAGAGGTTAAGGAAGGGGAAATGATGTAAAAGCAGAACTCACACATCAAATTCTAAAAAAAAAATAAAAAGGAAAAAAGATGAATTTGGATTCATTTGAAGGCATGCATAATGATATAATCTAGTCAAACTTAATTTTAATAGTAAGTAGTATGCCATGGAGCTGTTAAATACCTCCAATGTGTGATGAATGTCCTTGGAATGGGGCAGAAAATATATTTGAAAAGAGTTAAAAAATAATGGTGGAAATATTTGAAATATCACAATATTTGATAAATACTGTGACGCCAACAATACAAGAAGCTCAAAGAACCGTAGGGATAAGAGACACATCTGTTTGCAGAGTCCAACAGTGACACCATGTTCCTGAGTCATGTTTGCTCCCTTGGGCTAACGTCCTCAGAGTCCACTCTGTCAAAACACATTATATACATATGGGAAATTTGTCAAAAATAAATGAAAAATGTTTAAAACACAGACTTAACTATAAAAAAAAAGAGTAACAAGAGAGCCGAGGATGGTGGTTTACTCTTATAATCCTCACATTCAGGAGGCTGAAGCTGAAGGATCACAAGTTTGAGGCCAGGCTATACTCCACAGAACTTACATCTGAAAAGGCTAAATTTATAGAAACAAAAGAAGAAGAAGAAGATAGACTCTGTGGAGTAGATTTATTTCAAAGCAAATAACTGTGAAGAACAGAGATGGCTACATTATGTGGACAGAGACATCTGCTCGGAAGAACCTTATCGATGATAAATGACCTTCCACTTAATAACAGAAGTGCAAAAGCTGACGTAACTTGAAAATAAATAGATAACACACAATGATAGCCAAAGAGTGGAACCACATTCTCTTGAAATGCTCATGCACAGACCCCCGGGGGGTATAAACATCTCTAGGATCATCAGAAAGAGTTGGAGTAATACCGTTGACTAATGTAGAATTACTTAGGAATTAATTATAGAAACACCCTTAGAATCCTCCAGATGGAATAATATTCTCCTAAATGACCCATGGGCCACAGAAAGAGTCACTAGAGACAGGTATAAGGAGAATTTTAGACTAAATGGAAATGAGATCATGACTAAAGCAGTAGGGGGCAAGATCTCAGGAGACACAGAGAAAGCACATAGAAAATTCAAAATCCTATTCTGACCTTTAGAAACAATGTCTTTTCTTACCATTTACATTCAACCTTGTGGTAGAGGTTATAGCCAATGTAATAAAGCAAGAAAATAAAATGTCACTCATCTATATTAGAAAAGAAGATATTGTCTTTGCCTAGAGATACTAGTAACATAGTGTATATGGGGAAAGTGGTGGATTTGTCTAGGCTGGAACAGAGCTGATGTCTGAGTTCATGATACTGAAAGTCAAAGGTTGTTCTACATAGTGGGAACAAACAGCCAAAAACTGTGAGGAAAAAAAATCAAAGTAATGCCAAAAGCTGTTTTTAAAAGTAGAAAATATGGCTGTAATAGTTAATTGTAGTTGTCAGCATGACATAATTTAGATTGGCCTGAGAAAGAAGTCTCATTGAGGGGTTGTCTAGATCAAGTTGGCCTGTAGGCATGTCTGTGGAAGATTGAATTGATTATGTTAATTGATGTCAATGATGCTCCTGTGGGTGGCATCATTCCCTAGGCAGGGAGCCCTGAGTTATATAGAAAAGGAGTAATTGAGCTGAACACAAGAGAGCAAGCAAGAGGGTGTGCATGCATTCATTCTCTCTCTCTGCTCTTGACTACAGATGATACGGTGCAACTGGCTGCTGGTAGCTCCTGCCTTGACATTTCCACAATGATGGACTGCAACCAGAATATGTACTGGGAAAAAAAAAGGCCTTTTTTTCCTCCAAGTTGCTCTTTGTCAGGATTTTTATCACAGCAACAGGCATGACACTAGGAAAATGGCAAAGAGAACAAAAGCTGATAAAAAAACTTGTTCATTAAAAACCACAAAATATTTCTGAAAATTAAAAACAAACAAACAAACAAATGGAAAGAAAGACTGTCTATACATCAGAAGACTCAGCATGGAGATCCAGCCATCTTTCAAACAGGCTCATGTACTTAACACTCAGATATGAAGTGAAATCACAGAATAAAACTCCTAGAACTTGGCAAATGGAGCCGGGGCGTCACTCAGCTGTCTGTTGCACAGTCTTGAGTACCTGAGTTTCATCCCCAGATAGCAAGTAAAAAGGATCCAAGGCAAGATGACATGTAACTGTAATCCCAGAGGTAGATGAATACCAGAGTTTGATGCCCACTCACTCAGTTTAGCCGAATTGCTGTGCCCAGTGGGTCTCAGGGATAGAACTTGACCCAGAAGACAAGGTGGGTGGTGCCTAATGATCTGCGATCTACTTTGTTCTCTGGCTTCCACATTTTGCATCTACACCTACACATACATACACACACACACACACACACACACCAGACTTATTCTAATATTCACACAGAACTGTGAAGGATCAAGAAGAAAGAAAACACCTTTTAAAGCTAAGAATAAGTGCTGTACACTACTTGGTTTCAAGACATGTGAAGCTGTGCTGCCCGAGGCAGCATGAACATAAAGACATGAATGGGTCAGCAGAACAGAGCAGTGTACATGTCTGTGGACAGTGTGTGTGCAGTGTCCACAGAAGGCAATAGAAGGCCTGGAATCCTCTGTCATTGCAGCTGTAAGGTTCTCAACCTGGTTGGAAACTGAACGTGGGTCCTCTGGAAGAGCAAAAAGTGAGCTGCTCACCGGATGTGACACTGCTTATCCTGAGGGTCATGCATACAGTAGTGAAGAGAGCATGGGGGTGACAAGAATGGCTCCAGCTGGGAGAGCCGGAGCCTGAGTCAGCCTCAGAGGAAAGGGACACTGCTTCTTGACGTAGGAAGCAGAAAGAGAGGGATGCTGTTGTCAGCCACCTTCCTTCTTTCCCCCTTTTACTTAGTTCTGGGCCCCAGGTGTGGAATGGTGCCATTCCCGCTCAGGGTAGACTATCTCTCTTCAGTTACACCTCTCTGGAAACACCTTCACAGACTCCCTGGGTGTGTCTTTTAGGTGATTCTAAATCCAGGCAGCTGACAGTGGAGATTGCAATGTAGAAGATGGTAATCAAAACACGCGTGTGTGCGCGCGCACACGCACACACACACACACACAAACAAACACACACACAACAAATAAAGGGAACTCACACATTGGTGCGAATGTACAAGGGTGCCATCCAACAGGGGCTCATACAGCAGCTGGGAGCCTATCACTACCACCAGCCATCATAAAGGAAAACATGTCCTTATGCAGACGTTGTCCATGAATGTTCTCAGTACTTGGTCCCTAGCAGCCAGCCTGAACCATCACAACCTGAGCATTCTCAACAGGCAAACAAACATGAGTCCCCTGGGATGGTACTCCATCAGCAAGAGAGAGGAGCAACATGGCACACATGGATGGAGCCAGAGTAATTACCTTCTCATTATACACCCCAGCAATGAGAAAAGATGTATGGTCTGTGTGGTTGGTTCAAGGAATAGAAGCTTCTAGAACATCTCTACTGATGAACAGTAGAATCCATATGTCTTCTGGCATGCAGAGGGCAGGGAAGGGTGGCAGTGGCGATGCAGACATTAAGGTGATGGCTTCTTCAGTTTGACCACAGTGATTTGTTTGTCATTGTCATACATCACAGCCTGTCACATGGTGCACTGTAAAACATGAGGTGTGTGTCACACATAGTTGCATCAAGTTGGCCAGACCATGGTGTTTTGCTCTGCTGTTGGGTCAAACACCAGCCTAGCGTTGCTGGGAAGGCCTTTTAGAGATGAGATCAACATTCAAGTCAGTCGACTCTGAGTAAAGCAAATTATGCTTCATAATGTGGGTGGCCCTCATCTAATCAGGTGAGGGCCCTAAGAAAAAAGGCTGAGATCATCCGGAGATGAGGGAATTCTACTGGAAAATGACATCAGACTGGAGCTGTGTCTTCAGTGGTTGCCCGCTTCTCAGTCTGCCCCGTGTGCTCTGAACACACAGGCTGACCATGATGTCAGCCAACCTTGAGAATTCTCTCTCTGGTCTCTCAACTCTTTCATTTGCCTGTTTGTTTGTTTCTTTGCTTGCTTGCTTGCTTGCTTTTTGAGACAGGGTTTCTCTGTACAGCCCTGGCTGTCCTGGAACTTGCTCTGCAGACCAAGCTGGCCTTGAACTCATAGAAATCCACCTCTTCCTCCCAAGTGCTGGGATTAAAGGTATATGCCACCACTGCCTGGCTTTTACTGCCTTTTTAATCTCTCTCTCTCTCTCTCTCTCTCTCTCTCTCTCTCTCTCTCTCTCTCTCTCTCTTTTTTACCTATATCAGTTGCTGTCAAATATTTCATCTTGATTTCTAGTCAATATATCTCTCAATATCCCAATTACAAATCTCTCTTTCAGTCTCTCTGTCGCTCTGTCTGTCTGTCTGCCTGTCTTCTGTCTGTTTGTCTGTCTCTCTGTTGGTTCTTGATTCTTTCTCTTTGGACACTCTCAAACATTTCTACTTTTAAAAATTCCAGGAGTTACAACAGATAGGAGTCTCCACCCCCATCCCACAGTGTACTGCAACCTCCACCAGGAATCACTGATATGTAACAGGCCCACAGGGGAGGACGACCTTAATAGGCAAAGTGTTGCCAACGCTGCCAACGTCTTATTTACATTGATGTCTATTTTTAAAATGCCACTCAAACTCGAGAACATTAATTTCAGAAACGGAAAGAGTTCCTTCCAGTCAATACCGAAAAGACAAATACCCCCAAGAGCCACTTAGAAAGGGATATAAATAGATGATTGCCCCAGCCATTAATGCACTCATAACAATTATTAACTCTCCTCAGATCAAATAAATGCAAGTGAAACCACCATGGAAACCACTCACCACCAGTGAGGATGCCCACTAGACTCCTGTCTGCTAGCTCACTGGGACCTGGTGTGCGATGGATGTTCCCAGGCACAGTGGCAGGAATCTGAGCATCCATATTAACACTGTTGCAGACTGGCACAGTGCTCCACAGCCACGTCTAAAGCTACGTCCTGACTGTGACCTAATGATTCTATAATCCCTGTCTACAAATAGCCACAGCTATCTAAAAATGTCTAGTATGATCATGTTCATTTCTGAAGTGTTTAAACAAGAAAAGCCTGGGAAGTAGTCTAACCATCCGAAAATAAAGACTGATAAGTGAGATGGTGGCATTTATGTGTGACGACAGAACTTTGGATTGCTACCACAGCAATGCCACAGCAAAGTGCTGGAAGAAGTGATGACACCCTGAAATAACATTCACCCCGTACTTAAGAGGCTCGTGGGCCATCTGCAGAAAGATGAGATGGAAAACTATAAGTAAAATACAGACTGTGGGAGCTCTGGGTGGAAGAAGTGGGGGACACGTTCTCAGATCTCTCTCCATTTGGCAACATTTTTAAATGAACCCACTCTGGGAACAAGAGACTGAGGAACACAGGGTACCAGAACATTTCAGAAGCCAGAAGGCACGGGTTCTAACCCCAGCTGCTGCCCTCCTGCTCAGAATCCTTGAGAAATTCCCCCAGTTCCTTCCTCCTAAGCACCGAGGCCTGCGAAGTGGCTGCATACAGAATGGCATATTGAAACTCTACTTTCTACACTAGGGATGGTGCCCGCATGACTGGTAATCAGTGTTTAAGTGATGTCTCATCTCCACCAGGGACTCCATGAAAGCAGTTTATGTCTGGTGCCTGATGGCTGGGAGCCCTCACAAGGCTCGCAGTCTTCTTCAGGCTCCTTGCCTTGCTTGCTGGGACCCCTTCTCTGTGCTATGCCCTTTTCCTGTCTCATCACAGGGTGCTCCTTCCTTGTTTGAGATCAGTCCCTTGCAGCCAGCCTAGAACTTGTCCCAACAAACATAAAGACAGAACTCATAGCTTTTGTAGCCAGAGGCGTGGAGTCCCAGAGGACTTTTCAGTTCTGGCTACATCCTTTCGAAGCTGTGGAGCCCACTTTTGTCTCCCAAGCTCACAGGTGGGAAAGGAAGTAGACCTTCCCACTTGGATCTGTGCACCTTCTGAATCGGTTGTCCAACCTTTCCTCCAGGCCCTGTCTTGGCAGATAGGATTCTGTAACCGTACATAGCAGAGGCATCCAGAGATGAGGAGGTTTGTATAGAACACAGGCTTGTTACTATTGCTAGAAGAAAAACATATTAGGGACGGACCACACAACCTGTGCCTCAAGTATCTGGCCTTCTCGTGATCTATAAAGATCCCCTAAAATAGGGTTGTCTCTTTTTGAAGTCAGCCTCTCTCTGCACTGTCTCCGTGGGGACTATGTCATGTTTCATGTCAATGGGAAAAGATCCAAATTCAGGGTCTCTGGGTGTTTGTTGCCAGTCAGGTACCTTTGATGAAACAGCAGACGGGACACTGTGGAAGATGGATATAGTGGGAAAGTCTTGCCAGTCTGTGGCTCAGTGGCATTGTGGGAAATACACCTTGAGGTGCTGAGCTTTCCTACATGAATGTAGAGCACATGTCCTGAGCAAGCTCTCTCTGCTGGGCATCCCCTCGTAGGAACTACCCTATCAGTTACACTCTGTAACTGTTGTAGGAACTGTCAGGCTGGATAGGTCAGGTCCCTCGGAGCTCAGTGAGTAAGGACTGGCGTGCCGCAAGCCCCGTGGCTCACCTCTAGTTAAACAGTCACCATCGCTTGTATTGAGGGCTTAGAGCTAAGGTGTGATTCTCTAGTAAACTTACAGAGTCTTCACATTGTGAAGTCCTGCTAATTCTGGCTGGCGATCAAAGGCAGCTGATCAATAATGAGAACAAAAGTTGTCAATTGGTAGCACATGTTGGGATCTAGAACCGAGCCTCTGTCTCCTAGCAACAGAACCAGCACTCTGCTCATCGCCCCGTCCTCAATTCTAGCCCAATCTTCCTTACTGGGCTCTGGAAATAAGACCCGGATAGAGCACGCTGGGCCAGCCATCCGCCCTTACATCTTCTAGCTGCACATTTGGTCTTTAGGTCAGGGGTACTATCCCCATTCTAGAGGCTCCATCTGCAGCCTGTTAACCTCTTTTACCCTTTCTACAGCTCCTGGTACTATACAGTCTGAGGTGAAGGACTGAACTTCTTTATCCTCCATGTCTTACAAATTCGTCTCCATTCTAAAGAGACTCACTCAGGCCACAGTGGCTCCCTTCACGTCCCTTTCTGTGAGGCCCTTCACCACTTGATATGAACCGTACTCCAACATCTCAGCCTTTTCCCAACAGCACAGCCACAAAAATCTCAAGGCTGGAGTGAAAAAAAAAAAAAAAAGAGCAGGTGTGGCCTGGTCCCAATCACTAATCATTAGCACTTCTCCTTGGGACAGGGAAGTTTCAATTTACCCCTCCACAAATCAAAGAAGGTTCCATCTGTCCTGCAAAGGGGCTTTGCAAACAAACAAACAAACAAAAACAACTATTACTGTACTAGCATTATTGGGTAGGCAACCAGCTCTTATTTTAGGAAACAAATTAGGACAAAATAAAAAAAAATAGCAAGGAGAATAAGTGGGTAAAGTGCTGTTCTGTGAACCTTTTCTTTCAGGTACAAAGAAAAGCTTCTCTCTCTCTCTCTCTCTCTCTCTCTCTCTCTCTCTCTCTCTCTCTGTGTGTGTGTGTGTGTGTGTGTGTGTGTGTGTGTGTGTGTGTTGTATGCACTAAGGATGGCACCACATCTGTCTGTTAACACATCCCACGGAAGCGCTCTGAGCACATTCCTTACAGTATGCCTGGAACTCAACCATGGATTGAACATTCCAACAGGGCATTGAGAGATGACTCAGTGGTTAAGAGCTCTTGTTCTTCCATAGGGTCTGTGTTGGTTGGGTTCCAGAACCCACGTGATGACTTATGACAACCTGTAACCCCAGGTCCAAGAGACCCGATGACCTCTTCTAGCCTCCGCAGTATGAACACAGAGCACAAAACTGCACACATATGTACTACCTAACACACATTCACATGTTCATAAATAAAAATAAGTCTTTTTTTTTTTTATTTTTTTTTTAGTTTCCACCAGTACCCTTGAACCTTTCTCACCATGATACCTATGTTGGTTAGACAAGACATACCTGGCCTATTTCCCAAGCACAAACTTTTCAGGGAGAGAAAATATATCAATGTCTTTCTGGCCCCACATGCCTGCCATCTAGTAGGTAGCCAATAGATGCCTGTTGTGTGAAGGAATGCCTGTCTCTGAGCAGGATTTCAGGGAGGACAGGGTGAAGTGGAGTGTGTTCAGATTTAGAGCTTTGTCCCTTTTGCAGGTTAAGAGGCTTAGATCAAAGGAAGATGTGTGAAGGCAGATTCAGACAGCCTAGGGACCCCCCTCCCTGGACGAGGGGCAAAGGTGCCCATCTGTAGCACTCAAGAGGGGCTACCACTCTGCCCACTTGACAGTATCAGGAGGCCTGGTTTCTGGCCTCCCTGCAGAAAGATGAGTTCGACTGTCCTGGGAAAGACGGTACCTGGAAATCATGGGTTTTAACTAAGCAGGAATTAGAAACAGGAAATTAGTAGGAACCGACCTTGGTAGATATAATCATATTACTGAAAGACTGCTGCCAGGAGCTAGGAACTGTGAAGTGTGCCTCAGTTTCACTAGCACTGCTTTGAGTGTGTATATGCTTGTGTGTGGAGTACATGTGCATTCTGTACATCTGTGTGTAGGTGGTCTTCTGGCATGCATGTCTATATGTGCACATGTCGAGTATACATGTTAATGTATGTGGGCGTGTGCACTCATGTGGGGGTGTGGCCATGTGACAGCTATGTGTGCATATGCATGTGTGTAGTCACACACATGTGTATACATGCATGTGTATATGTTTGCATATGTGCATGCATATGTGTGACATATATAACATTTATGTGTCTGCATGTGTGTGTAGTGTGCATATGTGTTGGTATGTGTGGTTATGTAGCATGCATATGAATGTGGGTGGCTTGTGCATGTACATTTGTGGGGGAGTATGTGCATGTGGCCATGTGATATACATGTATGAATATGCATACATGTAAGTTGTGTGCAAATAGGCCCGTGGAACACATGTGTATTTGGAATATTAGTTTGTGGTTCATGCAGCTATGTGATGTACATGTATGGATGCACATGTGATCTTGGTGTGCAGGTGGAGTGCATATGTACCTGCATATGTGTACGACCTGGGTACCTGGCCTCCCTCAGTCCCTTAGCAGCTTTCCTTTCTCTACTTCCTAGTTCCTTTAAATGCCACACTGGACCAGGGCACAGGGTAAGAGGCTCATGCTGGTGTCCTAATGACTTGTGGGGAAAAGTCTCCATTTCCAACAAGACCTTGTAGGATTAGCATGTTTACTGCATGCATTGGAAGGGAAGGAGCGTGAACTTCATGGCTGTGTGGCTGTGTACCTACAGGGCCACCTGGGGTCGCCAGCTTTTTTTTTTTTTTTTTTAGGCTGCAAGGAACTTACTAGGGAAAGTAGAAAGTGACTCGATCCAGCTTGTTTAGAGGTGCAAACCTGTTCTACAGTGGCAGGAATGCACAGCAGAGGAGCTGTAGCCGTTGCTACCTTCCTCAGAAAATCAGCCCAGTGACTGCACTGCACACACTCTGGAAGATGGAGGGGAGTGTGGGCAGAGGCTTAAGTGCACGCTGGAGACAAAGACGTACTTCTGGGAAGATGTCTTCTTAGGGTAGACTCAGACTCCACAGGATGGCAAGTTCTGGCTACAGAGCAGGTTAAATGCACCCAGATGGTCCTTGGTGGGCACAGGGCACCAAGGAACACCCTGGTGCCCAGGTGGGGAACAGACTCAATGCATTCTTTATTTGAAATAAACTCTTTCCCAGTGTCACAGGCCTTTGGTGGTGATGGTGGCTGCTCGGGGTGGGGGGGTCCTAGGGCCACTAACTTCCCACTGTCCCTGCGGATCATGCACACCCGGGGCCCAGGCTGTGGGTACGCTGGGCCGTCTCTGTCGCCATCCAGAGGTTCTGCTGGGGCGCGGCGTCCCCTCTGCTTGCCTCCCTTGCCGGTCCCGGGCCATCGCGAGGCCCCGCCACGCCGGGCACGCGCTCCAGGCGCGCCCCTCGTACTGGTGACGGGGCGCGCCGAGCTGGGGCGCGCAGCGACGCCCAGAGCCGCGGGCTGGCGTCCCCGGGCGGGCGAGCACGGGCGCGGGAGGCGCGGGCGCGGGCGCGGCGCGGGGCGGGCGGCGCGGGGCGCAGTGGGCCGGGGCCCGGGCGCAGCGGCGGCGGCGGAGGAGGAGGACGGAGACAAGGAGGAGGACGAAAAGGAGGATGGCACGCGCGGGGCCCGCACGTGGAGGCCGGCGCGGGGGCGCGGGCAGGGCCGGCTGCTGAGACGCGCTGCTGCCCCCCGCGCGGGCACCGCGGCTTCAATGGCGCCATCGCCCAGGACCAGCACCCGGCAAGATGCGACCGCTCTGCCCAGCATGTCCTCAACTTTTTGGGCGTTCATGATCCTGGCCAGCCTGCTCATCGCCTACTGCAGTGAGTACCATGAACCCGGGCCCCATAAGGGCCTCGGGTCCCCAGTCCGGCCACAGCCCCAGCCCCGGCGGGGCGCCCCGGTCGGTGCGAGTTACGAGCGCGTGGCGCGCGGTCCCGGGTCCTGGCCGCTGTTCCACTGGCCCGGGAAGGCTGGGTGCAGACCGCTCGGGGATCCAGGCATTCCGGCGGCCGAGCGCACCAGCCGGAGCGTGCTTCCGCGGACTCGCCAGCAGGGCCCGCGTCAGGCCCAAGCCGGCACGGCGCGTCCCTGTGCGGCGGTACTCGCTGCTCGCCCTGTGGTCGCCACTCTGGCCCAGGCTAGCGACTGAGCGGAGCTGCGCGCGCCAAGCTTCCCGCCGGCGACACTCCCTCCGGGGACTTGTAGGGACACGGCAGCCGAGCCCAAGCGGGACTCCTCGGACAGGAGCAAGGCTTGGGTTCCGACGGGTGGCAGAGCGTCTGCCTTGCTGGGAAGCGGGCTCGCCAGATGCTTTCTGTAAAAGGAGAAGTAAGGGGACAGATGCCACAGGAGGGGAGGGTCCGCTACCGCTGCGAAGGTGGTTTGAACGAATGAACTGGCGACCCAGTGGGTCTGGCAAGCTCTGCTGAGGGAGGTGCGGGATGGTTGGTGCCTGGCACGGTGAGGGGTGGGGGGGCTGGAGCTGGCCTGTGCTGAGAATGGGACCATGGGTGGCACTAGGTCGCATCTGGGAAAGAAGATTTGAGTCCTGGGTACATATTTGGGGCTGGTGTAGGTTGGGTAGGCATCATCCTGGCTAGTGCCTGGTGCCTGTTGGTAGAGGCTGGTTATCGTCCTGGGCACAGGCTCTAGCAGTGATGAGCGCTTGCCTGTTTCTGCCTTCCAATCTCTGCGGGAAGAAAAACTAGTGCCAGGGAACACCTGTCGTGGAAAAAATGCCACAGGCAAGGGAGGTGATGACAAAATATGAATTCTTTACAAAAATAAAATAAAATAAGGCCATCACCAAGTGATTCCTCCCACCCCTCTCGGCCATCGCTGGAGCTCGGGGCCTTCTATCCTCCCAA
Source organism: Acomys minous (assembly GCF_964271855.1). Classification (NCBI taxonomy): domain Eukaryota; kingdom Metazoa; phylum Chordata; class Mammalia; order Rodentia; family Muridae; genus Acomys; species Acomys minous. The sequence goes on along the minus strand of NC_140493.1, from coordinate 15,180,806 downwards.
TCCCTGCTCCTCCTGTCTCTGAAATGAGATTGCAGCAGGCAGAGAAACTCAAGTCATGGCCTAATTTGTCTCCAGAGTCCTGGGACAACTCTGCCTGGGATTAGCTCAATCTCCAGCCTCGAGGTGTTTTGAGGGAAACGGGAGTGGGTCCAGAGCAGTAAGTGGCCCTGTTGCTTCCTCTGGTCTGTGTCCCCCTGTGTTGCTGTGGCACCTTCCACTGAGGTTCCTCAAGCAAGAGGCTGGCTGCTGACACTTCTATAACCTAGTTGCCCTGGCTGCCCGGAAGAGAGGGAAAGGAGGATGGTGGTGTGAGCCACATGGGACTGCTCACTCCTTAGCCTTCTGCAGCCTGCTGGCTTCTTTCAGGGGGCTTCCCACATACCTTTGAGCCTTAATCCTTGAACTGGCGCCGGAGAGGTTAAAGACAGGTTAAGTCCAGAGCTGGACAGGTGATGCCAGGATGCAGTGTGCTTCCTGGAGCTGTCCCCAGGAGTGGCACATTCAGCAGTGGGGGAGGGGCATGGAGAGCTGAAACCTGGAGTTGGCTGCTCTCCCCAGGCGGGCAGATTCTGGTAACAGTGTCCTTCTTCAGTCATTCCGAAGAGCTCAGAGCTACAGACTGGGTCAACAGAGGCAGCTCTGTAAGTGGGGGTGGGGCGGGGGGGCAAGGACAGCTATCCACTGCTACTAAGTGCATGGCAACCCAGCCCTTGACCATGACACCCCCTGCTCCCCCAGGGTGCCACCAAGCTGTATCTACTCCCAGACAGTATACGCTCTCTCCCTTGTATTCTAGCCTCAGCATGAATCAAAATGTACCCTCACTTCTTCATCCTGTTGGCTTGCGCCTTGCTCTGACTATAGGAAAAGCGTCTCACACATTCAGAGAAAGGACAGCCCTGCCATCCTGCAAGTTCTTTCTCCGCTACAAGGACAATCTATAAAGAATGTCTTATCCAGAGGAGCAGAAGTTCTTAATGACAGCTTTGAACAGCCACATTTTGATAGCCATTTCCATCCCCACATAATGGAATAATTGACAATAAGCTAACGTTCTTCAGACACACCCCATTACACCAGAAATGCAGTTGGAGAAATTAAAACGTTTCTCTAAAATACAAAATAACATCATCATAACTTATAGCTAGGAACCGATATCTGAGAGAAAAGAAGATTTCGTTTCCCATCCCCCCCCACCTTAGAACTGTTAATGCTTAGAAAATGATAATTAAATAGTTCCTGTGATTTCCAGCCTCTCTTTCAACATATCTGGCATGATGGATAGTTGGCATTCCTTGTGGCAAGATGTTTCACTAAGGACTCTTATTGCTTTAAGTGCCTTTTTGCTACAGAGCAGATACACTTGGGAAGCTGGTGTCCATCTCTTAGGCCTCAGTGATGCTGCCTGTAGTGTGTGTGTGTATTTCTCTGTAACATACGTGGTGCTCACTTCCTGGTGCTTATCGGAGGCCCTGGATTATTTCCTGGACTGGTTTCTGTTTGAGGGGCATCTAGCAGGTCTTACCCATTGGATAAATGTCTTTTGCTATGTGCTTGTGATTCATGTTAAGGAGGTGGGCTCCACCCTCTGGCTAGAGAAAGACCTGCAGTCCACCAATTAGGCTGGTTGCTATGGTGACTCAGCCTTGTCATTTTCAGGGATTGGGGAAAGAATTGCCAGGAAAAAGCAAAAAAACAGAGAAGCCCCCCCCCCCCCCGCTGTGAGGCTGGCTTTCAAGTGGGTGCTCTATTTTGTGTGTGCCAAATGTTGCCTGTAAAGTCCTCTTCATAAGCAAGCAGCCAGTGTGCTTCCCAAGGTCTCCCGGTAAAGTTAGGAATGGGCTGGGGTGAGAAAGGGGGAAAGTGCTTTATGCTGGCCTGAGGAAACTCCTCTGACTGGGTTTGGAAGGAACTGATGTATTTGAATTGCTCCAGTGCGTGGAGCCGGGAGGTTAGCCGGCCAGACGCGCGCTTGCTGCCGCTGTTGTTGAGTGAACTGGGACCTGGGGCTGGTGTGAACCCAAGGGTTCATCTTTCCACCCAGGATTGCAGTGCGTTGGAGAAAACATCAGCCAGGGAATGTGGAGCAAAGGATGAGCTCTGAGGGCCCCGAGCCTTGACTTTGATTCAGGAATGAAGGAGTCTGTGTTTTTAGATGGCAAGTTCCGTCTTCATAGCAGCTGAGGTGAGCAAAAGCTCCAGCGGCATGTAAATGCCAAAAGGCAGGCCTCATTTTAGAGCACTGGCAAGTCCAGTGGAGGAGAGGCAGTGGGCTTGCCTCTTGAACATTTCTTTTCCCCCCAAATAAATCCTGTTAAAACCGAATTGTGCCGTTCAGTTAAATCTCATGTCCGCAGCTGCGAATAGAAGAAATTACAAACAAGTTTTGAATTGTTTTTAATCCATTAGAATACTAACCGAGCGTAGGAATTTTGATGATCCCCAACACGCATTTCCTTTACAAATACAATTTGTGGCATACTTAGTGGGGAGGACATTGTGCTGTTCTCCTGCTGATCAAATGTGCTTTCTGGAGTTCTCAAAGAGGTAAAATAGAAAATACCAGAGGTTTCACAGAGTGATGATTTTCAGAAGCGCCTTTCTCTCTCTCTCTCTCTCTCTCTCTCTCTCTCTCTCTCTCTCTCTCTCTCTCTCTCTCTCTCTCTCTCCTCTCTCTCTCTCTCTCCCCTGCCTCCTATATTTTTATCTGATGAATGTCTAGGGTGAACTGTGCTGCTTCTTTCAACCACATAATATAACGGTAAGCGCCACTTTCCCTAGCTGCACTTGGAGCCCTGGGAGCATGGAGACAGAGGCATTTGGGTCCTCTGAGGGTTTTCTGTTCAGAAACCTGCAGGAAGTCACTTGAACTTCACTGCCCATCGCCTGCTTTCAGAGCTAGGGCTGCTCCTGGACAGAGGATCTGTACCACCCCCTCCCCCGACCTCTCTATGAGGTTATTTACTTAAGAGTCTGCTGCCCATTTTGCACTTGCACACTGGGCTGGCTTCTTTCTCCCATCAGCTGTGAGCTATCCTGGCCTCCTGGAGACCAGAAAAGATCTGGATTAGAAAGGGCTCCTCCCTGCCGAATTCCCAGCCCTGGACTTGCCTCTATACCCAGGGCATGAAATATGTAGATCAACTTTTGTGGCATGAAGTACTTTCAGGTGACTTTATGGGCGTAATTATGGGGGAATGTTATGATAATGCTGCAGTAGAAGAAGGAAAAAAAAAAGGCAAAACATTAAAATCCCCATTTCTTTATATAGCTCGGCAGCTGCCTCTTTAGAAGGGCTCATTTTTGCATTAAAACGTGATATGCTGGAGTTAATGACCTCTACAGATTGCCACCTGTGACCCAGGGCGACAGTGATGCCCAGCCCCCTCAATCAGGAGATGACTGGACAGGCAGCACCCTGATTAGAATCTAGGCATGGCTGATGAGGGCTCAAGGCTGCTTTTATGTATGGGCCACCAGCCAGTGGTTCAAGTCCTGTGAGGAGCAGGAGCAGGAGGAGACACTGAGGCTTCCCATCCCTTTCCAAAGGTTCACTTGGCATTTACCAGTACCTCTGAGCTACCCCAGTGATTTCTGTGAGCTAGGGTTTCTATGCAGGCCACTGGTACTCCCTGAATGCCACTGACCCCCCACCCCCCTTCAGATTCTACTAAGCGAAGTTGCAGCTGGTGTAAATTGTCCTGGAGCTGAGCTCTCCAAAGACAGACTTAGCAGAGAGTCTGGGTGACTGTTCTGGACACTCAGTCACTGCAGCGAACATGGTGTGGAACTGCTAGATGCTCTACAGTGTTCACTTCTTGAAATGGCTGGCAGGGAAACCAGGACACGCCCCCCCCCTCTGCCTCTAGGGATGTAGGTGGGACTTCTTTGGGATCTAGCCCTTCCATCTCCTGGTAAGGCACATCTCAACATCTGAGTCTCTGTCCTTGAGGATGTTGAGTGGCAGGACTGACTCCCTCGTCACTCTGCAGATGGTCTCCACACAGGGAAGGTCAGAGTGATGTGTGAAGCTGGAGATGGAGCCTCTGGCATGTGTGTTTGGTGTGTGTTGGGGGAACTTCAGCCCTGTGCCAGGCTGTGGAGCACAAAAGTGGACAGATGACTGCTGTCCTAGAGCTGACATCATAGGGGGAAGACTGACAGTCCGCACAAAGGAGAGATTGGAGAGAGTGAGGAGACGCAATCTGTGTCTAACACTGTATTCTTGAGGATTCTTGGGCTGTCTCCCTTCACCGCCCACCCTGCACTGAGCACAGAGATGCTTCCTTATCCACACTGGGGTTAACCAGTAGCCCCTAACAGCCTGCCTGCTTATTTGGGCATTGTTTTCAGAGTTAGAGACAGGGAGGGCTGTGACAAGCAGATGGGGCTATCCAGCCCTTAGGGTCCCTGATGTCAAGAGGATTGTCACAAGGAATAAGCCGATCTAGAATGGAGAACCAGCTGATCATAGCCCTGCAACATGGGCGATATTCTCTGAATGAGTGAATGAAACAGAATGCGGAAAGATCAGCCTTTATTCCTGTTGAGGCAGGAGAGAAACTGATTCCAAGTTCAAGGTCAGCCCTGACGACTGACTTTTGGGGATCCTGACTCAGAATAAAAGGAAGAAGAGGGCTAGGGCTCAGGGGTAATTCACTTAGCACATGCAAAGCCTTGATTTCTATTTCTCCATTTGCAAAGAAAAAGCCCCAAACCACAAAGAAACCAACCTCGCAGGTAGACTGTAGCAAGCTGCCTGTGTTTGCCTTTCATGCTGCAGACACACACACACACACACACACACACACACACACACACACACACTGCCGCCCACTGCAACTCTCCTAGTCGTGTCCTGGAGCCTGAATCTGCTTGCTGATGGGATGCAGGAATGACGTGGAGGGAGCGGCTGACCTACCTGGATGTGGGCCTGGGCTCCTTCTCAGACATCCACGCCCATCAGTTCTTTACAGGCATAGGGCTCCCCAACAGGTGGCCCCAGTCATGGAAAACCTTGCCCCTTGTTAGTTACTTGAGCCCACACTGCTCCCGGCTGCTCTGAACGGCTCGCTCTTCCTTCCTCTTGTGCTTGGGGATCAACCTTACGACGACAATAGTTTCCTGGAAGGCTGCAGGTGCTTCTCTGTGTTCTGTCTACTCTTGCAATGATAGAAAATTCCAGAGAAGGTGGCCTTTCTCCCTCACCACAGCCAGTAAGCTAGAGGGCAGTGATTGGAGTAACTGTATGGTCCCAGGTTATAATTAGCTGTTGTGTTTCAGGGCTTTGGGAAGAGCTGCAAGGACTAAGTGAAACTGTTGATAAGTGGGTGTGTCTGTGGAGCAGGGGGTGTGGCCACTGGACTAGAGATAATGCTAAAAGGCAGCAATTGGACCTCAAGACTGGACACTTGGAGGAGAGCGTGAATGGTTGGAGCCTGAAAACCGGACCCTGCCTGGAGCTGAGAGCCTTTGCCTTCTGAAAAGTGAGGGAAGACCCATGCTTCTGACAGTCTTATTTGAAAAGAAAGCAAACTGTAGTATTCCTGACCTATGTTCAATGTTTAAAAACATGTGCCTGGGGGCAGAGGGGGCATTTCCGGTGCGTGAGGGGGCGGAGGGCAGGCTGCCAGAATGGAGGGCTCTCTGGTTGGTTCCTCATTTGCTTAGCTCTGGCAATGAGCATATCTATGTCACCTGCAAGGACTTTCTTTGGCCTGTTCTCACTCTGGGTCAGTTTCTCAAGGGCATCGTAGGCGCCTAGACCACCTTAGTGCACTATAGGGTGAGAGTGGTGTCCCCAGCCACTTGTCCCTTAGAGACTGAACTGGATGAGTGTCTTCCTGTGGGGCCCCAGTGGTCAGGGATGTGTTAGCATCTCCCAGCTTATGGGATTGAGACTTAGGTTTCTCTACTATTGGCAAGAAGGTGAGGCTGGGGACCCTTCTGAGCTGCATAGCCTGCGTGGGATCTGCGGGTGTCCCACTGCAAGGGCCCGGCAGGGCTTCCCCTACCCAGAAGGCCTGTGTGGGCTTTGTTGCTGTTACGAGGCCTCCTCCTGGCTGCCTGTGCTGTTGGAATCACTTTCTGCGGCAGTGAAGGTGTCTCCACACGTTCCCTCAGCTGCTGTTTTCCGGAGCTGGGACCAGCGCGATTTGAAGGTGGCTTGCAGCCTCCTCTCCGAGTCTTCATTTTTCTGTATCTATCACACATGAAACTGTAGTGCTGATGGTGATGAAGCCATTTAGAGGCAATCAAACATCCCCGGTCCAGCATAGCGACGGAGGAGCCCATCAGCCTCTCTTCATCCACCCACTTGCTTAATTATGCTCTCCTCTCTCTCGGAGGCAGCCTAGTTCCCACGTGTGATTTCAGAGTGTTCTGAGGGTGCCCAGAGCCCTTGCTTTCCTCTGTGGGGAGTTCTATTCCTGCTGTAAGCAGGGTGACTGCTTCATTTCAGTGTCTGGGAAGCCGTGGCCTGAGACTGTGCATTCTGGGGGCGGAGAGCATGTGTGGTTGGTTGAGTTCTAGCCTGCCCCTTCTCCAGGCCTTGGTCACTGTGCCCTGGTTAAGTATAGACGTCCTCAGGTGCTCTGCAGGGATGCAGAGCTATTCATACCTGAGTCTCTTCTCTCTACCCATATGCTCTTGTCCTGTGGGCACCTGAGTTGGGATTTCTGTGTTTCTGTCTCTCAAATGCCAGCGTGGCCCTCTCTGGCTTCCTGCTGTACATGGGATGGCCACATGTGTCCCATGGGAGAACAGTGATGTGTGTTCTGATGTGGTGGCCAGCACTACATGCGTGCACACACACACACATACATAAACACATAGTCACATACATATTCACACATTCACACTTATGGTCACTTGCAGCCCCCAGATCATTTGAGGGGATGGTACATCCCTAGCTCTTCCTCTTTGACAGTGTGTGTTAAAAAAAAATCTGACACCTGGGCCTCCAACCTCATTAGTCTTTGGAGACCCTATCTTGCTAGGGCAAGGGGAAAGGCTAGACTGCTCTTTTTTTATTTTTTTATTTTTATTTTTGAGACAGGGTTTCTCTGTGTAGCCTTGGCTGGCCTGGACTTGCTTTATAGACCAGGCTAGCCTTGAACTCATAGCAATCCACCTGCCTCTGCCTCCCGAGTGCTGGGGTTAAAGGCGTGCGCCACCACGCCTGGCCTTAGACTGCTCTTAAAGGTCCCTCAAAGTTCAGTCGTTGATCTGCCTTTCACCCAGTAAGCCAAGGAACTGTGTGTAGCCCCAGATGGGGGACACAGGACGAGAATCAGTTAGAAGATGGTAGAGATAGACCCCTTGGGCTCTTGAGTCTGTGCCTGCCACAACCAGGGGTCCCCCACAGTCAGTGTCATTTCCTGCTATTTGTGTGTCCTTCGTGCATACTACACTCCAAGCAAGTGTCTTTCTTCCCTTGCTTGAAATGGGTGGTAGTGACGGACCTCAGGGGCTGAGATTTTTCCCCACGAGTGTGTTGGAGATGTGGGTGCTACAGAGTATGCGTCTTCTGCAGCCTCAGAATCAAGCTGGAAGGCCACAGCATGCAGCCATGAGCCCCCACCCCCTCTCCCTGTACTCTCGCACTTTCCCTTACTGCCGACCAACATGAGACTACAGTGACATCTGATTCCTTTGGTTTTTAGCTGTATAAGTAACCTCTGGGAACGTTGCCGTCACTCACTCAGTGAAGGTGAGGCGTTTCCCCAATGAACATCTCTGCTGTGTTTCACTTTGATGATCTGATATGAGCTCCAGAGGGCATGGCAGGTGTCCTGAGCTCTGGGCATACACTGATCTCTAGGGTTGCAAGCCTGGAAGGCTGGTGGTGGTTGGGTAGATTGTGAGCCCCTACGCCTCCAAGATTGGGATGTGAGTCATGGAGTTCTCAGCTGGCTCCTATCTACCCTTGGCCTCCTCTTTGGCAAAAGTGTACAATGCCATATCTCAGAATACAGCTTGGGGCTTCCCAACACCATCAGCAGTGTAGGAGCCCAGGAGAGGCCTGAACCTGGATGTATAGGCTGAGGTTTGTCTGATGCCTGGAGCATTTGCAGTTTTTTCTGGAAAGACTCAATGAGAGGAATTACTTGGGTGACAGATCCTTAAGGTCCAGATCCTTAAGGTCATGCTGGAAACACAGCCGAAAAAATCAGTCTCACTGTTACAAGTAAGAGAGAACTCGTTCCTTTAGTGGCACTGTCCCCTGGCACCAACATGTGGCCATTTATTCCCTCACCCAAGTCAGCCATCCCAGTATCTCAGAACATCTAGCCCACACTCCTTACATGGTCTCATGCTTTATCTAAGCCTCCAGTGGCCAAGGGCAGGTGTGGTCAGAGGACCTGCCTAAGTTGCTGCCCTTTCCTGCTCAGTTCCTCTTCCTTGGGGCCACAGGGCTCACTGATGTTTGGGTCTTTCAGTGTCTAGGTTGAGCTGAAGGATGCTTTCTGTCTTGGATGCAGTCTTACCCCTCAGAGGAATGTCCGTCTGGCCTCCACCTTCTGAGTGCAAACGCAAGGCCCGTGCAACACAGGATTTCCAGTGCATCCTTCCACCCTTGATCTGTTCCCAACACCTTTGTCCCAGCCCCAGCCCCCTGTGGTGCTCAGCAGAGGTTGGAGATATTAAGACAGCCATGACTACTGCTCCAGGAAGCTCCCGTTTTTCAAGCAGCTTAACCCCAGCCCAGGCTTTGGCGTGGAGAGGAAGAGGGTGTTAACGGTGGAGGGACTTCCAGAGTGAGCTCTGCTGACCTCACAGAGGTCTTGTCTCTGACTTTGTATCATCTTAGAGACATGGAATGTGTCTGGTGGCCGGTTGCTTTCCTGAGAGTCCCTCTCTGAGGTCTCAGAGTCAGGGTGAGGCTGTGTGTGTGTGTGTGTGTGTGTGTGTGTGTGTGTGTGTGTGTGTGTGTGTGTGTGTGTCTGAGCTGGCCGCTCATCAGAAATGTAGATGAACAATATTGAAGGTGCCTTTCAGCCTTTCCTCAGGACCTCCCCCTGACTAGTCCCAGAACCTCTGATGACATGACATGGGGGCTGATGGGAACTAAGCTCATTCAGGAGCACACAGGGGCCTGGGTTGGGCAGAGCATTCCTTCATTCTCTGCCCACCTTCCAGGCATGGCAGCCAGCATACCTGGCTTTTGTGCCCTAGACTCCACCTAGTCACTAGCTTCAGAGGGATTTCTCGAGAAACAGACAGAGTAGAGACGATGGAGATGTAGGTTCTAGGATCAGGTTAATTCTACTCAATAGCCACAGCTGCCGTTATTGAAATTCAAGAGGGAGGGGCTGTTAACCCCATTGAAGCCTCTCTCAGTCTCATCACTGAGCCTCGGCCCAAGAGTTATCTCTGTTCTGACAGTTAGGAAGGCCCATGCCTATGTTTTCTACATGGATTTCTTTATACATTTCAAAAACCACGGGATAGTTAAACAACAGAAGGAATTTTCTGGACTGGCTGACCTGAGAACAGGTTTTTTGTTTGTTTGTTTGTTTGTTTGTTTGTTTTTAAAGCCCTGTTAATGTCCTTGGCTGCTATGAAACATCCAGACTGAGTCAGAAAGGGACGGGTGGCTTGTCTTGTATCTGCCATGCTTTTGATTACATTGAACACAAGTGAGCCAGTTTAGAGGCACCTCAGAGATTGGAGCCTGAGCCTGGGTGGCTCATTTTAGGAGAGGTTGGAGCAGTCTCTGGAGGTCTCCAGAGGCTTCTTGCTATGTTATTTTTTTTTTTCATCAGATAAAATGCTAAAAGCTACAAAGTATTATTAAATGCCCTGTGGCCATGTGCTGGTGGCCTTCCATCCAGAAAGATACATTTACCCAGTCTAAATTGCTTCTCTTCTGTAGCATGTTGCTACCTGACAGCATCATCCTAAATAAAGTGAAATGGGCTCATTAATTGGTGCTACTTTATGTGTCTCAGCTCCTATGCTACAGTGGCTGACGGAGCCAGGCTGAGTTTCCTGTGGCCTGATATATAGCTTGTCCCTACCCTTCTCCTTCATGGCCCATTTCCGGGAAGGAGCTGCTGGCTTGCTGTGGAGAGAAGAGTAAGAGGTTTCCTCCAGTCCCTACAGATCTTCTGTATCTGTGAGGGGAAAGGGGGCGTGGCCTGGGCAAAGCCTTCAGCTTCTCTGAGATATGATGCATAGGATTCTATCCTTGGTGAGGCCCTACCTCTGAGTCTGAAACTCCTCGTGAAGCCAGGTGTGTGCAGACTCCAGTTATAGATCCTGAAGACGGATGCCTTCCTCTGGGAACCAGAGGGACCCACTGGGATTGACTCCGAATAGGGGCCTTGGCTTCTGGAGCTCTTGGAGACATTTCTGAAGGCCAGGGCTTGGAGTCCTGAACTTCCGCACCGAGGACACCACTAAAACCACTGAGTTCGTGCACTGGGACTTGGGAATTGTGTGGTCTGCAGGATCAGCACCCCTGGCATTTTTCTTATTTCATAAAGTGGCCTACTGTGCCACGGAGAGGTGGAGTGTCTCAGAGGAAACCCCATTGTGGTCGGAATCCATGACCTTCCTGAACGCAGCAGCTTATACTCTCTTGCTCCTTTTCTTTTTTTTTTCTCCTGATGTTCCAGGAGGAAGCAGAAGCTATATTCAAGGTTGTCCTGAAAGCCTCGGATTCTTCAGTGAGTGTCAGGACATCCAAGGAGGCAGTCAGTCATCACAGGGACACCAAACCAGCTCCTCCTCAGGTGGCCGTGGGTTTCTCTTGGAGTAGCCAGGACACTCTGGGAGATAAATGCCAGTTCACTTCATATGCCTGTGTCAGGTGACCTTGAGCACATGGGACAATGGCTCTGGAGGGCAAGAATCCAGGGTTGGCTGGTCCTTTTGTACCACAGAGTAAGAGAGCAGGTGGGAGAAACCAGCCTGCCTGTGCTGCTGTCTTTACTCTTTCCATGAGAAGTACATGATGTAACTAAACAAACACGAATTAAACAACAACAACAACAACAACAACAACAACAACAACAACAAATCCTGAATTTTCGTAAAGGACCCTCTAGGTATCTGTCAGCATCCAACTGCTCCTGGGAATGTGACTCAGGGGCTTTCCTGTCTCATCTGCCAACAGGCCCACATGGGTTGTGGAAGTTGGACTTGCTTTCTGCTGTGTCCCTACCTGGCTTTCTGCCTGGTTTGTATACACATGTGACTCTCTGTTGACTGTGGACTGTCATCTTGGACTCTGAAGCCTCTGTCTAGGAAAGTGGTTCTCAACCTTCCCAATGCTGCCACCCTTTAATGCACCTCGTGTTGTGGTGACCACTGCCCCCCCAACCATAAAATTATTATTGCTGCTACATCATAACTGTAATTTGCATACTGTTATGAATCTCAGTGTAAACATCTAACATGCAGGATATCTGATATGTGACCCCTGTGAAAGGGTCATTCATCTCCAAAGGGGTCACCACCCCACTGGGTGACACCCACTTGGCCTAGGACCTGTGAGGAAGGCTTTGTGCAAATTTCAACCTTGTAGTAGCCACAGGCTGAGGCTGTGGGACCTGAGTGTACCCCTCATTTAAAACCAATACAGCAGCAAGTACCCATGTTAGTTCCCCCACGAGGAGGCACAGAGATCATTGGCATGTATGGAACCTTTTGGAAGAAGTGGTAGCTGTCACCTGATGGTGGAACATGAGGCAGGGCATGAGGAGAAGTGGAAAGGATCAAGAAGGAAGTCCTGTTCTCTCTGATGACGCACAGGAGTGAGGGCAAAGATGTTGAGAGAAGGATACCTGGGCTGGAGTAGTGTGGTGTGATAGGACCTGGGGACCTCTGAGCTCATCCTGCCCAAGCAGCATTCTCTGGGAAGCCCTTGCTCCCAGGTTTCCTTACCAAAGTTTCTTCCTGGAAGACTCCACAGCCCGGGAAGACCTACCATCCATTTGACTCTCTCCTTTGTTCTCTAATCATAAAACAATTGTTTGTAGTAGGCTGTGTGGAACCTTCTACATCATCACACAGCAAGCTAAGAATCCCGAGTGTTCTTCATGATCAGAAAACGCAGAGCCTCCCACCCCCACAGTGTGTTGGTGCCACTTCCAGGTGTTAGCTGATGGGCTGCCATGTTCCCACCAGGTGGGCCAGGAGGGCTCAAGAGGAAGACAGTTGTAAAAGGTCCCCCTTGGGGATGCATCTTCTGGAGAGCCATGTTGGGTTTTTCGAAGTCTCAGGACACACTTGACCTCTAACCCCATGTGTTGTACCATGAAACACCTGTCTGACATCTTTACAGTTGCCTGTGACAGGAACCATGCTCAAGACTGTCACTGGGCTGAGCCAACTGCACTGCTTTGACAATACCTTAATACCCAGGGACCCACCTGTCCTCACCAGAAATTTTCATTTTCGGCAAGTGCCTATGTTTTAGGCCATTCCTTGTTGCCAACAGATGGTGCCAGCCACCGTTGTTTTTCATTGTAGTGACCCTTCCAGTGGGAGGCTAGAAATACGAGTCTTCTTCCTATACATGGAGGAGCAGAGGGTCATAGAGACCCCACTGTGGTACCCTTTTGCCTTAGTGTGAAAGGGTTGGGTTTTGAACCCTCCTCACCTCCAGATCAGGCTATTGGATGTGAATTGCCTCTCGCCTGTGGTGTATGTGGCTGGGTGGTCACTGCTGTAGATTGCTTCCGTGAGGGATTTGAGGCTGCTGGTGCTAGACGGCTTGGGGAGAACTCTGCATCACCTCTCTTTAGCTGGGTTTGGCAGAGCTGTGCCCCCCCCCCCCCCCGGTATAAGGTTGGCACTAGGGCAGGTATGGGGCAGGGAGGGGAAGGAGTTGAGAGGATGCTGGAGAACTGGGTGGCGCTGGCTCGGCCCTGCCTGGGTCATTTAGTAAGATAGTGAAGTACAGAGGATCTTCTGGAAAGTTCTCTGTTGCCCCTTCCTGGGGCTAGTGCAGGGCTGAGGAGTCCTTGGACAGTGTGCAAATGTGGTGATGTTAGCAATGTACCTAGTCTTTTTAAAGGGAGGTCCCAAGGTGTGCCCCCCTTTCACCCTGTATGTTCCCCAACCAGGTATCAATGGAATCTTAGGCATGTTCTGGCCTCAGAACCCTCACCTCTAATGATGCTCTTGACTTTGAGGGCTGGGCTGTGGCTCTCCAAAGGTGGGTAGACCTTTTCTTAGTAGTCGAATGAGATGGTAACCCTCAGAGTGGACCAGAAGTACCGCCATAGTGAGCAGTTTCAGTACAATCTGGGCAGCATCAAGAGAAGGGTATGTCATGAGGGACAGAGTCCCTTTACCGCTCCACACCTCCCTAACTCTCAGCCACCAGGGGCTTGAAGGAAGCTCCCTGGCATAGTGGGACTCCTCTTTCTTAGGTCTTAGATTCGGTTGTGGTGGGGGAATTAACCCTGGACTTATCTGTGGTGTCCATGAGCTGTGACAGGGCCTTCTTTCTAGCCTTCGGGGCCTCACTCTAAGCCAGTATATTCATCCTGGACCTTCAATGCACAAGTCACTGTATATTGGCTCTGGATCCCTGACACTGAGTCCCAGGCGTTTCTGATGCTCCTGTCTCAGCTCATCTCTCCCAAGTTGCTTTTCCTTGCACTGGAACACTAGGTGGTTGACAATGTCATTCTGTCACTATAGACAAGGAAACAGAGGCTGGAGAGGTAGGTGCCTCTTAGGTTGTGCCTGGCTTTTAAATGAGGGCCTGACTAGATATTAGGGCTGCCTCTCTTAGAGACTACACTAGGGACACCCTAGTTCATAGCTCTTATTTTTGGATCTGAAGTGGGTGAATATCCCCAGGAGAAATGAAGTCAGAAGCACTGAGTCCAGGAAGACAGGCCATTGGAGGGCTGTGCCCTGGGCTCCTCACCTGATTACTAAATGGAAGTTCTCTGACTACAGAAGCAATTGGAGAAGAGCTGTGCCGTGTTAAGAGATGTCCTGGAGATGTCAGACTAGGTGTGGCCGGAGACTGGCAGCTGGTCTTCCAACATCCAAAGCACTTTGAGTTTAGAGAAGCTACTCAAATTGTTGGCCACACACATTTCCCATTCTTCTCCTGATGCGTGTGTTCCTAGGGGTTTCTGGCCCATGTGAACTCTTGATGTTAAAGGAAAGCCCATCTGGTGATACCAAGTAGTGTGAAGACTGGCCAGAAGCAGGGTGGTGGCGTGGCCTAGACCTGAGTTATATTTGTTGGCAAGTCCTCACCAGGATGACCATAGGGCATGTGGTATACGTGGTCACCACACTGTAGCACCTACTACTCACCCACCAGTGTCTAGTTGCTACCCCCACGCCAACCCCAGGCAGAGAGTCCAGCCTGGTCTGGCAGGTCACAGGCAGATGACTTCCTTTGTCTCCTGGCATATGAGATTTGCAAAACTTCAACTTCCAGGGAAGAAATGTGTGACAGCCACTGGCACCTCTTTCACCCACTTCTTCGGGTCTTCCCTATTGGTGTCTGGACTGAGGCCACTGTCTTTGTTTTGCATTACTGCGGGGGGGGGGAGGAGGGGGGGAAAAAGACAGGACAATATACTTTAAGGAGACATTTCTTCTAGTACAGGGTTTCTCTAATCCCAGGCCCATGACCTTTGTCTCTTGAGACAGAGCTGTGTTGTGGCCAATAGAAGTACATCAGAAGCTACATACCTCATGTTGGACAGGAAACAGAGAGAGGGGAAGAGACGATGGATCAAGTGTAATTAATCTCCACATACATGTTTCCTGTGACCTACCTCCTGCGTCTCTTAATACTGCCATCATATGATGATCCCAACACGGAAGTGGTCCATTGACTGGGTCAGTGACCTCAGGATCCCACTGCTCCTCAAAGCCCACCAGCTGGTTACCGTGTGCCTAGCATGGGGGCACCACATATTCAAACCTTAACACGCACCTCCACATCCCACAGGGTGTGGCTCCTCACAGAGTAGAAGGAGTTGTTTATAAAAGCAACGGTGATAGCTTTCGGACAACACCATAACCCCAAACTGCTAAGTGTCTCCCTATTTCTCTTTTACAGCCACCCCCTTCTCTGGCTTCACTAGGCAAACTTTTGCAAACACACCCAGAAATCTTGTGGCATAGCCCTTGCACCCTGCTAGCCTGAGGAAAAGAAGCTTTACTTGTACTTCGATTCCCATGATGAGGAGGCTGTTCCTGCCCAAGGGAGACTGGCAGTTACAGATGCTGAGTGGTCTGAGGGAGGGAGAGCAATGCTCATGAGCATTTCCATGTTGGTGGCCAAGGGCATCGTCCCAGGATAGAGAAGCTGGGGGCCCCGGGGGATGCAAAAAGATGATGTCTAAGAAGAGGCTAAGACACAGGCTGTGATTTGGGGAAAGTAGCCCCCACAAACTATATGGCCTGCATGCCTGTATTTGTGCAGCCCAGGGGGGCATCTGGCAGTCCCAGGCTGCAAGGTGATCAATCAGAGCCTGTTGAGGTGCCCTGTTGGAGGGGTGCCTTGTTGTAGGTGGCATGTGTTGAGGTGTCCTTATCTATCTCTTGCATCTTGGCTACACTACAGTCCAGAGTGATGCCTTTCACCGTGCTTACAGACAGACGGTAATTTCCGGGAGACTCCTACATAGTGCTAAAAGGCAAATGAAATCTGAAACTAAGACTCTCCAAGTGCAGACTGGCAGGGAGACCACAAGGTAGGCCAGGGGCCGGCCTGTGCTCATGTTTGCTGCAGAGCCAGCATGGCCACTCTCAGAAAATGTTCTCCCCTGGCACAGTGCTATTCCTATATGGGGGCTTCCTGGAGAGGAAGCAGCACTGGACTCGGGTCCCCTCAGGACCAACATCCTTTAGCAATGATGCTTGCAGAGTCAGACCATGTCCCTTTGGTTCAGGCTCTTTTTTCAGTTACAAGCATGGCTAGTAGTATTAAGAAGGTATAACACACTCATTCCTCCTGCAGTATGGCCAGAGCCACTGTGAACTTCCCAAGACTGGGTGGTTCACTCTAGTGGAGGCTGCATCCTTGAGTTGACATGATTCACGTCTGCTGTATGCCCTGGTGTCCTGGTATTGGGCAGAGGGCAGAAAGAGTGACCTGTGCATCACTGGTTCCCAGGAGCTCTGGATGTGGCATTTCAGGGGCGCTGATGGCTTTTTAGAAAAGACTATGTGGGCAATTTCATTTTTGGGACCAGAGTTGCCTGTTAAAATTATGCTGTTCACAATACCATGGCTTCAGCCTGGGTGCGGTTTCCCAGTTGCCTAACAGAGTAAGGAGAAAAGGAAAGGACTAAGTTCTTTTTTTCTGTTTTTAGAAATTTCCATGCATTTCTGTGAAAAGGTCGCCTGTGTCTTTCTGTCTGTCCCTCTAGGATGCAAACTCCCAATTGTGAGACCAGTTGCTGTGCAGTACAATGAGAGGGGCCAGGGCATGGGCATCGAGTGCTGGCCTCCAGCCACCACCCATCCCGGTGTGCAAGTGGATGAAATGCATACATGCTCCCCTGAAATCACACATTGAGAAATTTTTTATCTCAATTAATGTAACAATAATTTTTTTGCAGGCTGTGGCAGTGGGCACTAGAAAATTAAATGACACCTTCTTGGCACCTCACGTTGGTGAGAAGGCCAACTGATTATTTTTATATTACAATCCCCAGGCGTTGTCAAATTGATTAATAAATTCAGTGAAGAACTGTTAATTCTTAATAAATTTAATTTTTGTATTTGGGGAATGACTTTGCTATGACCTCATAGTCTTGACGCTCTGTGTGGGCATCAGCATCGGTTTCATGTCCTGTGTAGTGGCCACAGGCTTTCCTTCGAACCTGCCTGAATGCAGGGGGTAATTTCTATTAGCTATGTTCTAGTAGACATGGTCTTGGGTGTCTGGAGGCGATGTGGAGTGTCCCTTGAGATTTTCTTTGATAGCTGCTGTGTTGAGTTCTTGGAAGGCAGAGCAGAAAAGGAAATGCCCACTGGTCACATGGCTGTCATGCTCTTTTCATGACTCAAAGTGTCCCAGAATGTTGAAGCCACAATCACAAGGTTGTCACTCTGGCCTGATCCTTTGGTGGCACTCGATAATCTTTCTCTAATCTCCAAAACCTCAAGGCTTAAGCTTTCATTGCCGTTTTCATGGTAAGACTTATGATAGCTGAATGTTGGCTGAACCATGGACCTCCCAGGCAGGGACCTTTCAGCTGTAAGAGAAAAAAATCTCTAGCAGGCTGGGCAGAATTAGGTGGTCATCACACAAGTCTGGCATCAGGCAGGCTCCAGCAAGGATCCAGTCACTGTAGATCCCCATCCTGAGTTTTTCTTGGCCTGCCCTCTTGGCTATGTGCACTTCTACCTCTCACCTTGACTCTAAGCCCAGGGCTCCTCAGTGCTTCCACCAGTCCCAGCCTCCTTCTTTTCCACTCTGGTCCTCGTTTCCCCCTTGGACTTCTCAAGGTCACTGTTGACTTTTCAAAGCCTCTGTGTGGGGCCTTGCCTCTTCTAGCCCTAGGGCTTCTCCCACTATCTCCCAGTCTCTGGTCAGTACTCCAAGGATGCATACTCATAGCTTGGTGGGGGGGGGAGGGGGGCGGGTTCAGAATGTCCTCTCTCTCATCAGTAACTGAGCATCATTTCCCTGATTATGTGGGATCTTTGTCTCCAGAGGACTAGGAATCTGGCCTGAGAACCAGCACAGAGGCAGAGTGCCTTGATGCAAACCCTTCCGGTGTCTCCATGCATGACAGAAGGCATGCAGATTCCAGCAGGGGAGGGGACATCTAGAGGCACAGTTCGGACAAAAGTTGTCTTTCCAAGCAGATGCACAACTTTGGGGGATCCTTGCGTCAACTCCAACCAGAGCCATCTGGACACGCTCCCCCCTGGTCTTTGTGGACAGATATACTTCCTCCATGTAGGTTCAACATACAGGTGCCACCCTGCTGTGGGAGAGGGCAGCCAGGAGGCTACCCTGTGGCCCTAGACTTTCCCTGTGCCATTGCTTAGCGCCACCACTGCTCAGCCACCTCCAGCCTTGACCTCTTGTCTGTTGAGGAGGAGAAAGAAACCCAGTGACATAGGACTTCGTAGCAGCCTTCTGATTGGCCCCAAAATGTTCCTGCCGTTAACTTTATGACGCGCTACCCAAGGACTAATTAAACCAGATGGCGGTAAAAACCCGAGTGGAGATGCAGAGACACTTTTACATTTAAGTTGATCAAAATTAGGTAGAACGGCATATGCTGGTGGAGATTGAGAATTTTTTAACTACATATTAACGGCCTCGCTTAATACCCTTCCTGGAGAGCTCAGCACAGCCTGGGTCCTTGGCACCACACACCCTCATCTCCCCACCCCGTCACCCAGCCACGTGGTTGTGGTGTAATTTAAGCAAACGGAATAGTCTCCATCCACATCCTCAAAGCATCCCAGGGACATTAACTGCTGAGCACAATGGGACCGTGCCTCTCCCCCACCCCAGCTCCTGTCAGTGCTGAGGATACCACCAAAAAGGACCGACCGTGTCTGTAATGATGGGACATTATGACTTTACAAAGTGAAGTCCCTTGGCTCTAAGCCTCTAATGCTTTTGCGTCTCGGACTTGTTCTTATATCTGAGGTCGGGGGCCAGGGGCAGGGGCAGTACTGGAGCCCATGATGCCTCTGAGGACAGGTGGAGTGGGCTTTCTGTGCTTTGGTTGCTGGGACCATGTTGGAATTTACCTTCCAGGCGGCGTATACTTCCCAGTTCGGGGGAAGTGTGGTTGCCTGCCTAGGCCTGCTCACCCTACAGGATGGGACCCCCCCCACACCTACTCCTACAGAGGAATCTAGCTGCCCCCCCAATAGCCTTACTGGGTTGGGTTCACTTGAGATGAAGTTCTCCTAATGCAATTCACTACTGCTACGTGCTTTCCAGAGGCCTCTGGTCTAGCCACGCCCTGTGCGACTGCAGCTTCTCACAAGCTCTCAAATGTGCCCCCTATCCCAGAAGAAAATTGTGTCCTGTGAGGTAGTCACTCCTCTGTCTCTGCCCTGGAAATTCCAGAGGTTATAACCATTTTGAGACAATAACTTCCTAGATCTGGCATGTGTGGCCTCTACCTGGTGATCTTTCCCTGTCTGTAGCAGGGAAAGTATCTGCTCTCTCTCTCTCTATCTCTCTCTCTGTCTCTCTCTCTGTCTCTCTCTCTGTCTCTCTCTCTCTGTCTCTCTGTCTCTCTGTCTGTCTGTCTCTCTCTCTCTCTCTCTCTCTGTCTCTCTGTCTCTCTCTGTCTCTCTCTCTGTCTCTCTGTCTCTCTCTCTCTCTCTCTGTCTCTCTGTCTCTGTCAATCTGTCTCTGTCTCTCTGTCTCTCTCTGTCTCTCTCTGTCTCTGTCTCTGTCTCTCTCTCTCTCTCTCTCTCTCTCTCTCTCTCTCTCTCTCTCTCTCTCTCTCTCTCTGTGTGTGTGTGTATGTGTGTGTGTTTGTGTGTGTGTTTATGTATGTGTGTGTTTGTGTATTCTAGTCTCAGGTAATGGGCTCCCGAGGTGGCTCCATCTTCCAGTCCTGCGAGTCCGTCTCAGAGATAGGCTTCCTGCCTGGTTGACAGGGCATCTGCATCCATGTTATTTACCCCAGTAGGCAAGCCTCGGTGGCAGGAGCCTTAGCCCTCAGGCTGCAGGGCAGGCATGGTGTGCTGATGGGAGGTGCTAATGGAAGCTGCCTTCTCATTTCCTACCAGGACCTCTGCTCTTCCCTTTCCCATGTGTCTGAGCCCTCTGAGACCCATAGTGTGAGCCTGAATCTGAGAAGATGTCCCAGAAGCCAACTCTGGCTAGGCCCAGGCCCAGAGCATGCTTAGAGCTGACCAGGAAGTTTGTGTCTGCTCTGTCCGGCACAGACACAGACACACACACATACCACACACACACATACACACACACACACACACACACACACACACACATACACACACACACACACACACACACACACACACACACACACATCTGGGCCTGCTGACCACGGGCTTGACTCCAAGCCACGACAGACCTTGAACTGTGTCCCAGGAGGAAGCCATGCCTGTTCTCAGGGAGCTGCAGAACTCAGTCCAATTTATGCTGCTGCCTTGTCCTGCGGCTGACTCCCTGCCCCTATATCCAGAGGCTAAGATGAAGCCAGATGGTATGATTTCCAGGGCCACGCACTCTGCTTGGCTGCCCAAGATGCCTACTGTCTCCCACTATCCCTTCCGTCTGTGTGTTCCTCCCCCCTGCTGTCCTCCTGGGCAAGCGAGACGGGGGTGAGTGCTGGCAAAGGCCTACCCTGTTTTCCAGTCCAGTGATGCTGGCATGTGACAGTATGGGGCAGTCCCATGAAAAGCCCCTTTGTTTCTTCTCGCTAATTAAGAAATAGCAGCAGGCCTCAAGGGGGCCGGGCCCCTGAGTCCTCCCTGGATGCCAGCTCTGGTCCTAGAGCTAGCAGCACAGCCAGTCGTGGACTTCATGGAAGACCCCAGCCCCAGTCCCAACCCACTAGGTGTTCAGTGCATCCTGAGTAGGTCTGTAAGACTTTTTGACTCTTGGGGGCTCAATGGGTGAAATAATAATGCTAGGGGCCATCAGGATGTTTGCTGCCCAAGAGAGGCCTGTGTCCTTCCTGGGCTGTCGCTCAGCCTGGATCTCAGCCCATATATATGGCGTGGAAGCACTAGCCGTCGGGCCCTCTCTGTTCATGTGATAGGGCAGAGCATTATACCCAGGACATCTTGTCTCCACCTGGATGCTTGCCCACCCCCACCCCACCCCCATCTGGGGGGTCATCCCTCAGGGAGTGGGGGTGGGGGTGGGGGTGTCTTCACGTCTTCTCTTGCATATCAGGTTCTAAGTACAGCCCTGAGAAGAAGCCGTGATGCACAGTAGCTCTCCTACGTGTCCCCATGACTGGACACACCCCAACCTGTCCCACAGGGTATGGCTGTCTCTTCTAGAGCTGGTCTCTGGCTTAGTGGTGTTCCTGATGGAAAACTAGGTCCTCCCATGGAAAAAGGACAACCCAGAGACATCATCACACAGAATGGGTCTCTGGCCTCTGGTCCACTTTTCCAGTCATGCTTGGATGGACAGCTTGCTCTTCATCTTCCTGTTTTCACCCTCCAGGAAGCTGGGCACACCCACAAACAAGGCAGATAGGGCAGCGGACTTTTCTCAGTGTGACAAGGTGCTGGGTCCCCGTTGACAGCTACCCCTGTGGAGGAAAGACCTGTGTTCCACAAGGCAGGCCAACTCCTCCCCATCCCACCCAACCCCCCGCCTATTCCTCCTGGACCCTGTGTGGGCAGCAGACTCCAGTGGCTGACCCCAAGCAGGGAGCCATAGGGAAGTTTAAATTTGAAAATTAACATGGAATCAAAAGAGACAGAGTAATTTTTCATTCTGCTTGAGAGGTTATTTGCTTTCTCAACCGATGCTTAGTGTACTGATACATGATGTCAAAAGGTAAATGATTTTAAACCAGATTCAATTTAAATTTCATTACATATTTGTAAGAGATAGAGGCTCCAAGAATCTCTCGCCTTCTCTTTGAGCATCTTTCACTTTTAATAACTCCGGTGCCTAATACCCTAATCTATTTATTACACAATCGTGAAGAGGGGCTTGCTCCTAGGGATCTGACTCCACATGCCTTGCCTCCATCTGAGGTGACACCAGTGCTGGAGGCCACTCCTCTGCTGGCAAGCCCATCTCCTCAATGGTCAGTGTCATTCCCGGTGAATAAGGGGGACAAAGCAGAGTGGCTCGGTGGAAAAAGGTGTTTGGCCTCTAAGCCTGGCAACCCAGAGGATCCCACACAGAAGGAGGCTTCCATGTGTTATCTTTTCTACTCTTGATATGTGCCATGGCATGTGCACCCACATAATACACTTAATGCAGACACAAAAATTTAAAAATTAAAATGGAGGAAGGAGGAGGAAGAAGAAGAAGAGAAGAAGAAGAAGAAGAAGAAGAAGGAGAAAATCATGATGATGATGATGATGATGATTAAGATGATGATGGTTGAGGGTGTGGTGTCTTGTGCCTTGCTATGACGGACTATGAGAGGACATTTGGGAAAGGCTCCTGTGATGGCCGATGGCAGAGGGCAAGATCTCAACGTCTAGTCTTGGAGAGTTGAGAAGCCGCATTTTCTAGAGGATGGCATGGAAGGGGGCGTCTTCAAGGTCAAAATATGGAGCAGACTTACTTGGCCAGGGAGAGATAGGCAAGCTCATGATAGGTGGGAGGTAGGGAGAGCACCTAGGAGTCAGAGCCCAAGCAGAGAGCCCTGGAGAGATCAAGGGGTGCAGGTAGATTTTCCTCCTATTCCTAGAACATGCCAGCACAGGTTTCCTGTGGCCTCAGGGTCTTACATCTGGAGATAGTCCTGAAAATAGACCCAGCATTGCTCTCAGACTGTGGTCTCCAACATCCCCCCCCCCCCCCCCCGCCTCTTGGCTGGCAGTGGGAAGGAGGCTGGGGTGGGGCCAAGGGGTGCTACTTTCCAGAACCGTCTGTCTGTGTGGCGGTGCACACATGAGTGCATTGGTGGAATATTCTTTTGAAACTAATTGCTGAGTGCATCTTCCCAGCCTAGCCCTAAGAGTGAAGCATCCAGGCACCTGAGGCGCTAGCTAGGGAGTTTCCTCTGTGTGTCTGTTGGCTGTCCTCTCCCTGCTCCTGCTTCTGGTTTTACTGTCCCAGCAGGATGTTGCTCTTAAATGCACATCTGGGCACTTTAAAAAAAAACCAACAATGCCAACACCCGCAGGGAGTCCTTCTCTTTGATTTGGGGCTTATTTTATTTCACAGCATCAAACAGTGAGGAATGGAGGGTTCCAGATCACAGCCCAGAGACTCTTGGGGTTCTGTATGTAGTAGGCACACTCTTGCCAGGCATAGAACTGGTTTCTTCTCTGGCTTTTAGCTCTCCTTTTATGCCTGCCCCCCCCCTCTCATTTTCTCTCGCTTTTTCTGCAGTGCTGATGATATTGTTTGTTCCCGGTGCCACACGAAAAAAGCACAAGATAATCACCCAGGCATTAGTCATCATTAAGCTGGTGATAAAAACAAAACAAAACAAAACAAAAAAACCTTAAGCACGTTTTCCAGGATGGGCGTTGTGTCTGCAATGAATGGTGTTTATTACCAACGTGGGTTCGAGGTATCCATCACGGCCAGCGGCACCCAGACGAAGGAGGCGAGCTGCAAACAGGCTTATCCATTAGGCTCCCAACGTGACTATGTGGGGTTCAATCACCATGTCTAGTGGCTCAGTCTTTGTTGGTTTTATTGCTAAAACATCATACTCATTTCTGGAAGATTGGCGAGAGGAGAGGCTAGGCTGGACTCCGTCAAGGCAGAGTCCCCTTGAAGCTCTTCCTGGATGACTCTTGGGCAGGATTGGACTCTGTTAGACGCTCTTTGTGCTGGCTCAAGGCTCTGGCCTGGGCCCTGGTTACCTGGTTACCTGACGCTCCCGGAGAAGGAGGGAGGCCTGGCCTATAGGAAACTGAATGGCTCAACTTCTCACATTTCTGAAGCTCGAGGGTTCCAGGAATCAGGTTCTGTAAACCCTAGGGTTTTGACTCCGCCCCTCCTGGCTTTGCCCACTGCCCAAGGGCCCAAGAGACAGACTGCTTCCTGTCCCAAACCTATCCTACTATCGGTGATTTAGAGGAACCTGTCCTAGCAGTTGAAAACAAACCAGGGTTATAGGCGAGGCCAGGCAGGGCATGGAAGCAGGTCCACGCATGGGAAGACTGGTGCGCTAAGGCTTGGCACTGCCTTTGACGATAGCCCTGACTACTGGGCGTTGGGCCCGCAGCTCCCCAGCCCACGCGCATTCCCCACCTGCTCCTCTCAACCAGGCAGCCTTTGATGTGTGTTCGGGTGAGTGAATGGGAAGATGAAGCGATGCCGTGTGAGCCGTTTTCATTGTCACTGTGTTATTTTAGTCCACACTGGCTGCTTTTCCTGGAATCTCACTATGCCCCTCTGTGTTGCCTGCTTCTCTCTCTCTCTCTCTCTCTCTCTCTCTCTCTCTCTCTCTCTCTCTCTCTCTCTCTCTCTCAGCAGATAGACTGGCTACTTCTGGCACTGATGTGTGGACATTAATCTTTGCACAGTATTGTCTCCAAGGCTTGTGTGGATACAGCATCTTGGGGCAGTGGGGCTCCTGAGGAGTGGGCCCTCTGTCACAGTCCTCTGGAGCCCTGTGTGCCCACAGGGAGTTGATGAAGATGTCCCTGCCCCATGTCCCTGAACCATGATGAAGTTATCCCAGCATCCTCTACCATCTGGAAGCTTGGGCTATGCCCTCTGGACATCAGAGGATTGAAATGATGCCCTCTGCATCCTCATGGCTCTTGGGATTTCATCTTATGAGTACCAAGTCCAGAGGATAGCTGGAAGCCATGCCTTCCTGCCCAAGGCACATGTTCTTGCACCCACCCACACCTGGGTCAGAAAAGCAGCCAGGTTATGGCTGGTGGTTAATTCTGCAGAGGGATTCAGCCCTGGACCACAACCCACTCACATAAGATGAGTCTTTGCCTTATTGCCAGGGTCTGTGTGCACTGTGGGTCTTGGAGCATGTCATGGTGACTCCAGCACCCGTATTCAGGAGGGTAAAAGGGCTGCACACCTACGTCCCATGCCAGGGGCCAGGCCCCTGTAGACCGATTCCTTGAAGATGCTGGATTTTCTCATCATTGTAAACAACAATTTGGAAGGGTGGGGAAAAGAGACAAAGAAAGAGGAGGAGAAAGAGAAGTGATGTGTACATGGCAGCAGGTAGATGGCGGCGTTCATCCTTCCCAGAGGCCTTCTGGGCTCGTTGTGCCCTACGTGGGCCAGATTGGAATTTAGAAAGAATAGAGGTGAAGAGAGAGGCCCTGCTGTCAGGGCCCAGGAGGCTATTTTTCTGGAGTGTTACAGCTTAAGATGGAGTTGGCCCCACCTTCCCATGCAGGGGTCTGCACACCTTCTCGTTCACTCTGTGCTTCCTGCAGCTGAGGAAGGACCCTGGCCCGCCTTTTTCCACTGTGCGCTGAAGAGCTTCCCAAGTCAAGGGAATAACCCCTTTGACAACAGCATAGGAGATTGGGTAGGAATGCCTGCTTCGCCCAGGGTCTTTATGCTGCCTCGATTGGGAGCACGGAGGGATGTAGACAGTCCAGGTTTGTGCTGGCCTGAGCTGTCACCTAGCTCCGGGTCGACACTTGCTTACTCTTAGTGAGAGTTGGGGATATAAGCTTACTCTTCTTGAAGACGGCTTGATAATCCTGCACTCTCCGCAGCCTCCTCTGCTTGGGAGCCGGTCTATTTTCTTGCTTCCCATTCATGGCTTTGGGCCCCATGTCCAATTGTGACAGTCGGAGGGGCAAATGGACAGCTACATTCCCATGGACTCAGTGTGAGACCCCCATGACAGTCAATGTCAGGATTGGAGCATGGACCATTTGGTCGAATGGGCTTGTGTCACAGCACAGAGTGTCACGGGGCTACTGAGAGCCCTGTTGGATGAGGATGGACCTAACTTCACAGGGAACGAAGCTGTCAGAGGCCTTTGTGTCCCCCTTTTGTCCCAAAGGAGGAGTGTGTGTGTGTGCTAAGTGAGAGACTCAGACTCTGGACACCAGAATGTGGGCTTGCATGCTCCCCATAATACCACCACGAAAAGCTTTGGTAGTTTCTTCCTCCCCAGGACCCATCTGAGAGCAGGGAAGTAGATTTTTCCATAGGTAAAGTCCCCTTCCATCCCGTCTTCTCAGTCAGTATCTTCACCATCACACTGATCGTCAGCAGTGTCATCTTCATGGTCATTGCATCATCATCATCATCATCATCATCATCATCATCATCATCTTCTCTTTCACCATTTTCCTCTTCATCACCAACACCTTCACAGCCATCGTCTTCTGTCATCATTGTCACATCTAACATCACCATCATGGTCTTCTTTACCATTATAACCTTCATCATCCCTAGCATCATCTTCTTTATTGTCATCACTATCATCAACATTATTATCATACCCACTACCTTTCGCTCCATTCCTTCATCATCGCTTCCTTGCCATAATCTCTCATCTCATCACCGTTGTCACCGTCACTATCATCATTTTCATCGTAGCCACATTCCATACCATCCTTTGCTCCACTGCCATCACTGTCACCTTTCTTATCCTTGCCTTCATCTTCTACACTGCCATCACAAATCACCTTCATTATCATCACACCATCTTTCTAACGCTCCTCTTGGCCGTAACTATCTCAGTCATGACCAACGTCTTCATTGTTGACATCACCATCATCTTCGTCTTCACCATTCATCTGAGCACCTGGAGTGTTCACTTCCAACATCCAGGAAACAGACGATGCAGGGAGAGTTCAGATCTAGTCCCTCCACTCCTCTAAAAAAAATCCCATCTCAAGATTCACCTTGCCCAGCTCTTTTCAAACTGAGGGTTTTGATCCTTTGCTACTGTCAATCCAGTCCTGTAGGAAAGGCCTTTGTTATAGCAATGGAAAAGAATCCCCGAAATACTCAGGCTCCTGTGAGCAAGACACAGATTACCCCAGCATCCAAATAGATGCCCCCCACTGTGCCTCTGTAGTCCAGTCCCATGCCAGGCCCTGATAACTGCTAGTTTGTCTGTATAGACATCGTATGTAGGGGACCCTAGATCTTTGATTTCTGGATCTTTGATTCTGCGTCTGTTACTCAGCCTGGCATATCTGAGGTTTACCAGATGCTGCCTGAGTCCGCGTCTCTTCCGTTCTCAGGCTAGTGAAGATTTTTGTCTATTCCACTATCAGAGGACATCTGCCCTGCTCCTCATTTGGGGGTGATTATGGGTAAAGCTGCTGTAAACACTTGTGTATATGTTTTTGTGAGACTATAAGCTTCCATTTCTCCGGGGATTCTGTCTGTTGTATCTGTGAAATCAACAGCCCCGTGCAGAATCACAAGGTGCTCTGTGGGCGGTGGGAATCAGTCTCTTGCTGAAAGTTTTTCATACGTACCTGTGTGGGAACTGGGGAAGGTGTAACTGTAATTCCCAGGAGGTTGATGAAACGCCCAGAGCACCACATCCTCAGGGATGAGGCTGCTGCTGGTGGTAGCTGAACTGGTTAAAGCCAGCTTTTCACAGATTGGACTCTGCATACCTGTTCGAACTAATGGGTATTTAGATAAGACCTCATAAAGCTCTCCTGTGGCGGATGTCAGCCTGTCCTTGCTGCAAAATGTTCCTCACACCAGGCTGTGTCTATAACTTGAATACTGTAGGGAGGGACAGGCTTATTTTTTTTTTTTAATGGAGCGACTAGTCAGATTCTAATTGTCCTGAAATGAATAGCCATACACCAGACAGCTCGCCTGTGACCCCGTGTAGAGCTAGATTCTGGCCTCAGGGCCTCCTGTGATGTCAGTTTAGATATCTGCTCTAGAGACATTTCTCTAGCACATCCCAGGTCAGAAGAACTAGAACCTTGACCTCTGACCCTTGAAGTATTCTGTCTAAGGGAAGCATCCACGTCAGAGCAAGAAGCTAAAGTATCCAGGCCTTTAATCTCTGGCTGTATTCCTGGCACCCTCAAGTTCCTGTTCCTCCCTACACTTCTTCCTCCTCCTTTCCCTTGGGGTCTCTTGTCTGCCATTTTCCATGTACAGATGACGTGTCCTGACTTACTCTGGGGCCAGCAACCCTTTCACATATTGCTGCCTCCTTTCCCAGAAGTCCGATTCTGACAACTGCCTGCCTCTCTTCTTCTGTGAACTTTGTCTGCTAGCATCCTCCATCAGGGATCCACCTACCTTGGTCTATTGAGAGGCAACATGTATTCATGAGCATCGTGGGTCCATGTTCTTTGTGGCAACTACTCACCCCTGCTGGGTAGTGAGAATGTGGCCACAGATAGGTACAACAGGCAGTGAGCTGTGCTGCCGAGAGGGGTTGTCACAGGCTCGCACTGTGACCTTATTCAAGAACACATACGGTCACATCACATACTGTGTAAGGACCTGACCTTGTGATGGTATGGAAGTGACACATGCTCAAAGAGGATTGTCCTTGGGACTTAGGTTTTGCTTCTTCCTGGCTAGCGGTACATGGCACTTACAGTAGTCTTTCTGCAGAGTAGGCAGTGGCCTGGAGCCTCAGATCTCATTCAGTTGTGTGTTCTAGAGGCTTCTTCGCCTGCTTTGGGAAGCATGACTCCACAGCATGTGAGTGCAGCCCAGGCCCAAGCCAATCCTCATCATCTATCATTGTAGAAGTGTTGGGGATGCTCAGTCAGACTCTAGGACATGTTGGGGGCTCCACCCTGCAACTGACAGGCACAGCTGCATCCACTGCCCTAGCACTACATTGATGAAAAATAGTTCTTGAGGCCAGGGCAGTTGTGCTGTGTGGGCCTCATGTATCTGCTGTAGCAAGGAGCTCCCACTCTATGCCCAACACCAGTGCATGGACTGTCCGGCAGTCCCAGAGGAGATGTGCCATGTTTCTTTCTGAGCTGAAGTATAGAACTCTTCTCTTTGGAAAAGAAAGAGCCTGGGATCCTGGCTCTTTCTCCATCTCCAAAACTAACAGATGACTTCTTTTTGCCTTTCCCCTCTCCCCTCATCACATCACCATCCCTGAGTCTGGTCCCACCTTTCCCCCCATAGTAATGGTTGGGAGGATAAGGGCACAAGGAAGGCATAGCTACAGTAATGGAGAACATACACTCTGGGTCTGGCAATGCAGGTCTGATGGACTCATGCTCCCTCTGTGCCCTCCTGTTGTCCAGTGATAGTTACTGTGCCCTGGCACCTCACTTTATTTGTTTCACGATCAGGGGTATTTCCTGTGGCCTCACCCAGGGACTCTTGGCACGATGGCAGTGACTTCAGCTCTGCCTCCTTTCCCCATGCTGCTTTCCTTCTCCTTCCACCGTGACTCACTATGCCCCCCTCTAGAGCTGCCTTGACTATGCCTTTGGTTGTTTCCCTGGAGCTGTTGCCAGGGGACCCACATCCTGTATCATCAGCTGACTCTAAAAAGCTTTTGTGTGTGGGGGGGGAACAGAGAAGGATCAGGTGTCACCTTAAAATCTTGTGCCCAGTGCCAAGGCCTGTGCTCTTGGAGACCAGAACATACCAAGTATTGGGGCGGTGGGCCGGGGGGGGGGGGATTGTTTCTTGCTCACCTCTCACCTTGCACAGTGCATCACATGGACCATCGCTGCCAGGAGCTCCTTCAGGCACATCCTTATTGTTCCCTCCTTCCTGGTCCTTACAGGAGAGACAATGTCCCTTGAATACATCTGCATGTTGATCACGCTGTCATTATGTATCTGGGAGTTTTTATCGGGAGAAGAATGAGATAATCATGTTGGTATATACTGAATAGACTTAAAAAGACTGCAAGATGGCACTTTCATTGGAAGAGGGGAATTAGTTTAAAAATATGCTGTCAAAAT
Source organism: Acomys minous (assembly GCF_964271855.1). Taxonomy (NCBI): domain Eukaryota; kingdom Metazoa; phylum Chordata; class Mammalia; order Rodentia; family Muridae; genus Acomys; species Acomys minous. The sequence continues at coordinate 15,151,328 of NC_140493.1, read as the reverse complement.
ATGTTGTTCTAAATGCTGAGTTGATGGTTCTTTTGTTTTGCTTTGTTTCTTGAATGTGTCATTAGAAAAAATTAACAATGACATCGACTGTGAGATGGGACTGCAGTCCTCTGAAAGGGGGAAAGCTGAGAAGTTGTCCTTGTGATCTTAAAAAAAAAAAAAAAAGAATGATTTCTTTGCCTTTACGTTTTATCTCTCAAGTTATGAGGCCCATCATAACTTTAGTTGTTTCTTTTCTGTGAAAGTCAGAGGCACGCACTTGGAGAAATCTGATGTCAGGGTTACAGTGTGGTAGCCCAGCCCCAGGCCCCTCGTTCGCTTTGCAGGAGCCCTGGCATCCTCTTTCTCCCATAGAACCTGGGTCAGTAGGTGGGGACAGTTCTCAGCCACAAGAGCAGGTGCTGCTGTCTCTCTAGGGAGTCTCTCTTCTGAGGCTGCTGTGGGGCTCAGTAGCTCCTGCCCTCTGAGGATTCTGGGAAAGTATGGGGAAGCACAGCACAGGGAGTGCAGGAGTAATGAGGAAATGTGAGGACTTATGTCTCTGTGTGCCCAAGGTGTCTCTGTCTCACTCTCAGTGGCTGCCCTGATGACCCTCTGGGGAAAGGCCCATCAGTCCTGCCCTGTCCTGATGGTATCTCAAGAGGTCCTCAAGATGATGCTTCTTGGATGATGCTTCTTTCAACTCATGGTTTGGGCAACCTTGAGGGCCCAGGTCAGGAATCTGTGGTCGGGTACCTAGGGGAGAGCAGAGGGCTGCTGATGCCTTGGCAAGTGACATTATAGGTCTGTGCTAGATGGGCTACCAACTTGGGGGACTGCTTCACCAGCTGGAGGGGGCCCTTTTGCCACCTCCTGGGTCTCCAGGTGAGGCTTCCCCTTGTATCTGTGGTGGTAGTCAGGGGATTGTGGTCGTAGCATTAGGTGTATGTGCCTGCGAGTGCGAGCATGTGCATATGTGTACATGTGTTTGCCTGTGTGTGTGACAACACTTATAAATATATACACTCTCACCCAGTCAAGTTCATACATACATGGTTATATAAACACACAATGTATAGTAGCATGTGCTCATAGGAACACATATGCACATACTCAAAGCAGCCTATACACATACAAGGTGTATACGCACACCATCACATGACAGGCACATATATTCATAAGCACAATATGTGCCTGTGTGGTGGGCCGGGCTGTGGGGGGGTGAGGTACGTGTGTTTGCTCACACCTGTGAGAATGTATATGTTTGTGTATGTGCCCGTTTGTATTCCTATGTGTGTGAGTGTAGACAGGGCTTGAACATAGCAGCAGCTTGCTTGTCTCCATCCTGTCAAGATGCTGCACCCGCACTTGCTTGCCCTAGTTAGTGGCCCTCAGCCTCTGCCCATCAGCTCCTACAGGCTAAGGACACTCTGCATGTGGCTGCCGCCTCTGCTATGAAAAGGCACACAGAGAGGAAAAACACTGGGGAAATAATTGCTTTTCCTTATGGAAATTGCCCACAGGAAGGATGGGATTTGAGAAGATGCAGTTCTCCCACATCCTTCCTGCCTGACCCCCACCTGCTTCCTCCCCTTCCTGCCACCACCCACCCCCATGCCCAGTGCTGCCCCTCCACAGCCACCTGTCCTCCATCTCTGTTGCACCGTTGTCATCTCCGAAGATCTTGAGGAGGCTCAGCCTGGCCAGTTTGGGTTCATTTGATTTTGTGTTTCACCATCACTAATGGCCGTGGCCTCGGGAGCGGGAGTCAGAAGATAACTGGAAGATGGGGTTGTGGCACACTCCCTGAATCAGGATAACATCTTCGGGGGGAGCTTGCCTCTTCTACTCCTCAACTCAAGCCTCAATTTTTTTTTTCTGGAATAAGTGCAGTTCCGAGTACAAGTGTGGCTGGTCCCCATGTGGATAACCTTCTCTGATATGCCCTGGCATCTGCTGACACTGCCTCCACTTTCTGACAGACAGCCTTATTCTTTTTAGACCACAGGTTCTGGACCTCTGATTGCTCTGTAGTGTAGCTGTCCCTTGAGGTGTAGGAGGGCAGAACAGAGCAGAGGTAGTAAATGCTGGCCCTGGGAACCTGCACCTGTGCAGCCTGCCTAACTGCATCCCTCCCTCCTTGTTATGACCTTGTGTGAGCTCTTAGGATGCAGTGACGACAATGTACTGATGAGAACACTACATTCAAAAATGCTTAGAACCGGCAAGGCAGAGAGCTTGTTTGCCCTTTGGATGATGACACAAGAGGATTTCATTAAAAGTGTTATGTACTAAGGGACAGTTAAGCGAGTCCACTTCGTCAGGGGCAGAAGAAGGGAGTCTGTACTCAGTGTACCTTCCTGACCCCATTGCCAGGTAACTATCTTGCTGTGAATGGCTGTTCTATCCCAGGAGACCCTTCCTTGGTTCTCTAAGCATTCTCAGGAGGCCCCCACCCACACCTGGTTAGCATATAGCATCTAGGACAGAAGTTAGGAACTGTAGCCAATCCTTGACTGCACACTCATACTCCTGAAGGGTTCTGTGTAAGCCACTGCTGGTTCTGTCCTAGTGTTGGGGCAGTTCAGAGCTGAAGCTGTGTCAGTGCCCCTGAGATGTGACCATGGCAGGTGATGCCTGAGATGGTTACATAACTGGTAGTCCACTTGAGACATTTTAGGTCAACACCACCGCATTCTGGGTCTTAAGATGAGCTAGCCCTTCTGACAGCTGACATCTGCCAGAGAGTCAGGGTCTGTGGGAGATCTCTGGACTAAGATTGGACCTCAGTAGCTGACTGAGAGTTCACCAGTGGCCTGTCTCTCTCTCTTTCTCTCTCTCTCTCTCTCTCTCTCTCACACACACACACACACACACACACACACACACACACACACACACACACACACACGGAGATCTTTGGGCTAAGATTGGACCTCAGTAGCCGACTGAGAGTTCACCAGCAGCCTCTCTCTCTCTCTCTCTCTCTCTCTCTCTCTCTCTCTCTCTCTCTCTCTCTCTCACACACACACACACACACACACAGAGAGATCTTTGGGCTAAGATTGGACCTCAGTAGCCGACTGAGAGTTCACCAGCAGCCTCTCTCTCTCTCTCTCTCTCTCTCTCTCTCTCTCTCTCTCTCTCTCTCTCTCTCTCACACACACACACACACACACACACACACACACACACACCTGGAAGGTATCTGCATCTCTGTGCTCAGAAGATGCTCAGGGATTAGGAGGTGCGGTGACTGTGTTCAGGAGAGGAAGCATACAGCCAAGAGAATAGAGTGGCCTTGTGGGAGGTGAAGTGTACACGCAGGAGAGAAGTTACTTGTCTACGAAAAGAGGAATCGAGCAAGAACGAGGTCAAGCAAGTTGTAAGTTCTGCAGCAGTTGGGTCAGCTGCTCTTCGCTGGACACTGGCTCCTCTCAGACCAAGGCTAAAGACACTATCCCATCCCCAGTGTGGCCATGGGTCCTAGACTTACTGGACACTGTCAAGTAGGAGTAGTCTGACTTTTACAGCCTTCCCTCCTGGGCTGATGACCTGCACAGCCAGCTTGGTCACCATAGTGACATGAGGAGGAAGAGGAGGAAGGTGGGGCTCCATCTACATTTTTTTTTTTTTGCCTGCAGAACAAATTTAGCCTGAGTCTCCTTGCTCCTGTGACATCTACACACATCCTCTGACAAATGGGGCAATCAAGCGGCTTTGTGCCTCTGCCTGGTGCTGCTGCAGTCTTCCTGAGGAAATGCAGGGCTGAGCAAGCCTCAGCAACCAGCTGGGCCTGGACAGCAGAGCCTGACACAAAGTGTGGAAGCCCAGCAAGAGACCCCTCGCTGAGCAGTAGCACCCTCCTAGGAGGGGCATTCTGTGAGAAGTTGTTCGCAGTTCTTTATTAGCCCGAGGAGCTAGGGGGCCTGAAGGACAGCCGGTATATTCTTGCTCCGTGTTTTACACACAGAGAAACCAAGGCCAGTTTTTGAGATAGCTTGAAAGTGGGGCAGGAACTCTGAGGCTTCCTCAGAGTTGCCACCGTCCCGAATTGTTCCTAAGGCCACTGGCAGTGGGGTCTCCATTCTTCCCATTCAGTTGTTTTTATCACTGAGACCTACTGTTTTTTTCTTTTTTCTTTTAATTGAAAAATAAAATCATTCATATTACATCTCAATTGCTATCCCATCCCATGCATCCTCCCATTCCTCCCTCCCTCCCGCTTTCACCCCATTCCCCTTCCCTGTGACTGTGACTGAGGAGGACCTCCTCCCCCTGAACATGATGCTAGGGTATCAGGTCTCTTCTTGGTAGTCTGCTATCCTTCCTCCGAGTGCCGTCGGGCCTCCCCATCAAGTGGACATGGCCAAATATGGGGCACCAGAGTTCATGTGAAAGTCAGTCCTCAGTCTCCACTTAACTGTGGAGAATGCTGAGACCTACTGTTTAGGTAGGTGTTAGGGTTATTGTGTTCAGCCTGCCATAGGACGGACTTTTGTGGTCCTAGCAGAGCAATACCACAGGAAGTGGCCTAGGCCAAGTGAGGATCACCCCTTTCCATGCCCCTGGATATAAGATTACACAAACTATGGAGACATGTGCCCCCCAGGGCTTCTAGTGAAAATGACCTAGATGCCACGATACCCTGAGTGTGCCCAGTGGCTGGTTATTTCAGGAAGTTAGCCAGAGTGGGACCTGAGTAGCTACAGTATGTAAGGCTGAAACAGTGTTTGCAGCCCAGAAATATGGTTTCCTATGAATGAGTGCCTGCCTCATGTGGTCCTTTCGGCTTTCCTAGAGGTCATGTTTGTGGTTCTAGGGGCCTGAGAACACATGCAGCCTTCTTGAGCGTGGTGGTTAGGTGCACTCATTGGTGGCTCCACATACGGTGTGAAGAGGAGTCTGGGGCAGAGGTGAGATGACGGCACTAGCTCTCTGCCTCTTCCTGGAGTTAACACTGAGAAGTACTTTCTTTTCTGTCTAATCTTTAGTGTTTGTAGCCTAGCTCCACCGGCATGGGGCCTGAGTGCTTGTGGTCCCTGAGATAACCATACAGCAAAAATGCAGGTGATGGACTCTCTAGATATGCAGGACAAAGTGGAAGTGGCTAGCATATATCTCATAGCTGAGCCTTGCACTGGATGCCAGCCCAGACTCTTACCTCCTCACACAGGCACATGAGGTGAACAGGGTCCCCAGAGGGCCTGGAGTCCATAAACCATAGGCACTGAGGGAAAGGGAGAGGTAGAGAGGGATAAGGCTGTCTGGGACAGTGCAGTGACCCTGTGCCATCCCCCTGGAAGGCAGGGTTGGAGAGGTGACCATGAAGTGAGTGGCAGCACAGAGAGCTCATGTCCCGGTGGGTCAGTGGGTAGGTGGGTGAGTGGATGGATGGATGGATGGATAGAAGGGTGGATGGAGGGAGGGAGGGATGGAGGGATGGATGGATGGATGGATGGATAGAAGGGTGGATGGAGGAATGGATGGATAGAAGGGTGGATGGAGGGAGGGAGGGATGGATGGATGGATGGATGGATGGATGGATGAATGATAGAAGGATGGATGGAGGGAGGGAGGGATGGAGGGATACTTGAAGGGATGGATGGATGGGTGGATGGATGGATGGATGGATAGAAGGGTGGATGGAGGGATGGAGGGATGGAGGGATGGATGGATGGATAGAAGGGTGGATGGAGGGATGGATTGATGGATGGATGGATGGATGCTTTTCAAGGGATGGATGGATGGAGGGAGGGAGGGATGCTTTTGAAGAGATGGATGGATGGATGGATGGATGGATGGATGGATGATAGAAGGATGGATGGAGGGAGGGAGGGATGGAGGGATACTTGAAGGGATGGATGGATGGGTGGATGGATGGATGGATGGATAGAAGGGTGGATAGAGGGATGGAGGGATGGAGGGATGGATGGATGGATAGAAGGGTGGATGGAGGGATGGATTGATGGATGGATGGATGGATGCTTTTCAAGGGATGGATGGATGGAGGGAGGGAGGGATGCTTTTGAAGAGATGGATGGATGGATGGATGGATGGATGGATGGATGATAGAAGGATGGATGGAGGGAGGGAGGGATGGAGGGATACTTGAAGGGATGGATGGATGGATGCTTTTGAAGGGATGGATGGATGGATGCTTGAAGAGATGGATGGATGGATGCTTTTGAAGGGATGGATGGATGGATACTTGAAGGGATGGATGAATGTATGGACAGATGTGGGACCAGCCCTGCCCAGGTGAACATGTTTTAAGTTTGAGGCTACCGGCTGAGCTTGTCTTCAGGGTGCATCTCTACTAGGCAAGGACAGTAGAGGGTTCCTCCCTCCTGTGTTCCCCTCCCCTCCTGATGAGAGAATTCCCTAGCCTTCTGGTAGCTGCGAGAGGGAGTTTCCTTGTCCTCTTCTTAGCAGATGAATACTCCCTTGGAGGATTTCTCTACAGAGATTATGCAAATGTCTGTGAAGTCTTGGGGCTGCCTGCTAAGAGCTCTGTAGAGATTACAGGGACGGGCTGCTAATCTTTGCAGTATTTACTCCCTTCTATTTACTCTGTACTTTTTCAGCAGCTCTGACATCTGCAGGAGGGTGCCTGCCTCCCTCCCCCAAGTCCTTTGCACAAAGCTCACATTTCAGAAATGGGGTTCCCCAGAGACCCTCTGCCAAGGTGGACATAGGCTGGCTGGGCTTAAGTCAGGGAAATGAAAGGTAACGACCTCACTAGGTGGCCCCTAGAGAGGAAGCAGAGGGAAGGGTAAGAATGGGGTAGTTTCTTGGCTGGTCGCCAGAGGCTAGGCACCAGCCCTTTGTCAGCCCCATGACACCTGCCAGTGTGACAGAGCAAAGACGGCCCCTCTAGAATACTGTCAAAATCCTACCTTGTCCCCAGCTCTGACTTTGCCTCCTCACCCTTTCTGAAGACTGAGGCCCTGTGCCCGGTGCCCTGTGCGTCTCTGACCCCACAGACCCAGAGGGATACCATGGTTGCACTCTCTTCCTTATGGTATTGTGTTGACTTTGTATATAAAACTGGCCCAGAAGCAGGGATGTTTTTAAGGCTTGAGGGAAAAATAAAGGCTCTACTTCATGTGCGTGTGAAGCATCAGAATATATTTTGTGTGCCACACAGAGAGAAGTACATGCGCACTGCTGTGCAGTGGGGTCTTACGACACGTTTGTGGAAGATGCTCACTTATACCTGACATGTGCACACCAGATAAAGGGGACTGATTGATCTTTGTCAGTCATCTAGGAATCATGTCAGATTTTCATATTCCGTGACTATGTCTGTCCCAGGGTGGGGCAGGATAAGTGCACACATGCACCAAGCCTGTGCTTATAGGTGCATATGTGTCTCTACTTACTGCACACAGCGACACAGCACACGCAAAGAACACTTACAAATGCACACGTGAGTACATCCCTCATCTCTCCCTCTTCATCTTCCCCAGTCCCTGGCGAAACCTCCACTTAGAATGGGCTGCTGCTCTCTGATCCTGGTTGAGCTGGTGCTAGCAGTGTCTCGAATACCAGCTTCCAAGGCAAATAGCTGCTGTGTCTTCCTGCTAGAGTCTATGACGCTCCTCCTGTGAACAGTTGACATCCCTTCTCACTAGGAGGGGGTTGGGCGGGTCACTAGACTCTTTATGTCAGCTCTGTCCTCTTATCCCTGCCGCTTGTATGCAGTTTTGCCTTGGACATTCCGGGGGAGGGGGATAGGGTGTGCTAGTCTGGGGGAGATGATGGTGGCTATGGAGAAGCCTCCATCCATCCTAGGTGAAAACTTGCCAGTATGGCTGCTGTGGAGTCACCCCATGGTGACCTCCGGTGGAATCAAACTTTGGTTTGTCATTAAGACCTTAGAAGGCAGAGCAGGGGGGTGGGGTGGGGTAGGGTGAGAGAGGCTCATGTCTCCCCTAGGGAGAAAATTTTAGCAACTTCCAGCAGTATTTCTCAACATCAAGTCAGTTTTCCTCAGAGATTAACTTGGCAGAGGCAGCTGTCCATATGTAGGAGTGGGACTGTTTCTTGGTGTGTCCCCCGCAACCCCCACACAGAGATGCTCACGCGCATGCTTGTGCATGCGCACACACATACACATATCCTGTTAATTAGACAGGGCTTGGAAACCCACCCTCGCTGGCTCCGGGTGAATGCCAGCAGCACTGGGTTTTGTGCGATCACAGAGGGAGAATTGTCTGTCAGAAGGCTTTCCCTCCGCCAGGCCAGGAAACAAGTGGATTTCCTTTGTTCACCCACAAGTTCTATGTTCATAAGAGAGATGCACCCACAGCAGCATGGCCCTTTGAGTGAACAGTGTGTCAGCACAGGAGCGGTGCCGGTAACGAGTGAACGCCACCCGGCAAGGCGGACATACGGCTGCACGCTGCCCTTGACGTGCTGTCAAGAATTCATGGCAGAGCTTGTTTTGCCAAATACTGAGCTGTGGAGGAACACGGACTCCAGCCTGCTTATCAAAATCTGACATTTCAAAATAGCCTGAGGGTTTTTTTTTTTTTTTTAACTATTGGGTTTCCATGTCAACTGTGTGTCTGGCTTCATCTGCCGCCTGGCTTCCGGCCTGGGTGTCCCTTCACCATGGAGAGGACAGAGTGTCTTTGTGTGTTGGCAGCTGAGGGCCACACGCTGCAGTGCGCACACGCTCACCAGGCTCTGGGATGACTTGTCCTACGCATAGAGGAGTCTCCCCCGAAAGGAGGCTGTGCAAGGCTGTCCTAGAAATGGAGAAACAGACCAGGGGTGTTGGCTGTGCCACCAAGGCAGGCCTGGACATCAGATAGAGCACCACTAGGTTGTTCGTTTCCTGAAGAACCTTGGTGCTGGTGGTAGCCAGGGGGAGATGACACCCCAGAGTGGAGCCCTGCTGGCATCCATTCTGGTCATACTCAAGAATCCTAAAGGCTGGAGCCAAGTGGCCTGAGGTAGGGTAACTGTGGTCTGCCCTTGGTCCCTGCCTATTTCTTCTGATGTTGAATGTTAGGGTTGTAAAGGAAGGTTGCTACCAGCCACAAGGCCCAGTCCCCCAGGGACCTGAGACATTGAGGGGCCCCTGTCAACCTCAGAACACTTCTAGGTAAGAATGGAAAGGAGCAGAGGTGTATCTGGTGGGTGGGAGCCAGATGGTAGTCAATTAGGGGGAGGGAAGATAAGAGCCTGGCACATCCCAGGGCTTGTGCATAGTAGGCCCTTAGCCAGCCCCGCCCCTCTGGGTTTCAGATCACCCAGAGCCTCTGTGGGGACTGGGCAGTTTGTAGCTCTTTATGTGCATGAAATAAGTGCCACAGCCCCCTACTTGCTGAGGGGTGGTACCACAGCCTAGTCCCTGCAGACAGAGACCCCCTCAGTTACCCTGAGCTCATTACTCACTACTGGGACAGATCCCAGGCTGCAGCCTGCCAAATGCTTTAACCCTGAACTTGGCCCCTATAGAGGGAAGATAGCAGAAAGAGCCTGGGGCAGGTTAAGGACCTTTGCTCTGAGGAACTTGACAGGTGAGGGTGCTCTGGAAACTGTGAAGGAGTTGACAAGAGTCAGGGACCAGATGAAAGAGCTGCTGATGCGCTTCATCCTTTTCTCTTGGCTGGGCCACTGGCAGGCCTGGATCCAGTGATCTAAGAATTGAGTAGACCGGGTCCCACCAACTGCATGGCGGTGCCGCTCCCTTCTGACTTCAGGGTTCCAGAGGAGCGCAGGTGGTCTGTATGTCCTGTTGCTGGGTTGCTAGGTTTTGAAGAACGTGCTGTGTAATCTTGTAACAAAGGAGAGCATGCCCGGCAACACACATAAGTGTGGCCTTCAAAGCCAGAACCGTGGTTTTCAGGCCTTCCATAAAAGGGAAGACAGAGCAGGGAGCCAGGAGCAAGCAGGCCTCTTGGAATCGATCAACCTTAGTTTCTTAATTAGGGTTTCTTTGCTATGAAAGACATCACAACCAGGACACCTCATATAGGAGAACATTTAATTGGGGGTGGGGGGAGGCTGGGGCCAGCTTCCAGTTCAGAGGTTTAGTGTCGTCCGTTCCCCCCCCACACCTCCCCCCCTGCCATCATGGCAGGCAGCATGGTGGCATGCAGACAGCTGCTGCTGCTGGAGAAATTCTGCATCCGGCTCTGAAGGAAGCCGGAAGGGAGAGTCACACTGGTCCTGACTTGAGCTTCTGAAAGCTCAAAGCACATCCCCAGTGACACATTTCTTCCACCAAGACCACACCTACTCCAACATGGCTGCCTCCTACTGTTGCTACTCCCTGTGAGCCTATTGGGGGGGGGGGAGGGCATTTTCATTCAAACCATCACACTTGGCCAAGGAACTGGTGGGCTGAGTATTGGGCCAGGCACTCAAGCAGGCCATTCAGGGGTCAACTTTCAGACAGATTTGTGTGACTTGAGACAATTTGACCCCAATTCATAGAATCTTTCTCCCCTTGACCTCTGTCAAGTACCCTAGTAGTGTTTGTGGAGTATTGTGACCAAAGATAGACTCATGCCCTAAGCCGGTGTGACAGTCAGCCACTGCCACTCAGGCTATCTAACAAACATCCTTCAGTGGCTTACCAGAGTGACCTTGATTATCTCACTTGTAGAGCTAAAGGTTTGCAGACCTGGGCTCCATGCTGCTGCACAGTGAGTGGGCTCAGGTGTTCCCGGTGTATCTTCAGCAGCAGCTCTTTCCTCATGTCCTCCTGGCATGATCTGGTCATGGTACATTCCGGGCATAAAATACTCCCCTACCTGGGCTCAATCAGAGTGCCGGAAGGAAGCTCACCCACTGCATGTCCTTTATGAGGGCAAGATGTGGGGCTGACCAGCATCAGAGGGGCTGGAGTTAAAATGTCCTCTCCTGGTGCATACAAGAAAGATCAGTAGAGAGGGATTGGGATGCTAATGGCCAGAGCTCCAAGTCCACACCAGGGGGCACAAAGCCCAGCATGTATCTACAAGTCAGCTGTCAGGATAGGGTCCCTCATACCACCTCCTTTCTAATGTCTGTTTTATTTGGGTCCTATAAAATCTGCAGGGGGTTTATTTTAATGTGAGTAATGTATGTGTGTGTGTGTGTGTGTGTGTGTGTGTGTGTGTGTGTGTGTGTGTGTATAAACATATGCACGGGTTTGTGTTTTAAATGTGAGTAAATTATACACAAACATATTTATTTACCAAACACAAACACATATACACATACTTATTTACACACACACACATGCGCGCGCACGCGCACACACACACACACACTCACACGGTCAGGGAGAAAGGAAACAAGTGTGTGGATTTGAAGACCTCTAGGCTGGAGACATTGCCTCCTTTTCTTTTCCAGCTCCGATCCAGCCAGGTTGAATTCTACTGAGAAAAATACCCCAGGGCCTTCTGCTGACCTGCTGAGTAATTGCCATTTTCAGACCTTGCTTTCTCGGTAAATAATGACATTTCTCATCTCACGGAGGATGCTGGCTGTATGGAAATGAAGATGAGGTCAGTTTAGCCAGGGCCCTGGAGAGGAGGCCAGAAAGACCCCGGTGGGCTCCCAAATTGGTTTATTTGCCAGATAATCGGAGATGAAGACGACTCCGTAATAGGACATGGGCTTCTTTGTGGACCTCAGCTCTGGCTCGGGGAGCGTGGTCCAGGCTCTCACCGAGTCTCAGGCAGAAAAAGCTCTCTGATTTCCCTCTTGGCACCCGCAATGAAACAAAGAGAATTACTGTGTTGACTTTTCCTAAGACGAAGTTACCTTTACGTGAGTGTAGTTTATCAACTTGGTTTTTTTTTTTTTTTTTTTTTCCATCTGGATGCATTCTAAAGCGGGCAGAGCCTAAGAGAGGCTTGTGTGTGTCAAGTGGCTATCAGGAAAACTACAAAATTGGCGGCGGGGGGGGGTGGTGGTGGCAGAGGATAGCAGTTTGGGGTTCCTGCAGCCCGATGGATGGCCCCCCTCGTCCAGAGAGCTCCTTGCTCAATGCAGAAGAAATGGTGAACAAGTCCAGGAGCCGGCCACAGACCTCTGCAACGAGTTGCCATCATGGGATTACAGTAGGGGCTGGTCCAACACACTGACTTCAGGGATCAGATAATCAAGAAAGGTCACTCCTAGGAGATGACATTTTAGGTGGGCCTGAACTACAAGGAGGGAGGTAGGGACTCTTCCAAGGCCCAAACTTCCCAGCAGTCGTGACCAGACAGGCCTGGGTCAGCATAGCTTGGGGGATGGAGGCAGCATGGTTGCTGGGACCTGGAGCTCAAAGCTTGATTTGAGCTGATTCTAAGAGAAAAGAAACAAGCTCAGTCACCCTCTGGGTGACCTTGGATGTGTCGACTAGTATCTTTGGGTCTTCTTCAGCCCAGCCTGGCCTCCCTGGCATCTTGACTCTCCTAGGATCTGAGCTCTAAGAATTCATGGCACCTGATAGGTTCTGTTTTGAGTGACAGCTTGACTCAACCTAGTATAAAAATGAAGAGGCCCCTTGCCTCCAGCACAGAGAGAAGCATTCAGAGCTTGGTAGACTGCCAGCGCTGGCCCAGCCCCTGCCTTGCTATGCCCCTCCTGGGCTGGTCTCTTCTCAGTGCTCTTTTACCTGCCATTGCCAGACTGCCTGTACCCCTCCCCCCTCCCCGGGGCTAGAGACAGTCCTGAGTCATGGCTCAGCCGTGGAGACTGAGGTGTTTCATGCTGGATCAGTGTATGTCCTAAAGGTGTCCTTTTGCACCTGCGACAAGAAACAATATGTGGGGAGGAGGCAGTAGCCTGCACCATGGCTGTAGTAGGTTGGGAATGAGGAAATGCTGTCACTAAACTAGAAAGCCTGGCAAACAAGCATCGGGGGAAGTTGGAACAGAGCTGTCAGGCTTGGGGGACTGTGTGCACCCGACACTTGTTTCAGGGTCACTTAAAGCCCAGAGACTTCACTCTGTATTGAAAGACAGCCAAGACCCAGCTGCTCTGCCCTAGACACCCCCTTTTTTGTCTTATGGACTGCTTATACTCTTTTTAAAAAGGTTTTTTATTAATTCTTTGGGTGTCACAGCATATACCCCAGTTCCACTCATCTCCCTGATCTCCCTGCCCCTTTGTGTCTTCCCTCTGTGCTTGCAACCCACCCCAAAGAAAATTTTAAAACAAACAAATGAACAAAAACAAAAAACAAAATAAATAAACAGCTCTTCATGGAAGTTGTAGTGTGTCATAGTGTGCCCCCACAGTATACCCCTTTGTCCGCACATCTTTACTTGCAAATGTTCATTGCAGTGAGTCGTTGGTCTGGCTCGAGGCCTCTGGTTTCTGGTACACTATCCACACTGGATCCTCACTGGGACTCCTCTGGAATATTCTAGTGTTGCCCTGTGTCATGGAGATCCTTCAGCTTTGGATCTACAGGACTGGCCCTTTCACACACTCCAGCAGTTCATAGATGAGGTAGATTTGCAGGGAGGCAGTGGGGGGAGAGGGGCGCGGACTCAAAACCCTGCATCTGGGTCTGCATGGTAGTTGAGTTGGTCAGCCCTGCAGCTCTCCTGCACCCACACCACCAGGGCAAACTCTTAAACCCTACCCCAGATAGCTCACCCAATGTTGCAGCTGGCAAGGGACAGGGTCAGCTCTCCCATCACACTCCTGACCTTCAGTTCTCCAGAAGCTCTAGCCAGGAGAGTCGCAGCATGGCAACGAAGAAGCACCACAGCACACTTGTCCCAGGGCTTGCCTTTTGTCACCTCAGAGGCACCCTCTGTACTGTGCTGTACTGAGCCCCAGCTAAGTTCCCATTCTCTTCCGTCCTTTCTCCCTAAAATTGCTGTGCTAAAATCCTTTCGTAATTCAATTGCTTCTTCTTAAAATTTTTTTTTTATATCTTTCATGATTTAATACTTATTTGCCGTGTACCTTGGTCACAATCCCTGTTAGCCTCTCGTGTCCCTTCCAGTGAACTTCTCCTTTCCAAAAAGCCCCCAACCTACTCTCATGTCTTTTTTGCATGTGTGCCTCACTGCATCTAATTGGGGTTGCCTGTGTGAGAGTGAGAGGAAGGCTATATACTTAAGCAAGGCCTTTCCTAGCAGTTACACCACTGAAGAAAATGGCTCCCTCCCCCGCCCACCCCCCGCACTCCCCTAGCAAGTCATAACGACCTTAGCTCCTCATGGATGAGTGGGACCTTGTGAGTGACACTTCTTATCCTTGATGGGGAGCTGATGGGTGAGGTCTTGTGCAGAGACCATGGGTACAATAGTTCCTGCCGGTGCCTGTCACTGTCTAGAGGATGATGTTTTACAGCATCTGTCCCCGTTCTCTCGATGCCATACTCTTCCCACCACCTCGTCTGCCATGTACCCTGACCTTTGCATGGGTGGGATACAGGTGCCTCTTTTAGGGCTGAGCAGTCGTCATCAGGCGCTTATTCTTGGCACTTCGACCAGTTACAGGTCTCTGCATTAGCCAGTGCTCACTACAAACAATTCTTCCCATGATGCAATTTGGAACGTGGTCATCAATGGACCTCAGAACAGGTGGCCTCAGTCTTTGCTTCAGAGGCCTAGAAGATATCCCTTGGGACTCCATGTTAGATATTTGCTTTTCCGTCAGGCCATTTCCAACCTCAGTGACCAAAGCAGCTACTTGCCAGAAGCCAGGTGGCTCCTGACCTGAGACAGGCTCTGTATGCCTATGTGCAGTGCTGGAGTTGGGGAACCTGCAGTGGTGCTCACAAAAGAGAAACAGAGACCCAGGGTGTGGGATATACTCAAGAATAGTTGGTAGGCTCTGGGAGTTTGCACCCAAACTGCAGCCCTTTCTGCAACTCTTACCACTCCGGGACTTGTATGACTAAGGACTTGTCTGCAGGGACCCAGTGACCCCAGGACCCTGTTCCAATGGGGTTGTGTCTACAGGGATACTTACCTCAAGGCTCTCTATGCTTATTCTGCATAAGTGCAAAGGAGAGTAGTGGGGTCTGTGTCTCACAGACAACATTATGCCCAGCCCCCCACTTATCCCTCTGTTGTACTGAAGCTTACGTCTATAAGCCTGCCCCGAGAAGCTCTCAGATCGTATTTCCTACATGGACTTCCCCTGAAAACCATAATGTGTAAAGCACTAGTGTTTATTGCCAACCCGTCAGCCACGTGCGTCCCTTCCCTGGCCAGAGGTTGGGCCCCAGTCAGTTTTTGTAATAACATTTGTGAAACGTAAAGACAAAAACCTTCATAAAAAGATCATAAAACATAATCATGACTATGAAACTGGCTGGAGTGGAGGGGAGGTGACCTTTCAGGCCATTCTCTGGAGAAATTGTCACCCAGAAGAGTGGGCTATGAGAGCTTCCATCATGGGGCAGCTTCCTCCTGGGCTGTCAGCTCCTGAGAAAGGACCATCGTAGGCGCTAAGTGTGTGCCTTTCCCCGACATACCTGGAGCAGGGGCTTGCTGAGCCTGGTCTGGATGAGGGAAGCTAGGGTGGCCGAGCCAGTCAGGAAGAGTCTCCAACCCTTCGTTCTGCATGCAGGTCAGACTGGGGGGGGGGGCGGGGGGAGAGGTCATTCACATCATTATAGCCTGTGAGCTGATCTGGAGGTCCAGGAAATAGGAACAAAGGTCCTGTAAAGCTGTGCATGGCCACCCAGACCCATTCATACCAGTAAGTGTCTGCTAATGGCTATGTGGCCAACATTGCCACCACCTGGGTTTTCCATAAGGCCTTCAGCGGGTCTCTAGAGCCCAGTAGCTTTAGCATTCAAGGCATGCGGTGACCTCCAGGACCATCCTCCTCCATGGATCACACAGGCTTCTATGATACTTTGATGCCCTCCACTGTCTAAGAACAACAGTCCCCGGACCCAACAGCCTCCCCCAGCTCATTTGACCTAAATGACCACAGGCCATTGCAGCATCTCCAGGTCAAAATGAACTCTGAGGCCTCCCAACATTGGCTGAGATCACAGCGCCTTGCTCTGTCTTTTCACTGTGGTAAGCCCGGAGCACCCGTTCACTCCAGGTCAGTTGCCCATTTCATGTGAGGATGGCCAGAACCGGTGTGTCCACTGGGGACTGTCCCAGGCCCCTTTCCTCATGCCTAGACCAATTCTAGGCTTGTCAGGGCCTCCACCAGATTCTTCAGACATCTGACAAGGCTTTGCATTATTGAAATATGCAGACCTCTGCACCGAATGCTAATTTGGGCTTTATTCAAATGAGCAGTGGCACCAAGAGGATGGAGATGGTGTTAATTACATTAGTGCCATGCCAGCTTTCTCCTGGGGCTGGGGAGGAGCAGGCGCCAGCTGTGTGAGGTGGCTTGCATTCTGTACGCAGTTTTCTTGAAAGTCCTAGTGCACACTAAGCTGCCCCTTTGTGGATTCGCCAGGTCCTGTGAGCTGCCTGCCGATGAGAACATGTATGCATCTCAGTCGGCCATCTGGGTCATGGGAGAAACCTACCTGAGAACTTCCTGATTTACCTACTTTTACTGTCTTCAAGGGCTAGGATGGCACACTACAAAAAAAAAATGATGCAGCCACCTCCAAATACACCTCCAAGTGGTTCTGTGCTTCATGCCTCAAGAAAATTGCATTTGTAGACTATACCCTCACATGCCTCCTTCCTCACCAACCTTTCCCTCTGCCTACTAAACCCACATTCCCAACCACACCCATGGCTTCCATTTCACCTAATGTCCCAGGGCTCCGACCTCTTTTCTGTGGCTCTCCTGATAGACAACTTGGCCAAATGCTTGGTGGTCCCTGACTTGGCAGGGCCTGCAAGTCTCACTGGGTAGGTGCGTGACCACGAGTTGACGGTCTTTGTGGAATGAAGTTGGCACAGTGGAGTAGCCAGTGTTGATGGTGAGTGGGGTGAGGGTTCCTAGATGCCCCTGCTCCATGCTTGTATGTATGTGCCTGTGGGGCAGGTCAGGGCCAGGTCCTCGTGGGCTTCTGACCGGAAGAGGACAACTTCAAGCTGTGGAAGCATCTTCTGCAAACCCCCATTGGACCTCAAGAAGAGAGTAAGGGGAAAGCAACTCTGTAACCCATCCCTGATATAGGTGCTTTGTCATCAGACACCCCCAAGGCTAGTAGGAAAGAAGCACCCAGTAACTAGGAGTGAGTGAATGGGGGTGCATGTGCATGAGTGCATGTCTCATACTGTGCACTGGCTGTGCACTTGGACTGATCATGCTCCAGGGTTCAAATTACCAACCAGACTTGTCCAGTGGAGTTTCTTTTGAGGTTCCCAGTGGCTGGACCAAGCATAGGGGTAGAGGGATGGAGCCTGCATTGACCTAGGATCCCAGAGATCAAATGGCTGGGCCTCCCACCATCAGTGGAATTTGCCCAGGTAGGCAGCTTGGGAGAGCAGTTGGAGGCCTATGTAGGTAAGATGGTGGGAAAGAGCCTCCAGGGTGAGTGGAAGACCCCCAGTTGTCCTGGATAAGGTATACCGCCAGTGTGCCTCATGTGGGCAGAGTTCGCTCCTTGCTCCCCTCCTCTTGAAGCCTGGCTGAGCATCTGTGGCTTCCTCCCTGGTGCTCCTCTTAGCTCACACAGCTCGTTCACTCCCAGTGCCTAGGCACTCAGGGTCACCAGGCTTGAGTCATGCTTGCCCATGTAAATACACGTCTTCAACAAACACATTCTAGACACGGGATTATCTGGAAATCTGTTGGTGATCTTGGGCATGCTGTTTTGCCTCCAGGAGTCGTCAGGAAGTCTTCATGACTTTGCTGGCGTACCTACCTTCATGTTACCAGGGAGGGAGTGAAGGGTTGATTATTGAGCGAATCACACATGTAGAGAGTTATTCTAAAAATCAGGTAGTCCCAGTAGTCCCAAATCCTCATTTTGTGGTCAACCTCGTGCATACACCCAGCACACATGACCAGCAGTCTGAGGTCCACCAGGAAGTCTTAGGAGACTCAAGGTAGTGCCTGCTTCTTGCTACTAAGCTCTGGAAACCTCTAACTCCAACTGTATGTGCAGAAGGGGCCCACCATCTGCCGTGAAATGCAGGCTCTGATGGCAGTAGGGTGCTCCTGTAGGCTGCCCCGATTCAATTCAACAAGGATTGAAAGTCGCCAGTTGGCCAGACTCAGTCTTCGTGTTGTTTGAAGGGTTTGTTTTTCCAGACTCTGTCCAAGTCTGTTTTAATCCACCCAAAGAGGAGCTAAGTTTGATAAATAAAAGAAGATTAAAAATGGTAGAGGGAAAAAAAATGTGTTCCCCCCTCCAGCTCCCAAGAGAGTACTGCCAAAATTGAAGTGTAGAAACAAAAATAGAAATGATCAAAATGTCTGATGGTATCTATATTTTCCAATGAAAAGGCAGAGGCAGCCTGAAGCCGAAACCAGTTGGAAGGAGGTCTATGAGCCTAGCAGGTGACCTCATCTCTCAGGGCAGGTGGAAGGCAGGCTGGAGCCCACCCACCTCCTCCTCTGGCCAATCTCATGGGTCACCTCCACAGCCGGTGGTAGTGGTGATGATGTATCTATCAGGGATCAAGAGGGTCCCTGGATTGCTCAAGGGCCTGTTTGGACCTCTGGATTGGAACTGCCAGGGTGTTCCCTGGAATGCCGAGGCCCCCTGTAACTGAGCCCATCCTTTGCAGGGAAGTAATGGAGTCCTTGCTCACAACATTCACTGGAGCCCCCTGCCAGATGAGAAGCAGGGAAGGAGGTGTGGGGTGTGTGTGTGTGTGTGTGTGTGTGTGTGTGTGTGTATGTGTGTGTGTGTGTGTGTGTGTGTGTGTGGTCACAGGGTTTGGCCAGCGTGGAGCACTGGGACCGCTGTGCTCAGAGGAGCGTGCAGCATTGGCCAGCTCAGTCAGGCCTAGGCCTCTCAGGCTGCAGCTTTAGAGGCTCCAGAATGCTTGCCAATTAGTGTTGTTAAGTCATTCAGTCTTCACCACAGCCTCTGAGCCTGTGGTCCTCAGAACCAGGTTGGGTACCTCAGTGTCACCTAGAGACATGGTTAAAAGTCCTGTCCACTAATGCCCCTAGGCCTGTGGATTGAGAGCTGAAGGCTCAGGCTCCCTTGTTCTTCCTCTGTGATTCTAGCAGTTGCCACAGTTAGCAACCTACTGCTCTGAGATAGAGGATAGAGCATCCCCCATCCTGTTTCCAAGTGCACAGTGGCTGTACATCCTGTGGCTATTTTAGCCAAACCAGAGCCCTCGTTCTGAGAGCTGCTTGAGCCCCTGCCCCATGCCTCTGTGCTTATGTCTGCATATGTCTTTGTAAATGCATGTGTATATATGTGAGTGTGAAAGTATAAGCATGCATGTTTACATGTGTGCATATGTGTGGTATACATGTGTATTAATATGTGAATGTATATATATATATGTATGTTGTGTGTGTATGCATGCACTGCATACATGCTCATATGTGTATGAGTGTTTTTCCTTCCTGCACATTCTAATGTCGTGAGGTGGGAACAGTGACCCTTTAATGTTGGTAGACTAGGCCAGAAAGCATAAGAGTGATAGGTGTAGACTTTGCCTTTTCGTAAAGGCCCTACAGATTTTCTGTGACCTAGCAACACTTGGAATCTTGATTTCTGGTTCTCATTGCCAAGTCAGATAATGGCCAAGAAGATGGCTAAAAGTGTCCCGTGCCATCGTACTCCTCAAAGCTCCTGTGGTGTTCTCACCAACGCGGGCCATGACCTTGAACATGACTTGCTGGGTTTAAGTCATAGAGAGCGTGCTTGGATTCTTCCCCAGTCTGTACATGTTTTAAATTAAGCCCCCCCCCTTAATGGCTATAACCACAGCATGCCGAGTCACACACCAGGAAGCCATCTGTGGCTGTGGTCAGCCTGGGGGTGGGGTGGGGTTGGCTGAGGGTCTCTGATTCAGCAATGAAAGAGCTAGGTCCAGTCTGCATTCCAGGCTTCAAGGCACAAACGTGAGGTTCGATGGACCACTATATCCATCTTCCAAAAGGCTGGCTGGTCAGAGAGTCTTTGTGGAAATCAAATGGACCAAGAAAGGGCTTTCAAATGTGAAGTCCAGAATTTTTGGCGGGAAGTGGCACAATCAGATTCATTGGAAACCATCTCGTAAACAGAAATACTGACGACAAACGTTCCACGCTCCCAGCTGGGTCCGACCTGATTCGCCCAGCTGGGAGCAATGTCCACGGGTCCCTTTCTTTGCTTCTTTTTTTTGTTTTTTGTTTTTTGTTTTTTGTTTTATTCCAATGATGAGGATCAAAGCCATGGTATCTGCGATGGGCAGATCATCCAGCCCTGGTCTGATGCTTATCCCCTCCCCCACACAAACATGTTTGAATAACGTGGGTCCCTCATCAAATGCCAGGAGTGACCTGGATTTGAGAGATGCCGAGGCTCACTGGCAGAGCACGGGAGGCGAGCTCTAGCCCAGATCCATGCTAATCTGAACTTTGGTCCAGGGAGTGATTCTGCATACATTTCAGGAGTGGCCCTGATTTGAATTTCAATATCACTCATCTATTCGCCTGGTGGCATTTGGAGAAAGGGGACACGGTGGCAATGCCAAACTGGATGCAGAGACTCAGCAGAGGCCGCGAGGCAAGTGCAGGTGCTTCTCATGGATCCGGTGACTCTCGGCCAGTCGTGTGCTTCCTTTCCATACCTCTGACAGGGGTGCAGCCAGGCCACAGCTGAGCTTTGGGCTTTGGGGCTCAGGCAACCTGGTTTGACATTTATCTGCACCCTAACCGTAGAGGCTTTGAGCACTGGCCAAAGAAGCATCTGCAAGCATGCTAAGGAGAGCCACTGGCCCTGCCCAAGGTGTGTGGGTTGCTCACAGTGACGATTCACAGAGCCAAGCCCCCACTAGAATTCCCCGCAACGACTCACTTTCATAGTTGGTGTTCACTGACAACCCACTCTGCCCTGGGCATGGATCCAAATGGTTTGTACACAGTGACTCATCCTTTCACAGGCCCCTGTCAGGTGCCACCACCATGGCCTCTCTTTCCAGGCAGGAGCCCAGCCACAGAATATTAAACAACTGAGCACGTGAAAAGGCTGGCATGTGACGGAAGCTGGCACCTTGGCTTTTGTGCCTTAGGGATAACCTGCTGGGTTCTGGTCTGCTACTGTATTCTCTCTGCGCTGTTATTCCCTACCCAAGTAGCCTACCCTGTCCCCAGTCTTCTGGGAACCAGATGATCTGAGGAGTTAAGGGCCTCTCCCAAACCACATGTCAGGGAATGGAGAGACAGGGGATCAGGGAGGCTGGTGCCACTTGCTCCCTGCCCCAACACTTGGGCTGTGTGAGGGCAAGGTTACTTTATGCTGTTGCCTTGAGCTCTGCATTGTGATAACCTGAGAACCAGACACTAGGGAGCTGTTCAGTCGGCGCTGGGTGAAGGAAGGAAGGAAGCCAGGAGCAGAGACTTCTCCACAGGTCTCCTGAGGCCTCAGGATTAGATAAAGCCCTCAACAAAAATTGCCAGAAGGAAGTTAATGGCCTTTGAATGTAAAACCAGCTCCACCCAAGAAGACTTGAATACTGGTTTTCTTCCTCTCAGGAGATCCCAGGGAAAAGGGCTGCAGATCCAGCTCAGAGCAGAGCTTGCAGGACCCTGGGACCTTGACAGGTGAAGGAGCTCAAGGCAGGCTTGTTGATAGTTTGTGGGGAGCATTTGCTTGTGAAGGGAGTTTGTTCAGACCAGTGTCTTCTGGATGTGGAAGTCAGGGCCAAAGCACTCCTTTTTCCTCGGAGCCTGTGGCTCAGAGATATGTAATGGCTTTCCCAGGGCCACACAGCACGCAGGGTGTGGAACCTGGGTGCGATAGGTCCTGGGCCAGGGCTCCATCCTCTAATTGATTTGTGTTTTGGTCAACCAGACTCCCTTTTCTGGACCAGGTGCACCAAGGATGACCAATGCAACATTTGCCCAGAGCAGTGTTGTCCACCCATTGCTGTGTCACCAAGGGTGAGGCAGAGCAAGCTGTCACAGACACTTTCTTTCCTGAGTCTCAACCAACTTCTGCTTCAATAGTCATGAGATCGGTTGCAGTGGAAACCTTCCATCCCTGGACTGCTCAGTGGATTACCACCCCCACCTCCAACCCCAGGACAGCACCATTTACCTTCTCACTCCCTAGGACCCTCTAGGAACAGGGTGTGTTCTAACCTGTGGTGTCTACAAAGCAGATGCGGCAGGCAGGCCTGTGGCTTTTGCTGGCATGGCCACACTGCTGACTGGTCAGCCATGCTTCTATGGTCAGTGGCTGATTTGGACTTTTCCCTGGGTATTCTCGCAAGCAGAGAGACTGGTGGCAAATGAGTCTGAGAAGGCAGGGGGTGACACACATCAGATGAGAATTAAACGTCCAACCTCCAAGGAGCCTGGCCCTGACTGGGTGCCCTCAATGCCAGGGCATACTCTCTCTTCAGCTCTGTGGGAAGGATGGCTAAATGGAAGTGGCTCATAAGGTTGGGGCAGCAAGCTCACTAGCTGTTGTTGAGCAGGATGGAGGGACAGACACCTCCTTGATACTGGAGTGAAGCCCCATGGGGCTGATGCACTGTTTTCCTTTGGCTATGAGTGAATGTGGCCTGGTCCACTACAGGCAAGGGCTTGTGCAGCGTCCTTGTGTTTTGTGATGGAAGGGCAGTGCATGCCATAGTAATCCGTTCCCTGAAAGCTCCCTTTCTGAAGAGCCTTGTCCTGTGGAAACCGGTCTTGTATAACTTCTCCCCAAGTTTTTCTTTGGGTGCTGTGGCAGTGGGGTGGGATGTTGACCGCAGTGTTGCCAAGCCCCAGAGAAGGAACAGAGGGGCTGTGGAGACCCACAGATGGCACAGGAATAGTGGAACAGCTATTGTTTCCTGCAGAGGACTTGCTCTGTCCCAGTGCACCCCAGGCCCTGCTCTGCTACCTTTCTGTAAGGCTGTGTGCTTCCCAGGCACCATGTGCTCCTGGATCCTGGCTACAGTGGCCTTCTTACTACTCAGTCAGTAGGGCAGGGTCCTCGCTTGACTTCATGCTACCCCCACCTGCCAGCCCTGGAGGGGATTGTTGGGGTCAGGGGAAGCTGAGAGCCCATTCTAAAGGAGGGAAAAGATGCCTTAGGAATCATACAGAGTCACCTCTGAGGTTTAGCTAGCTGCTGAACCTTAGGACCAACTCTAGCTCGCCATGGGTGGGCATGGAAAGTCACGCCTGTCCTGAGATCCCCAAGGGTTGTTGAGACTGTGGCCTCCTCTATTCAGGCAAGGCACATTGCCTTCCCAGGCCAGAGCCAGAAGCCCTCGGTGCTGCTCCAGCCTAATTGGATCAATAGTCCAAAAACCCCTCAAGGGGCTCTTGAGTCCCAGGCAGATGGGGACATCTCTTAGGAGGGCCCCCATAGATTAACGGAGCTTACTTGAGTCATTGATTTTGTCAAGGGTCCGTTCATCATGCTGACATCTAGAAAAACCTTAGATAAATATTTATCATTCTCAGAGGGAGCTGGCTCCTAGAGAGGGAGTAGACAGTTCCACTGGAATTCCTGCAGGCTGATCATACCAAGGGAAGTGCTCTGCTCCACTCTGGACCAGCTCTGGGATGCGTACAGGTGCTCACCAGTGATGGGGTCGGTCCCTTGTTGAAAATCCCAGCCGCCAAGGCCTGCTTGGGACTACCCAGAGGAGGGATTGGTTTATTCATTTACCTACCCACCCACCCACCTACCCACCCATCCAGCCTTCCTTCCCTCTGTCCCTCCCTCTTTTTCATTTTCACAGCCTCTCTACTCACAACTTTCCACCCTATTTAAACCTTTGGGGGAATGGGTAGAGGTTTTCTGGGTGAGTGTACAGTGTAGGCTGGAGCTAAGGCGCTGGGCAAGCCTTGTTTGCATGAAGAGAAATTCCAGGTACTTGCTGGACATGACCTGATAAGGAGAGAGGAAGTTTAACCTGGCTGCAACTACATGACCTCCTCTGGTGTGGACAAAGGTGAGTTGTGAGGGAGCTGCAGGCCTGAGGCAGGGCAGGGAGGGATCTCCACCTCACCTTTCTCGACACAAGATGTGAGCTTCTCTTTAGGGGCCATGTAGAAGTCAGAGAAATTATCATCCAGTGGATGGCTTGTGCTCCTCCTTGGAGCACACGCCCTGTGCCCAGCCTTCAGGTCCCATCTGGGCCCAGCATGAGCCATCCTGCTTGCTTCCACACCATCCATCATCGGTCCTCCCAATGTGAGCATCAAAGCAGATGTGGAAATTCCTCCAAAGTGCAAAATGAGGAGCAAACCACAGCTCCTTTTCATCCAGCCTCAGCTCCAGTGATCTTTCTCACAGCAGCTCAGAGGGGTGTACCTCCCACCTGGGCTCGGGGGACCAGATCGGCTTTGAAGAGTTGGGGAGGAGGCCCAGCAAGGAAGCTTCTTGGGGTGCTCCTTGGAGCCTGGGGTGTGCTTTGAAGGTACAGCACGGTTTGACTACCTTGTTCCATCACTTTCTTTCCATTAATGAAACTATTGGGATAGGAAAGAAATGAGCAGGCTCCAACGATGACGGCTGAGCTCTCCCATTTTCTTCTCGCTCTGTGAGGATTTTTTTTTTTTTTTGGAAAAAATCAAAACGAGTCATGATTAATACAGTACATATTAAAACTTTTAACTTGATACCTTTGTAAAGTAAAAAAATGTTCCCAACATATTACATTTTTAATCACATGAGTTAATTACTCTTTAGGGAGGCTCTGCAAGTTCTGGAAAGGAGGGCATTTCGGATTTCAAAGAATGAGACAGAAACTGTCATTTTAATGAGAATGCAAATGAGGATCTTTAAGGTTCATTGAAGGTCACAGCAGCTTAATCATCAAATTACTATGGTCATTTATTGCCAGTAACAAATGAATATTAAAAGCTATTGTTTTAACAGATTAGACCTCCAAATTATTATTATTCCAAAATTTCCCAGGTGCCTGAATATAATTTAAGAATTATTAATGTTGAGATTCTCTGCAGACCTGCAGGCTTCTCTCCAGGGGTTGTTAGTCCTGGAAAGACGTGGGCATCTCGGTCCCTAGATATCAATTGTAGGATCTTCTCTACAGTCTTCGACAGTGTGACCGGATCTATCTACCCAGGAGAGGGGGCTCAGGGGTACCCTGATGGCTTCTCAGAGGAGAAGCTGTTCTGTGTCCTCAGGAGTGTCTTAATAATGCCCCCTTATGTCAGCGCAGCCAGTGAGGAGGTGGGAACAGAAGGAGAATGTTGGTCACCATCAGCATCTGCAGGAGCAGGGGACAGAGCCACTATGTCCCCTATCACACTTCCGTAGTTTCATGACAGCTCAGGCCTGCCATACTGCGGGCTTAATGGTGCCTACTGTGGGGAGGGATTAGTGATTTCATGGTCACATGCTTTTCCTGAGGTGACAAGAAGAAGCATCAAGTCACTCCAGGAAAGACACCAAGAGACCAAAGAAAGGATTCTGTCTGAAGCCTGCCTGCTGGACCAGTGAATGTACTAGGGCTATTTACAGGGACATGAGTAGCTTAAAGATGCTACAACACGTGAAAGCCCCCAAACCAATTAAGTCCTTCTCTTTCAAATACCTTCGGGCAGGAGTAGAGTCTTGTGACAGAACAACTTGTGGTCCCCTTGTGAGTTCCCCCGAGTCTCTACCAGGGAATGTTATTTGATCTCATGAGAGTCTCCTGCAAGGTCGTCAAAGTGGCTGTGATTCAAGACTGAAATGGCTACACAGTCACTGTCATGTACATCTCAGAGGTGAAACTGGTGCAAGGTGACTGTGTACCTCTGAGCTGTGTGGCACAGCCATTCCACCTCATGGCCTTGGAGCTCAGAGCAAGCTCTGCCTCTCTCCCAGCACAGCAGGTGAATCCTTTTGTGCTCCTAGTGCCCAGCATGGGGCTCAGACCTTCTGCTGGAGGATAGCACATGCAAGGATGCTGATCCCCTAGGGAGAGCCGTTTCTGGTTTTTTCTCAGCCATTCTTCACTTCCACACGGTGGGATCCTCAAGTGGGAATGTATCTTTAGAAACAAAGATCGCTACAGGAGGAGAGCGGAAACTGAGCGTTAGATGCGCTGGTGTTAGCTAGGGAGTGCCCTCCACGTTGCCAGCACCCTGGGCTTTGAGGTTTTCTGTAGCCAGGCTGTGCCCATCTAATTCTCCAAGGCTCACGGAGTAGGATGGCTATTGCTGCGGTTAACATTGTCGCAACCTGTCCAACAGACGGAAGAAGCCACTCCCTTAGTTCCTTCAAGGGCTTCTGGGAGATAGGTATGTGCGATCCCAACCAAGCCTCTAGCAGATAGATGGACAGGTACATATCAAGAGTGACAGCTAAGGACCACTGCTCTCCTCTTTCATCCTTCCCTGCTAGGGGCGTCCTCATCTTAGTGCATGGGTATTCACAGGCAAAACTGGGATCCACAGTCTTGCCTAAGACCCTCTGACACCCAGTCCTCCCGGTAGATAAGAGATAATTAATCGTTTTAGCAAATTCTTGAGGCGTGGGGTTGTTGGGAACTTGCTGTGGGCTTATGGCTCAGGTTTACCCTGGAGAATGGGGATGCTATGCGGGGGTAAAGAGGGGGGGAGAGTTGAGTCCCTATGTCTAGGAAAGTACTCCTCTCCTGCCTTCCCATGCCAGCCTCTTCCACTGAGCCATCCCTCTGGGGTTTGCCAGGCTCCCAGGACACTGCCATTATCACTGATTCTGTATCCTCCACACCACAGGGAAAAGTAATTAAATGTAATAGATGCTGAGGCTTTCGAAATTGCATTATTTAGGCACTGTGCTACACACACATATATACACACACACCGAGGCATGCTAAGCTGCAGATAATTAATAGATTTATTTAAATCAGCCTCTGCCATCTGTATTCAATGATGATAAGGCGCTTGCTTCTCCGGCCAGCCCACATCGGAACACCTCAGCCTTGTGAGAGAAGCTGGCAGTCCTGAGAGAAGCAGGTGATGCTAAGCGTCAGGATATGGCGCCCAACAGGTGTGACCAGAGATACCTAGAAAAAGAGTTCCTGCAAGGAGCCCCAGTGTGTGAGTAGGGCAGGCAGAGCCATGGAGATGCACAGCCTGTCCTATACACATGGCCCACGGGCAGACACAAAGGGGCAAGTGTCTCTACCCCTTTACATCAGTCCTGAGGCCAGTGTCCCTGGTCCTGTGCAACCTGTGGGACTCTCTGCCTTTAACATTTGACTTGAGACACCAAGGATATGGCTCTCTGCCCTACCACACTCCCTCTCCCTGTTCTCAGAACACAGAGACATTTCCTGGTGTTGGTACCTGCATGGGGGGCAAGAGGTCCCAAGTCAGTGCCAACCAGATGCTAGTTAGGAAGACTGACTGGGAGTAGTCATTCTTCTGTGAGACAGTAGGCTCTCTGGTGGGGGTAAGGAACATGGCTGAACCACAGCCTGTTAGAAAAGAGTGAGTTCAGGATGTGCCATTGGGCCCCCAGCTCCACCCTTGTACCTGGGTGGAGGGGCAGCTGGCTCGTGACAGATGCTAGCTGTGAAGTCTCGGTTGGAAGAATCCTAAGGGATAAAGTACAAGATCACAGTTTGGAGCATACCTGGGGCTGATTACATCATAAGTAGCTGAGATCTGTTGTCACCCACAAGGTCCCTTAGAGTGGATTGAAAAAAAAAAAAAAAAGAACCTGACATGAGGTGTTTCTATATTCATTCCAGGGTTGAACTTGACTTATGGCCTCACAGAGCCTGCAACCAGTGTGGGTTTCATAAATGGGAGGAGAATGTATGAGCAACTTGGAGAGTGATGAATTATTACTTGCTGGACCTCTGAGTTTCAGAAGATTGGGATGTCCTGTAAAGGGCATTATGCCCCGCTGCCTGCAGTGGTGGAAGCTGCATGCTTGTCACAGTGTCTCAGACAGGGGAGCCATACCACAGACATTTCTGTCTCCAATAAAACTGGGGTCCGAGGCTCAGATTCTCCTGTGGAAATTGAAGAGCTTTCTCTATTCCTCCCTGGCAAGGTTGCAAGAGGAACTGGGCCCTTGGAAGTAGGTGGAGAAGGCAGGGCCTATCTGTTGCTGTTGCTGTGGCTGCGTAGCCCCCTCGTTCAAGCAATGGCTTCATATGGTCATCCTGTGCTTGTTCCACACGGCACAGGAAGCCACCCAGGTTTGAGTCCAGTGCATGAAAGTGGCCATAATGGAGCTGAGCCACTCCCTTGTCCACTCAACATGGACTTTTAAAAGCTGGAGTGACCTATAGACCCTCCCTATCCCTGTGGACATGTCACATGGGGACAGCCAGGCCTACCTTCCTGTTAAATCTTTTCACCCACTCTTGGCTATGGCTGGCAGGAACAAGATCATAGGGCCTATTGTGCATAGAGGTAGTTCTTTCTCTTGGATTCCATAGGGGAGCCAGCTCTAAGCACAGTCAGAGCCTTCCTGGATGAATGCTAAGGGTGGGGAGGCTCCCAAGATGCAGCCAAAGGCAGAAATGGGGAGGCCCGGTGGGGCTATGGAGGCCAAGGCCCACTCTTCAGAGCCCTGCTCTACCCAACCAAGTAGGTCCAGAGAATCTACTGCTGGCTTCGCTCTAGGATTCCATGGGCTCCTCAGAGAAGCCGATGTGACAAGCTCCACAGCTCACTGAAGGACGGCTCGTGGACTCCTGGCTTCATCCATATCCCTCCTGCTTTGCCCTTGAATGAAAGCAGAAAATGACACTGTGTTTATTCCTGGACAGAGGGGGAAAAAATGTCTCTGCTAAAGCCCAGCATAGCCATCATGTGTGTATACCTTTGTCAGAGCCCACAGGAAGAGGGAAAGGAACACTGGTTCTGGGAACTCATTCCTCACAACGTCACCAGTAATTAGGGTGAATTATGGGCCAGTTATGTCTCCCCGTCAAAGGCACGCACTGAAGTACATCCTAGACTGTGAGTCTATCTGAAGACAGAGGCCCTACAGAGGTGATGGGTAGCATGAGTTCACTAGTGTATGTGCTAATCCAGTATGGCTTGTGACCTTGTAAGATGAGGGGATCAGAAGACAAAGAGCCAGTCCTGTGGGAGGTGACCTTAGAAGGACACAGGAGAAGAGCCGCGGAAGGGGAGAGAGGCCTCTTTTGGCCATCCCAGCTCCCTCCTCGCTCTAGGATGTCCAGCCTCCTGGGACAGAGGAGAATAAATGTCTCTTCGGCTTCAGCTGCCCCTCTGTGACGCTCCACCATGACCAGAGCCCACCTAAAGGAAGAAGAGCTGAAATCCACAGAGGTCAACTTCACCCAACCCTCCATGCACAAGCTCCCCAAGGTCACGGCCTCTCACAGTCACCCCCCAGATGCCAGGCGCCGTGGCTGCTCTCAAACAGATGGGTCACCTCCCACTTCATAGCAGGGGTCTGGTCTCCATGGTCCCCTGCCACCTTTAGGGAGGACTTTTCTTAGCAGGAGTCCTTGTTGCTTATGGGAAGGGTGACCTCCATTTCTCAGTGCCTTTGCTGGATTCTTCCCATCAGGAGAGTAAGTTCAGACTCTCGGGAGCAGGGAAGGTGACAGGAACTCCCAGATGGCTAAGGAGCCGGCCTGCGCCTATTCTTTCTCATTCAGCACCATGGTCGCAACATCCCAATATAGTCATTATTGCGGTTTCGCTTTCTGTAGCCGCATTATAATGCGAGCTTATGTTCAATTTGCTGGGAGCCAGCAAATCGTCGTCTGCTTTTTCTCAGCACACACTCATTTGCTGCGTGCCCTAGGTGTTTCTTAAAGTCTAGGTTTTACACATAGACAAATTAAATCTTGTTTTTTTTGAATGTGTCCCTCTCTAGAACCGACATAATGTGTTTTAATAGCCGTCGCACCTCTCGGGGCTCGGAGCTCGCGATCATCTGCATTTTCAAGCAGCACATTACTTACAGGGACATGTCCTCGATGCCAGTAATGAAGCCCGGGAATGGAGTGGGGTCTATGCAAGGTCTCGCGTTCTCTCTCTCTCTCTCTCTCTCTCTCTCTCTCTCTCTCTCTCTCTCTCTCTCTCTCTCTCTCTCCTGCCCGTTCCTTGGAGAGTAGTGTCAGAATGAGTTCTTCTTTTGTTCTCTGCATTTTTTTTTATTCATTCCACTGACAACTGAATGTGTCTTAGTATCTTCCCCTGGGGTACTTTCAGGCAGGAGAGGGACAGGATGTCAGCAGGTTCATGCAGGGACCATGGCATGACAAGGCCCTGCCTGCCAGAGAATAAACCAGGGTGGGGATAGGCCAGGAACCGACACATAAAAATTTGAGGGTAGATGGTTCCTAGTCCAGAAGCATGCAGGCACCTACTGTGTCAGAGAAAGAGGTAGAGAAATTCTATGCTTAGTTGGCCACTCATCTGCTAGGATCCCAAGAGACACCAGGAGCAGGTGCCACTGATAGAGTCCTATTGCCACCAAATTACTCTGCAGAAGTCCCCTACTAGACAGTGATAGTGCTCAAAGGTGAGCCTTGAGAGGTGACTTAGATCATGTAGCAGGCCCTGATGGTGGGGCCCGCACCCTAAAGGGGAGACATGAGAACACTTCTGTACTCTCTCTTTTCACCATGTGAACACCCACAGTGACAAGGGTCCTTCTGAAAACCCAAGAAGAGAGCCCCCTCAGGCCTCTGACCATGATCTCAATGTTGGATATTAAACCTTCAGGAGTTATTTGTGGCCTTCCTTGTGGACTTCGGTGTAGCATCCAAGCTGACATGAGCAGTGGACATTCCTGCTGTCTTACTTGGGCCAAGATAACAGAGCTCATATGCTGTGGCAATCAAGAGGTGGCTATGACATAGGCATAGGGGTGTGAAGACACCTGAGGGGGCCATCCATGAGCCTGCTAATCCAAGGCCTCTCCTGGGGAACCTGGGGCCTGTAGACCACTACATCCTACTTTCTGACCTTGATCTTATGGTAGCTCTGCTGTGGACATGGGCTCATCCATGGTGGGTACAGATCTCCTCTCGTCTTCATGTTCTCCTGCGTCATCCATTTCTGGCATGGCAGCTTTATGCAATGGGGTGACTTGGCTGGCTGAAGTGGGGAACCACAGGTGGCATAAGACACCTCACCTGTCCCATCAAGAAAGCAAGCAGGCCACCCAACCAAGAGGGTTTCTGGACTAATGACATCACGTGAGTGGGGCCTGCTTCCTTCTCCATGTTTCTGGGATAAGTTTATGGCACATCTGTCTACATCTTTTCTGTTTTAAAGAGAAATTCATTCGGCCTTTGACACATTCCACTCAGGACACACGGAACACAAGATTTTCCTGCATCTGGCCTGACAGGAGGTGGGGGCGTGGGGGTCTCCTCACGCTTGTGATACCTTCTCCTCCTTACCCCATGTATCTTTGCAGATTGTGATGTTCTGGGGTCTCCCCAGGGGAGAAGGCTGTGTGCCTCCCAGAAGTGTGCAGGCTGCTGACTTGGAGGTGTGGGAAGTCTCGGCATCTCCACAACTAGGTGGTAAGCCAGATGTTTCTAGCCACGTTAGAGGCTGAAAGTCAACTCAAGCCTGTTGTTCCTAACTGATCGGTTCCGCTCTCTTGGGGCCAGGACACTTTGCAGTTTCCTAACTGTTTACCCCTCACTCTCTCTCTCCCCACAGTATCTCCCCAGTGTCAGGACTGATATGATTGACTCCTCCGCCAGTGGGGTGTGATTGCAACCCACAGACCACATCCCTGTTAGAAAGTTCTGGATGCCAGCGGGCAGGAGTGAATTACTTTTGCAAGCTGAGATCCCCCATGGACTTTAAAATCAATAAGCTATTTCTGACGCTCAGGACGGAGGTGCATGGCGGACTTGAGCTTCGACCTCCTTGGGAAGTAGATGTTCTCGCTGCTGCCCAGGACTGAACCAGCTGCCCACATTCCAGGGGAAAAAGTGACGCGGGGCCAGAGTCATTTCCATCTGTTGCCGCATGGCATGGGAGGGGCCAGAGGGCAGTGACTCAGCCCCCAGCTCCTGTGTCCGGCACAAGCTTGCAGATATGAGCTTTCTGTGCCTCTCTGTTTCCTCTTCCTGAGGATGAATCTAACGAATGGACTGATGAGGTGTGCTGTGAGCCCTGATCTTCCTGTCACTGAGTGAGCCCTAAAAGATGTCAGCTATCATCATTCCTGCTGATTCCAGGCTCCTTCTAGAGAAGGAAGCCACAGGGGTGATGGGCGAGCACCTCCACAGACATGGCACAGCAGGCTCTAACACAGAGGGAGGGGGGCGGCCTTTCCAGGAGACCTGTATCCTGGGAGGGAATGCCAGGATTCTATTCTGATGAGGAACTCAATGGTAGGACCTCAGGACCCTCTGGATTCTCGTCCCTACATGCTTTCCCATGGCTATCAGAGGGCCATCTGGTCTCCCACCTCAGGACCTAGTTAAGCCAGGTGAGGGCAATTAGGACCCAGTCCTCTACAGTGCTTTTCTCGGACAAACCTACCAGCTATAGAGAGGGGAAACCCTTGCAGAGATGTTCCTGGGCCTTGTGATCTTTGCTGCTTTAATCCTCCTCCCAAGCTTGCAGCTGGCCGTTTATCCATGTGATAATACCTAGAGGTGTGTGGTGGACTGGAACCTGCTACACCAGACCCTGGACCCATATGCTCCCCTGCAGCCACGTGCTGGTCCTTGACCTTCAGTGATTTCCTTGACATTTAGCAGGAAGGGAAGCTGCCTCTCCTGGGTTCGCAGCCTAGACTTTGCATGAGTCCTGTCGGCTGGCAGCTCACAACTCTCCACTGGTTCACTGTGTTTTTTCCCGTGGGGATAAGAGTGGGCATTTATGGACGCTGAATGCCTGGCCTCACACGTGGCTTGGAGCTCCAGCACTGGATCCACAGGGGATGGCAGAAGCTGTCTTTGGCTGTGCATGTAGATCTCTTCATGTAAGATGGAGGTGATGTTCTCACTGCCCCTAAAAACTAGGTGCTAGTCCTCAAAGGAAGTTAGTGCCTATCTTTTGGGACAGGCTGTTGGTTTTGCATGGTGGGAAGGTTGTCAGAGCCACAGGTGCTGGAGTCTTAGTCTTATGGGTTGCCTCTAAGGCCCACCTGAACTGCGTTCCTTCCAGAAGGAACACCTGGCTGCCTTTCTCAAATAAGTATAAGCCATGTGTTCAATTAACAAAGCAGAGTGGGCGGGGTGACAGGAGCGCCAGTGGCCATGGGATTGATCTCAAGGGCATGGTGTCTCTGTACTGCTCCTTCTGTGCCTGCCTAGCCTGGCCTTTCTGCAGAGCTAAATGGGACTCCTCTCATGCTCCCTGGCTATCAGAGTGCAAGTGTCTCTCAGTTGTTAGTGGAAGTCCAGAGGCCTAGTTGCTAACTAGCATAGGGAACACCAACACCCATTCAGGCAGCAGTGGAACAGGTGATGCTGCTGTCCCAGGACCAGATAAAGCTCATATCTTTGTGACCCTTAAAGAATTATTTTTTTAAAAAAATCCAGAGCCACTGGTCCTTATGCCCCTGCTTAGCTACACATACCTATCTTGCTCCCACTTTGGGCAGAATCTTCCTCTTCCTTCAGAGGTTACATTCAGGGATCTACAGAGATGCTTTGCTACTCCCAGGTCCATGCTTCTGAACACCCATCTACCAACTTAAGAGTTCTGCCTCTGTCCCAGCCTCTGAGTGGTTTCCAGGGTCTGGCCCCACCCAGGCCTGAGATCAATCCTTAGGCATCTGCATATTACCCTTGCCAAAGAGCTTGCCCTGCAAGGCAAAAAATGCCCCAAGCACTGTCCACCTTAGGTTGGGGCCTTCATTTGGCAGCTCTAGGTTTTCTTCCAGGGTGCTCCTTTCCCAGGCAAAGCCTGGGAAGATGAGTGCATAGGTGGGAGGGTTGATGGATGAAGAGATAGAAGAGGTTGGTGGAGAGTGCATAGAGGGACAAATGCAAAGGCGAGCAGATGGATTAAGTGGATTGATGGACGCGGTGTGATTTCTAGAGAGATAAGAGCTGCTCATCCCAGATAGGGGGTTAACTATTGTCCAAAGAAGGAATGATTTCACTCAAGCCTCGCTTCTTGAACCAGTGAATTTCCTAGAGTTGCTTACAGGAGAATGAGTAACTCAAAAAGTATATGCTTACAGGAGAATAAGTATATGCATCGTCCCAGCACAGGCCAATCCCTGAAAGCTACATCCCTGGAGATACCTGCCCAACTTGCAGGCAGCACCACCAGAGAGTCTCCTTTTCCTTGGCAATGGTTTGCTGTCTATAGAAATTTGGGGAAGGGCCTTGTGCGTCTTAAAAGTTTCTGAGCTTCCTGATTCTCCTAAGTTTCTTTAGCTTCCTGGGTTTTATGGATTTTCCTATCTCACTCCTGGAAGGAATCATTCAATTCAGATGGAAAAGATTAGCTACACAACAGTGTGTGGCTGGATGGACAAATGGACTGGTAGCTAGACAGGTAGGTTTATGGATGGGTAGATGGATTAATAGACTGGTAGATGGATGGATGGACAGATGGATGGGTGGATGGATGGATGGACTGGTGAATGGACAGTTGGGTTGATGGATGAGTAGATGAGTTGATTGATTGGTAGACAGATGGCAGATGGACAATAAATGGATGTGTGGATGGGTGAGTAAATGGATTGGTAGATGGGCAGCTGAGTTAGGGATGGTGGGGTTTGTGGGTAGGTTAATGGATGCATAGATGATGAATGGGTGGGAAGATAGATACTAGGTGGTGGATGGATGGGTCGCTGGACTAGTAGATGGATTATGGGTGAGTAGACGCATAGATGGATGAGTTGGTCAATGAATGCATGGTTTGAAGATGGACAGATAGATTGATGGATAGCTGAATGAGTGGAGACCTGTAGGGACCCATGGAGATGTTTTGACCTCTTCTGAGAGGTGTACAATCTGCCCAATAAACTCAGCTTTGTCTTACCCTTTTCTCTCCCCCTCCCTCTGGCTATCCTGAAACTCCTTGTATAGACCAGGCCTTCCTTGAGCACACAGGGCTCATAGTGCATCTGCCAACCCAACTACCCATCCATCGACTACCTATCATCTACCTACCCATTCATTCATCCTCTATCCATCCATCTGTCTGCCTCTCCATCTTAGATGCTGGGATTCACAGTGTGTGCCACCATAGCCTGCTCCAACCATTCAAATTCAGCTTTAAGCAGGTTCTGAGCTCCCAAGTACCAGTTTCCTGAGAATGAGAGGACCCTTGGACACAGGAGACTGCATTGAGAACATGTTGGGGGGATCTGTGTGAATCTCATGTCCAGACTATAGGCTTATCTGTCTCTCCCCAGCCTGGTACATCTTGTCTGAGTTTCTGCAGCCCTGTACCTCTGAGGTACACTCACTGTGGCTTAGAGAGCCATTCTTGTTGATAGGAATAAGACAGGTTCATTCTTCTGCTTCTGTGTAGATTTTCTCACCACCCTGTACCCAACCTTTCCTGTGGAAGAGCATTGTGTTGGTTCTAAGGCTTTGCTGTTTGAATGCATGGCTCAGATATCTTCAGTTGCATTACATTTCCTCAAGACATTTGAATGGGGAATAACTTTTATCAAAAAGCATGCTGAACCATAACTTGTGCCAAGTGTCCTGTTTTCTGTCTACCTGATCTTCAAGTGCTGAGAGGAAGCCCCCAGGGACACACATCTGTTTTGAGGACCTGGGTCACCAAGGGCCAAATAGCTTTTCCTCTGAGTCTTGTTTAAAAATAAAAAAATATAAAAAGAAAGAAAGAAAGAAAAGAAAAGAAAAAAGAAAAAAAAAGCTTTGAAAAGACAGTCTCTACTTTGGTCAGAGGGGATCTATTAGGAGCTCTTACACAGGGAGAAGATAAGCCTTCTAAGGAGAGCAAGTTGAGAGCAGCCATTGGTCTTGGCTAAAACCACCACCAACGCTGCTGTGATAGGCTGTGTGGGGACAGAGACAAGCAGGCAGCCGAGGGAGAGGAGGGCAGGTCTGCTTTCCTCAATGCCTCCTTACACTCTCTCTTCCTGCTTCATACTCTCCATCATCCCTGGTCCATGGTGTGTCTTGGACAAAATGCTACAGGTATAGGTAGAGCTGAAGGCACTCCAGATCTGGAGTCGGGTGAAGGTATGCCATGTACATATGGCTCTGGCGTCTGAAGATGGGTGTTGAACAGAGGCTCTGCTTGAACAGGACAATGACAGGTTGAGGTGTGAGCATAGACTGGGGCAATTCAGCCACTGGAGCTTCCTACAGGGTAGGATGCCCAGCACACTGTGAACATAGAGGCCCCTGCATGTGGGTGTCCAGAAGATGACTCACTAATGCCCTGCCTCTGTTTTCTGAGGATATTAAGAGGGCATACAGATAACAAATAAGAGTGTGGGTTTCAAGCTTCTGCTAGCAGGCAGCTGTCCTCAGCTGTGGGTGAAGTCCATAGGCCTGCTGGTAGCAGCTAGCTCTGACCAGCATGAGAACTCATACACCCACTCCTCTTTCCACCTCTCTCCCAGCTGCAGTCTACCCCTCCCCCGCACCCCACCCCCTTCTTCAACTGTTATCCTTTTCTCTTCCTCTATTCTTCTCTTCCGGCCCTGGAGGGAGAGTCTGGAACTTAACCCTTGGGTATCAAGGGCTGATCACAGCTCAGAGCAAGCCCTGCTAGAGTCTTTATTCTTACGCAGAAGGAACAGGAGCTCAGACAGAAGTTCCTGGTTTGGGTGACTTTATACCATTACTACCTTGGACATGCTTTAGAGCCACAACAACACTGTGCCCAGAGATCTCTCTTGAGACAGGACACTGCCTCTTATACTTATGCCAAATGGTAAGAAAGGAGGAAAACACACTTGGAAGCTGACGGTATGCCATGGGCTCTTCCTGGTGTAGCCAGGATCCCGGTGTTGAGTCTTATGTAGGACTGAGGTGACCAAAGAGAGACATTCACAGTGCCAGATCAGGCATCTGTCATCTTATTGCCCTCCTAACACCTCTCCAGATGACCAGAAGGGAGAGTGCTCAGTTTTGTTTTGTTTTGTTTTTTAATCTGGGTGGTAGAGGGCAGGTTGATGGAGGGCATCCTCCTGTTCTCCCGGACAGCCAATGGGGCACGATCTATTCAGAACCCAGAGATAACCAAGAAGAGGAACAGAATTGTAGAGCATCTTGGGCTGGGGGCTGTCCTCCTAAGCCTTTACTGGACATGGGGACAGATGCCTCCATTGTAGAGTGCTCACTTTTTACACCCTTGAAGTGGGCTACTGAGAACTCAGTGAGGCAGAAGTGACTCCAAAGGGGGTCTCTGAGGTGGAATACCACAGACATGTAGACCTTGAGTTGGGGTTCAGACTTTTGATCCTGAGGGGTTTGGGGGACATGCAATGGTAAGTTACTGGAAGCTACAAGGCCTCTCCCAGGCTTGGTTGGGAATGGTGATGGTGTGTAGGATGGTGGGAGGGCCGGTCAGTCCCAAGAAACCTGGGAAAGGTGATTTGAAATACTGTGTGGGCTGTGATTCGTGTCTGTGTTTGTAGCAACAGCTGGAGTGGTGTTGCATCTGTCACCAGAACTCATTTGTCCTCTTGAGGGGTATGCTGGGTACCCAAATATGGGCGCGTCTGAGCTAGCTGAAGGCCTTACAGGTTGTGCCCATCACTTTTTCGTTCGCATATGCTGTGTGACAAAGCCTTTCATTTTAGGCCAGCTGTGTGAGGTCTGCCAGTCCCTCTCAGGTCAAGGCATAGCCATTTGTGGGATGGCTTCAAAATGGAGCTGGGTCGGGTAGGATGGAGCTTGTTCTAAAAGTAGCTCTAGCCTGGGTTAGGGAGTGAAGAGTACGAGGCTCAACCAGGGTGAGGTGTGTCTCCCCACCTGGCAAGGTAAACTGAAGGCTTCACCAGGGAAGACCTGGAGGCTGAATGGAGAAGTGCCCCGTGCTGAGGTCTCAATGCTCAGGGGAGGAGTGGGTGGGCGCTCTGCTGAGACCCACATGGTGTGGCATTACTACAGCTTCTCTGAAAGAGAAGCTAGGCCTTGCTGCATACCTACCTGAGGACCAAACTGGGTGTGCACTGGAGAAAGGAAGCTGCCCTCCTCTTCTTCCAACACTGACAATATGACTATGGAGGAGATAGGGCAGGGGCCTTTAGTCACTCACGTGGGTAGGTGGCAAGGGCTGGCTAACATCTGACCGTGCTGTGTGGCCACCGATGATGAAAGATGTATGGCAAGGCGTCTCCCTCACTTCATCTCTTTTGCTCAGGAGACCCCTGTATGGCCACCTCCATTTCTGGGCCTGGCTCTAGCCTTTCAGTCTTGGGATGTGTTGTATTACTTCATTGCTTATTGTGACAAATTCCTGAAAAAAAAATAGTTGAAGGAAGTAAGGGTTTATTTTGACTGCTGGTTTAAGGCTGTAGTCCATCAGATCGTGGGGGTGGGGGTGGGGGAGCATGTGGGTGGGATCTGAGGCCGTACAATATCTGCAGTCAGGAGGCTGGGGTGGGGGGGGGAAGGCTCCTTCTTAGCTGGCTTCCTCATTTCCCTTCTCGTGAGTCCAAGATCTCAGCTTGTGTTCAGAATGGGTCTTTCCTTCTCATTCAAACCTCCCCTGGAAATACAGAGAGATAGATGTCTCCTAGGTGATCCCAAAAGGCAGCCTAGTTGACAAAATTAACCCTTACAGGGGATGATTGGGATCTCAGAGGAAGCCCTATGAAACTGTCAGAAATGGTGTATTTTAGACCAAAGTCTTTCACTGTTTGATTGAACAATATGCAGAAACAAGACCTTGGCTTCTTCAAGTTCAAAGTCAGCTGGGAAAGCCTTCTTTCTCAACAAAGCAACGTTTGATTTCGGTTGGTCATGCTTGCTTGTGATATTATACTAGGTGTGACTGTGTACTGATCAGGTTGGGATATTGGAAAGTCTCATACCCCAGACATTGCCACTTCTTTGTGCTGGGAACACCCCCAAATCTTCCCATCCAGCTGTTTTGAAATACACACTACACCAGACTCATCTGATGCCACCTTGCCGTGTCGCGGCTCACCTGAACCCCCTGCTTCTGTCTGTGGCTTTACACCTAGCCTTCCGCTGCCCTGTCTCTGCTTTCTCCTGCCATCGGCGAGCACACTTCACTAGCTACT
Source organism: Acomys minous (assembly GCF_964271855.1). Classification (NCBI taxonomy): domain Eukaryota; kingdom Metazoa; phylum Chordata; class Mammalia; order Rodentia; family Muridae; genus Acomys; species Acomys minous. The sequence continues at coordinate 15,112,234 of NC_140493.1, read as the reverse complement.
GCTATGAGGTCAACATTTTTAATCTCAAGAAGTGGGCAAGGACCACGTTTTTATCTGTGCCTAGGTGATTTTACTTAGAATAGTGTTCTCCAGCCCCATTCATTTTGTCCCAAATGACAGAATCTTTTTCAAGCATGAATTGAATTCCATCATTTACACACACACACACACACACACACACACACACACACACACACACGCTAATATACTAATATATGTACACTAATATAAAACTCTTTCTCTGTCTGTCTGTCTATCTGTCTGTCTATCTCTCTCTCTCACACACACACACATACACACACACACACACACACACACACACACACACACACACACACACACCATTCTTCCTTGATTCTATGTTCCCTTCATGAGTCTGTGGGCTCCAAGGCGAAGTCTGAATCTCTCTTGGCTGCCACGAACAGGGCTTCAGGCACATAGGCATGTTGACATCTCCTTGACCAGCTGATGTCTTCCCTTTAGATACCCTGAAGTGGGACAGCTGGATCCTACAGAAGATAAGCGTTCAGGTGTTTTGAGGTTCCTTCATGGTGGTCTCCAGAAGTGGCTCCATGAACAAAGTTTTGAGATAAAAGTAAATTACAAGAACTGATTAGTGTCCCTCCCATCCTCCCCAAAACTGCTTTGCAAGCTTGGCCAGCCTAAAGGTGGGACCTAGATACCATAGATGGGGAAACGGTCTTGGTGGATAGGTGTCTAAGCCAGTGCAGTTATTGTGCAGCGATGGGCCTTGATGTTCTTGTTTGTGTGCTCAATCTACAGAATGACTCTGGGGACACCAAGTGGCATGACTTCCTCCCCTGCCCACATGGTTGTTCAGAAACCATGTTGCTAGAATATTTGGGGGGAAAGAAGGCTGCAGAAAAGTCCCTGGATTTTTGTTTAGAGTCACAATGTGTGATACGTCAATCGTTTTTTGCTTTCTGTATGCTGGACTGCCTCTTAGTCTGAGTATCACACACACACACACACACACACACACACACACACACACACACACGCACGCACACAGACACACACACATGCACACACACCACCCAATGCCAAGAAGAGCAGGAGTGGGTGGATGGACAGGGAAGGTACAAGGAATTTTTCTCCCACTAATGCCAACACACTGTGGTGGAGCTGCAAAACTGCAGGGAAGATCCAAATGGCTTTCTGGAGAAAGTATGTCACACACAAGTACAGATGCCGTAGCAATATACACAGGCCTCTCCCCAACACAGACAGTCGCCACAACACAGCAATGAACACAGCAATACACCTAGACACATGTGTGTATGTGAACACCAAACACATTTGTGGATATTCAGTACACACATATAATGTGAGCACACACAGAAGCTTGTGACTGCATACCTGTAGACATGAACATAAATACAGACACACATACTCATGAACACATGGCACATAAACTGCTTGTAAGCATATGCATGCCTCTGTATCAACCCGGACGGCCTGCTGGGCAGGAACAAGTCAGCTCCTTAGGCCCCAGCTAATGTGCATCTGGCGGTCTTCATTGGTCTCTTGTCTGAACAGGGCCTGGACCTCTGAGAGACTCTGTTTGTGCTACATAGTGGCTAAGCTGATGTATCCTTTCCACCTCTGGGCTGACATGTATGTCTTTTTCCTCTCAAATCCTGCTTACTAAAGGTAGCACCCTGCTAAAGCCCACCTTTCTCGTTTTTCCCACCCCACCCAATTCCCTGGCCTGTCACCATGGGTGCCTCCCGGTGCCAGCCTAGACCTCTTTCTTCTAGCTCTGTCTTCCCCTGGCACTCTGTCCAACTTGGTGTTCAAATCACACCCTCCCCCTTCTTCCTCTCTCTCTCTCTCTCTCTCTCTCTCTCTCTCTTTCTGTCTTTCTCTCACTTATTCATGTATGTGTACAAATATATTATGTGATGTACATATTGTGTGGTATTTGTGTGTTGCATGCATATAAGCATGGAGGTGTGTGTACCCATGTGTGCACATGCCATATGTAAGCATACCAAGACCCGAGTAGGACCTTGGGTGTCCTCCTCCATCCCTCTCCACATTATTGCCATGAGAACAGGTTTCTCCATGAACGGAAGCTCTCAGAATCCACATTTCCATGCTTCTAAACATACTGGGGATTGCTTGGAGAGCAAGTGCTGTTACCCACCGAGCCGTCCCCCGAAGCCCATGCGTACATGTATCTTTAATGATCGAAGTTTAGGGCTCTGCGTTTTAGCGAGCTTCTGGATTTTTATTTTCAGAGATAATGTCCGCCAGCTGCTCTAAGACTTTCATAGAAACGGAGGGGTTCACAGACCTGTTCCGTTCTTGTAGCTTCCCACAGAAGAGACCAGTGACTAGAACCATGGAGAGAAAGAGACAGTATTTTCCTGTGAAGATGTAGCCGGTTGGTGGAGATCCTTCCCAATTTCAGGGCCCAGTGCATCTTCCTGCATACTCTGCACAACTCCTCCCCGGCACCTCATAAGTCTCCAGGCTATCGTTTCGTGCCTGGTTCCTTTCTCTGCTGGAGCCCCTGTCAGCTTTCTTCTTGAAGTGTCGGGGTTGGGGGAAGGGTCCTCCAACTGCCTTCAGTGCTATGAGGCCCTCTGTGGACAGAGGAAATGGTCAGTACTCATGGTGCAGTGTCTTTTCCCTCCAGCACAGGAGGACACTGCTCTGCACTCAAGGGAAAGCCAGCCTTGCTGAACAAAAGCCTATTGTCACTTTACCTCAGATTTGATGGGCCACAATTGACTTCCTCTTCTTTTTTGATTTTTACAGGGTTTCGGGGCTGCTTGGCTCTGGGTTGGCCCACCGGATCTGTTTAGAATATAGCAAGCCCTTCCATTTCTTACAATTCCCTCTTTTTTGTTCTCTTTTCCGACTTCAGAATTTCTCATGGGAAACTTGGGCACCTGAGAGATCCTCTCCACACTGTTTTACTTCTAGGCCTCTCATTTGCTCCCCTTCAGAGGGCTCCACATTCTGGGCTTTTATGGTTACTCTCCACACCCGGCCTTTGTTTCTGCCCATTTTATCACATAATATATCCCCGCATCTTAATGCCTGACCACTACAGTCATTGGGAACTTCTCTTGTCTCCAGACTTTGTGTGGCAATTACAATGTTTTTACTATGGTGAAATGCAAGGTTATTATGGTTCCTTTATTCTACCCTGAGTTACTTCTTTCCTCTCTCTGAGTTGGGTGTGGAAAGTAATGCCTTTAGCCTCCCTCCTCTGTCCTGCCCTGGCTTTCTGTAGACACCTGGTGTCTGTCAGACCCCATTATATAGAAGGGAAGAAGGAGGTATGCAGCGAGAGGGCAGTAACTGGTCAGTGTGCAGGAAATGGTCAGAATATACAGTAAATGGCCAGGATGTTGTTACTTGTCAGCATAGGATAAACGGTCAGTGTGAGGTGACTGGTTAGAATCCGTAAGAGCCAGAACTGGACAGCATAGAGCAGTGAGTGGTCAGGACACATTGTGGTGTTTTCTCTCTAGCACACTGCCTGTGTTCTCTGGAAATAGTTGAGTCAGTGTGCAGATAAGCCTCTTCGGAAGTGGGCATACAGCCTAAGAGCAAGCAGCCTCCTCCTGAATGTACTGGCCTGGTGAATTTCACACCCACAACACTATGGTGCCTAGATGCTCGGGCTTAGTATGTAGTGTTGCATAGAGGCCCTCCCTCTATTCCACACCACTCTACGTCCACTATGTATGCAGCCCTGACTTTCCCATGAGGGCAGGGGTCATAGGCATAATTGGCTAACTGCTCAAGTCTACGGAACCCGTCTTAGAATACTATAAACCTACAAAAGATTACTAAGGAAGCCAATTACATAAATGTAGTTATCACATGTTAAAAAAAAAATAAACCCCATTTTGATACAAGGGTATGTTTGCATCTTTATTAAAGCATTACATAAAAAGCCTAGCTGTGGAATGACTGTAATTTGAAGTAATGGTGAATGTAAGCAATATGCTGGGATAGCCATAGATCTGTAACTTGATATGAAAATACCTGTGATTTCTGTTGGTGACAAAGTCACAGCTACAGCTAAACTATTGTGTTTACTGCCCACATGCCTAATTGAGGTAATGTTCACTTCTGCCTAGAGACATGTAAAATAAAATACCCTCTTTCCCTAATCTGGGTTCTCGTACCTCAGGCATAAGGCGGGGGACTGTCCCCTCTTTGGGCAGCGGATCATGGCTTAATCAGCTGTCATGGCAGCAGCAATCACTGTGCTGTAGCACAGTGGTTCGCTCGTATGCATCGTTGGTGATGCAGCTCTTTGGCTGAGTACCCTTCCAAGGAGCAGACCTCTGGAATGGTGCCAACTCTTTGGCATCCCAGGTGCTGTGGCTAGAGGAAGGGGCATTCCTCAGAGGGCTCCTCTCTTCTTCTACCCAGCTCTCAGCACCAGGATTTCCCTAGCCTGCCAGCTTTTGGTCTTCATTCTCTCAGTCTAATGATTTTTAAGGGTTTTTTTTTTTTCCCTCTGTGTCCACTGCCCCTGGTATCCCCTACTGAGGCCTGTGGTGGTTTCCTCTAGTCGGGTGAATGTGTGGCTGTCTTAAGCCGAATGCCCAGTGGGCTCCTCAGTTTGCACAGTGCACCTGCTCCTCTGGTTGCCAGACAGAGATGCACCGCTTTTTACCTGTGGTTTATGTGAAGGTCACCAGCAGCACCTCCTGCCAGCCCAGTAGGAGGGCTTGGCACCCCAGGGGAGAATCCTTTGGGTTGTCAGAAGTGGAGATATGCACACTCTGCCCAGTGGAAATGAATTAATTGGTGATCCATGCATCTCTTTATTATGGACTCTCTTTTCCTTTTATAAGTTCGGTTTGCAGAAAGATTCTCCAAATGGCTAGGGTTTTCTTCTTTTTTGTTTTGTTTTGGGTTTTTTTGTTTCGTTTTGTTTTTAAGATAGTGATCAGTTTTCAGTATTTCCAATAATGTGCACCTGACCGGGGACAAAGCAAATGTCAGGGGTGGGCCTTCTCTCCTGACTGTGGTCTCTTTGGGGCCAAGTCTCCGCTGTGTGTGTGATGAGCACCTGCTAGACTCCGGGCTCTCTGAAGTGAAGCACGCTGTTCCAAGTGAGGTGTGTAGGCCAGTGACCTTGGTGGAGGTCAGACTTTCTAAGACGGACAGGGCAGGATCCTAAGGCCACAGCATAGATGGCTTTGCTGGGAGATGTAAGGAGTATGTAAGTGGGTCAGGTAGGGCAATTATTTGATGGAGGGGCTCCAGAGAACTGCACAAGAGAATGTGCAGTCCCTCCCAAGGTAGATCCTGAACTGTTTAGTTGTTTCGCTGTTGCAAGGCTGGGCCACCTCTTCAAGTTGGGGTAGGGGTGAGGGTGGGGATGCTCTGCCTAACTCAGATCTCTCCTAGTTGTCTGTCTTCATGGGTGAAAGAGGGGTGTTGGCAGCCAGAGAGACAAACTGTTTTTCAACAGCCCCTCTTCTGCCCAGGCGTGGGCATAGTCAAGTCTGGACAGGCAGACAGCATCAAGTTTGGTGGCCAATAGGCTCCACCTTTGATGGTGCTGGTCGCAGGGCTACTACAGACCTCAGTTTCCCCAAGTGCGCCCTTAGAAGTTTGATCTAGCTAACCTTTAAGAGCGCTGCAAAACTGGCCTCTTTTCTTGCATGCCATCTACACACTTGTGCAGAAAGCAAGTTGCCTTCAGTGAAGCGGGAGAGCCCCGGACCCCCACCACCACCACCACCACCAACCTCCACCCCTGCATGCCACACAGGCTAAGCATAGGTCCCTAGTTCCTACCCAAAGCTCCTAGCTGGGCATTTGCAATTTGATTCAAACAAAAGTGCCCCAGGCCTGTAGTGCAGACTCTGGTGCTGTTCGGATGGAGGGACCCTCTAAAAAGAACAGCACTGCCTCCAGCTCTGGGCCTCCAGACACAAGCGCTGCCTCTTCCTTGCGGAAGAACGGAGGAGGTGCCAGGGAAATGCCTGCAGGCTCTCTCTGGGGCAGGCTGTGGCTATCCACTGTGCCTGTGCCATTGGGTGTCCCGCAGCTGGCTGGAGGCGGGCACATAGGAGGACCAGGATGCAATGTGGTGGGGAAGAGTGTGTGTTTCTAGTCCCCTGTGCTGTTTTCAAACCCCTCGGAAACATCTACCGAGAGCAGCCTGCTCTGAAGCTATCTAGTAGCACGTCCGCCCTCCGGTCCTCCTTCTGGTTCCGCATTTTTCCCAGGACCTAGGGTAGGAACCGGTTGGGGGCTGGGCTCACTTCCCCCACTCGCGGCGCCAACCCGGCCGCTCTGCAGTGAGGCCCCAGCGCACCTAGGTGGAGCCCGACCCGCAGTTTTCAGCTGGACCAGCCCCACCTGACCCGCCGGCACGCCAGACGGGGGCGCTGCAGGGCGGCCGGGTCCCCGGGGTCCCCTCCGCGGCCCAGTGCGCATCGGCAGCTCGGCGGCCCGGGCGCTGCACAGACGGCGGCAGGCGCGGGCCAGAGTCCGAGGCAGCGCGGCCTGGCCGCCTGGGCCGACAGAGACCCACGCCGCGCTCCCGTTCCCGCTGCAGCTCGCAAAGACGCCGAGCCCGGCGGCGGGCGCGCGCCACCAGCACCGGAGCAGCGGCGTCCCGCGGGCGGCGAGGCGCGCAGCGTCTCCGGCCCCACCTGTCGGCGCGGCCACCCTCAGCGTCGCCCCCGGCGTCCCTAGCCAGCGCGGGCGGCTCGCGGCAGCTCTGGGCCCAGCCTCGTCCGGGCTGCAGCGGCGGAGGCGCGCTCTCCTGGCTGGGCGCGGAGGCCCGCACCGTCCCAGGCGAGGGGACCGGACCGGTGGCTCCGGGCCGTGCAAGTTGGACTGCGGCGGACTCGGCCGGGCCGCGCGGGCCGCGGTGGCGGCGATGGTGCTGCAGCTCCGCGAGCGGCGCGCAGCCCTGGCCCTGAGGCTGTCTCTGCGCGGCGGTGGCAGCGGCGGCGGAGCAGCCCCCTAAGCCCCCCGCCGGGGTGAGAGCGGGCAGAGGCGGCAGCAGAGCCCGAGAAGGCGGCGGCGGCGGCAGAACAGCGGAGGAAGGCGACGCTCATCCCTGGCGCGGGGCGACAGACTACCAGCGCCGGGGCCGCGCCGGACCCCTCCAGCCCGCCGGGCCGTTGCGCAATCCGCGGCCGGTCTGGGCCCTGCTGGCGGCGCGGCTCCGGGGGCGGCGGCGGGGCTGATTCATGGGGCCGCGGCGGCCAGTCCCCCGCGCCCGGGCCCCCGGCGCCCCGCAGCGCGCGATGGTGGCCGAGTGGCCGGAGCGGCGGCCGCCGCGGCCGGAGACTTTCTGCTAACCTCCCCGCCCCCGCCCGCCCCCTCCCCGGCGCCCTCCCCCGCGCCGTCCCCTCCCCCTGCCCAAAAGACACAGATCGCCTCCCGGAGTGGCGCCTCCAGTCGCGGCGGAGCGCGGCGTTGGCGGCGGATGGAGGGCGAGATCGGGCGGCCTCGGCGGCTGCACCCAGCGGGGCGCTGATGCGGCGCCTGGACCTTCGCAGCGCGACTTCGGGGGCGTCGGCCGAGTTGGCACTCCGCGATGCAGCTCCTGAAGGCGCTCTGGGCACTCGCAGGAGCCGCGCTCTGCTGCTTCCTCGTCCTGGTGATTCACGCGCAGTTCCTCAAAGAAGGTAATTGTCCCCGGCGCGCGCGGTACACCGCACTGCTCGCGGCGGTCCCTGCGCGTGATACTGCTTCCAGCACCTTCCACCGCTGCCAGCGAGGTGGTGGGCCGAGCCTCTGCGGGGCCAGAGTGGCCGGTGGCGCGAGCCTTCCCGCAGCCCAGCACTGGATCCGCCGCCCCTCGGTGCATTGGGGCTCAGGGCGCCGAGGATTAGGTGCCAGCTTGGGTGTGCTGGGGCCTGGCTAGCTGCTCTATAGTGTAAGAAGCCAGGCTCAAGCCCAGGCTGCAGTTGTCATCCCCTGCCCCGCAAGGCTCGATGGCAGTTGCGCCTACCCGCATGCCATCGACCCTCGGTAGGTGGCACCAGCGCTCCACTTTGGTAGCCTGGCTGAAGCCAGTGCTGAGCAGGCCCTGACTGAATGGATTGGGGGCTGGGGAAGAGGGTGTCAAGGGGTGAGGACTGTGAAACTGCACCCGTGTCCCATGCTCTTTCCAGGCCGGGTCCAGAACCCACTAGACTTAGGCTAGCTGGGCAGAACTCTTTATCACCAGAATTCTTTATTACCCACTCAAGTTCTGGTTCTTTTGCCTGCCTGGTCCCCTCTAGAATGCAGGGTTATCCTATCCAGTTCTCCAGACTCTGTTGAGATTTGTTTAGTACACATTGGACTTGTTGTGGTCACCCCAGCCCTTTGGGAATCTTTCCATTGGTTTGTTTGGTGTGCACCGGTTGGCAGCGCACGGTGGGCACTCTGTTGGAAACTTCCTGCCCTTTAGTTTTGGTGCCTCTGGGCTCAGCCTGCTCTGGTAGCACCCACTGTAGGTGCTTACCCGTGCCCTTGTCCATAGACTGTGCCTGCACTGGCTAGCTCTCCCCTAGGTCGGTAGGAAACAGTGAGCCCTGGAAAGTACTGGTGCAGATTCCTACAAGTACTTTGACCAGCTCCACGTTCCTAAGGTTGAAGGGCTTGCAACATTGGGTGAGTTTCCCCGCTTAATAGTGAGCTCCTAGCCCCTGGGAGCCGCCTGCATCCCGGGAGCACTCGAGGCCCCATGGCAGGTTGTTCTTCCTTGATTCCAGGGCCTGCTTTGGAGAAACTAGTGGGGTTTTGCCATAGGTGGGTGAGCCTGCTCGACTGGAGCTCCCAGGCCCTTCTTGGAGTTGCAGGCCCATCATCTCTCCAGCTCAGGTGGCCGACTTCATGAGTGGGTGGTTCTGCCACAGACTGGGGTCCCATGCCCGTTCTTGCAAACGTGAGCCATTTCCTTCAGGCACCCACCACCCAGGTTGCTGTCCGCAGTTGGTGTCACCTGCCAGGCAGCTGTGGGGTGTGGAAACCACCACATGGTACGCTGAAGACCTGAGGACGTGGGGTTCTTATGCTTTGAGATCTTGTTTGGGACACAAGTTCTCTACACTTTCCTCTGCTTCTTTGTTCTCTGGGGGTATTCACCTGAGGGGAGAGCATGGATGGTAAGGTGTCAGGGACTCTTTAAATTGATGGAGCCTGCTTGAGTTACTGTATTGTAGCGAGCTCTGGCCTCAAGGAGATGCTAGTTATTTGGAGACATGTGACCCAGTGGATGGGTTCCTTCTGTCTGGGACTCGTGGGGACAAATCGGTCCCATCGTCATCTTCTAAACTATTAGATTCTGTCCTTTGGTCAAGAGGGAAGATCTGGTGGACAGATGTGAGGTCACAAAAGCGATTATGCTTGCATTGGCTCTGGAGTGGAGGGAAATGTCCCCTTAAGCGTGGATTTGCAGGACAGCCCTTTATTTGTAGGATGCGTGGGCATTTAGTGTGGATAGACATATGCATGTTGTGACAGATGGTAGAGTGAAGGAAGGATGTAGGACGTGCTGACCATGGGGGGTCATAGGACCTGAAAGGACAGTGTTGTGGAGGCTGGTCTTGAGGAAAAGCCCCGAGTGGTTGTTCCATCTGCCCTGTGGGAGCTTTTGAGGCCCGATGTCCACCCTGACTTGTTTGCTTCTATGACCCTGGATCCCAGTGCCCTTCACTATTTCCTTCTGTCACAAAGGTCAGGGCTGACATCCCTGTACTTGTTTGCATGGTTGGGTTTTTTTGTTTTGTTTTGTTTTGTTTTGTTTTTTTGTTTTTGTTTTTGTTTTTTCATTTTCGTATTTTTGTCTCTGGCATTAGAAGCAGGAGCCTAAGGGTAGGCTTTAGGGTATGCAGTGAGAGGCTGAAGAGCGTGGTTCCCAGGGGAGCCACAGGGGCCCTTCTGGGAGGATTGGGTTGTGGATGGAGTATAACCTGCTAGGAGAGAGGGTCCTAGGTGGCTTGGACAGTTGTGACTTGTTGCCTGGGAACTGGGGTAGGAAAGAACTCTATAAATAGCCATTTCCACAAATCTGGTCCCCCACTCCCAGGGGTGAAGAATGGGGGGGGGGCTCATGGAGGCATTTCCCCATGCTTTTTCTGTGTGTAGAGATCCAGGCTATCCCGTGGCTAACCCATCCCACTGTGGCTATCCTGTCTTGCAGCGATTACAAAGATGAATGGGCCCGTGAACCCAGAAAGAGAGAAAGAGAGTTGGGGTCCTAAGTGCAGCCCCGGCTTGTCCAGTTTCTGTAAGGACAGGTCTTATCCACCATGCCTTCTCAGTGGATACAGCCAGAGGGCTGCGGGGAGGTAAGCATAGCTAAAGCACAGGGTTCAGGAATAAGTGGGGTTCCGTAACTACCCTCCTGGGATATCAGCAACCTTGCTTGTTTGTGCAGACTCTTGGTTTCTCTAAGCCAGGACAGGTCAGGGTAAGGGCAATGTGTTAGGAACCCTACTTGGATCCAGCTGCCTCATGGGAACAGAACAGGGGCATGGAGTGGAAGGAGGAGGGAACAGGGGGCTATGTCCACAGTTTTTTGCTTTTGTTTTTGTTTTTATGTGGGACTCAGGACACAGAGTTAGAGTCATAGCTAGACATAGGAACATCCTTGAAATCTTGGAAGCATCTGGGCCAGGACACAGCAACACGAGCTCTGGTTGGATACATACCAGAGTAGGAAAACAGAACAGTAGGACTCCGTAGCCTGGCCTGGCAGTCCATTGTGGCCCATGGATTTCTGACGTTTAGGGGTCCAAAGGAGACAAGGACCAGGATTAAGCCCCCACACCAACCCTTTTGTCTGGCAGAGACATCCCCACACGTCTCCATTAGCTGTGGATTTGAGGTTTAACTCACCATCCTTGTAAATCCTTTTGATGGCTGGGCGGACTGTTGCATGAACCGAGCATGCTGTTAAAAAGCCGTTTTCTCAGGTTCCTATTGAGAGCTTGTGGGGGGAGATGAGTGTCCGTGTCTGGCTGCCCCAGCACAATGTCCCAGCATCTTAATTCCCAGGAACTTAGAGTCACCTCAGCCAGTGTTATCTTCCTCAGCTGCTCCCAGGGCTGACTGTTGATTGAGCAAATAGGATCCAACTTTAATTTATTTAGTTAGCTCACTACTTTGGAAGTCAAGCACATTCTGTGAGCCTATGTGGCCAGACTGAAAGGCACATATTTAACCTTGGGCAGGCAGGCAGTGGTCTTAGGTTGCATCTCAGTAGAGATCCCTAATTACCCCCATCCATGCAAGACCCACAGCCATCCCAGGACCCTTGTATACCTGTGACATTGATTAGAAATTTTTAGGGATTTTTGTGTGTGTGTGTGTGTGTGTGTGTGTGTGTGTGTGCTTATATGTACATGTGTGTAGAGGGGGTGTTCCTAGGAGGCCAGAGGTCAACCTTGAGTGCCTTTCTTGAGATGCTGCACACACACCCCCACTTTGAGACAGGGTCACTTATTGTTTTGGAATTCACTGACAAGCTAGGCTGTTGAGTTACGGGAACCCAACAGTCCACCTCTCCAGCGCTAGAATTACAGGCTACAATATCAAGCTCAGTTTTTAAATAAGTACATTTGTTTGTTTGTTCATTTCATGGTTTTCTGGGGATCAAACTCTGGGTCCCATGCTCACAAGGCAAGCACTCTACCAACTGCCTTGTCCTCTCAGTTGTAGACCATCTTAAAAAAAAAAAAAGACTCACTGAGGAGGCTGAAGAGATGGCTCCACAGTTAAGAGCACTGGCTGCCTTTGCAGAGCCTGGCATCTGTAATCTAGTTCCAGAGGATCTGGTACCCTCTCCTGACCTCCATGGGACAGGGCTCACACCACATAGCAAACAGACATTCATTCAGGCAAAACGTTCATATAATAAAAATAAAGATTATTATTATTATTTTTTTTACAACATCACTGAATTTAAAAATACGTCATTTCTCTTATAAATGCTGGTTTCCCTGGACAGGCTGTGGCAGTGGGTGGGGCCTGGTGGAGCCCACTGGGGTTGGGTAGTGGCCTGAGGCTGTTTGGGTCAAGCTGGCTGTTCTTGGTAGAGGCTGATCTGTGCTTGGCTTAGATCTGATGACAAAGTGAAGGGCTGAAGGCTGGGTGCTTAAGGAAAGGGCTTTTTAGCAGACCTGTGTCCTCCTGAGTTCCCACAGCCAGGCTGGATCCCACACCCTCTCTCGTATGGCTCAGGTCTACATGTAGAAGGTCTTAGCTTTGCCCAGGGGCCCCAGGGCTCCCCAGAGCTGTCTTCTTATCCCTTATATCAGGGTGCAGAGCTCTGCAAGGTATGTGTTAGGGCAGGGCATGTGCCTTCCCAGTGCCCCAAATCTGCTTCTCCCTAGCCCTCCTGTAGACTTTACCAAGGGGCCAGGTAAGCGAGCAGCTGCCAGAGAGGGTTGGGTTGGGGAAGCATTAAAAATGACCAGCTCCTTTGTCATCACTTACTATCACTTCCAGTGTGACACAATCTAAATAAAGCCCACACTCACCATAATAGGATTCTCATCAGCTGAATGTCTGACAACTGTAAAAGTTAAAACATGAAGGGCTTGGTAATGGAGGTGGCTGCACACTGGCTCACCGTAGCTTGCTAGAAGCAGGAGTCTGGAGTTGAATTTCCTAGCTCTCAGCACAGGACCAGGAGGAAGACCCTTGGGAGACAGGTAGCCTTTGGGATGAGCTGTGCTCGGGTATTTGAAGATACTGTCTGCTTGGGACCTAGCTCCATTGTTGCATGGCCGGTCATCCCGGTGCATCTTGGGAAACTCAGTCGTCAATCTTGCTTTGATGTGAACTTGTTATCTGAAAGCCAGGCCCAGTCCTTGACTCTGGTGAACTAACTGCTTGCTCAGCCCAGGTGGTATGTAGAATGCGTGTCTATGTGGCATTAATATTTGTGTATGCAGGGTGTCAGAGGGGGCGGCCTTAGGATGTCCGCTGCTGACCTTTTTATAAGTAAGGTGTTTGTGTTCGTGCATATGATTACATATTAATTAAATACTGAGATGTTTATATCATCATATGTAATTTGCATAAGCATATAAATTTATGAACGTGTATTATGAACTTAATTAAAATACAGCTGTGTAACGAGGGTGATGGTGGGGGCCGCTCCTTCTCTTGCTTATGTACAAGTAGATCCATGGGTACTGTGTGCCTGAGCATACATGAACTACTTACTGTGACCCATAGGACCACAAGACTGCCTGTGGCACAGTGATGCCAGCTCACATTTCGTTTACTAAGCAGGGTCTGCCTCTTCTGATCTCTTTCCTCCGTCCGCAGGCCCTAGCCTGCCTATGTTGCAGCCCTGACCCACGCGCCTCCTCTTTTCCTTTCACTTGGATATCATCTGCAGCTTAACTCACGTTTGTCCACGAGGCATGGCACTGTAGCACCTGACGACGCACAAGCGCCACACACACCTCATATGTACAAACCAAGTACACACAACATATATACGTAGCTTATGCATGCCACAGCACATCACATGGTCCACATAAACATGTGCTCCATTTAGATACATTCTGTACCATTGCATCACATATACACACATGACATATACATCCATATCTCGTATTAATACCATGTGCATTCGCACTACCCACAAACAGCATAGGTGTTCATGATATACAACAGCACATATACTTACCACACACATACATACACTATAGATCATATAAGCACAGCACATGTAAAGCAAACACCTACCATGTATGTGTACATCTAACCCACATGTACATATGAAACATTGACACCTCATACACATATACCCCAAACATCAATGGGGCATATAACACCTCATGCACACGTACTCCATATATATTTGTGGCATATTAGTACGTCATGCACATGTAGCCCATATGTATGCATAATATATTAACATATTATACACATATTTCCCACATACACACATAATATATTGATTCTTTATGCACATGTAATACCTCATACCACATAGGCACACTTGCCACAGATACAAACCACACACATAGACTATATACATCCACTGTATACCACATAAGCACAACATATAAACATTGAACACACTCACACTCACATGTATATATATATCATACACACTGAATATACATGCATAACACATTCCAAGTACACATACACACCACACACACACACACACACACACACACACATTATATATGTTGGCCAGGTACACATACAGATATAATATAAACAGTATGCACATTTCACAATTACACACATGCTGTACTTCACATATACATTCATATATTCATGGCCACACAACACATATAATGTAGCACTAGACCCTGGTCATATCATACAGATACTATGCAACAACATCTATAAACACTTCCCACAGACAGAACACACAAATTATACACTATAGATACATCCATGTAAAGCAATACATTCCATGTGCCCCACATACTTTACAGATACATGCCACAATCCATTCACAACCAACACAAACACATGACACACACATCTAACACAAGCATGTTGCACATGAGAACACAGACCATACACATATCTTGCACAAACCTATGCCACACCTGTAAACACACACACACACACACACACACACACACACACACATACACACACCACTTGCAGACCCCATGTGCATAATTCTCATCTGTGACAAGAGTGGTAGAAGGCGGAACCAGCTGAGGCCTGCTCTCGGCGTTTGCTGCCCATCCCACACCTGGCGCTTAGGAGCGGGGCATTCCTAGAAATTCTGCAAATCATAGAGACCGGACAGTGTATGGAAAGAAGGTCAGACTGTATATTTTCACAGATGAAGAAAGAAGTGTGCCCTAGTGAGAGCATCCTCCAAGTTTGGGTTTCCTGAGGCTAGGACTAGGAGGTCAATGGAAACCAAACCCGGTTGACCCCTTGGGAGCACGATAGACAGGTGGTACATGAAATATTGTAACTCATGCCCCGTTTAAAGGAACAGAGCCTCAGCATATTAGTTGAGCAACCACGATGCAGTGGTCCTGGCTTCCACTGTTCTGCCTGGGTCCCTTTCACCTATGCCTTCTCCAAGATGGGCGAATGCTAGAGAGTCTATGGAAAGACTTGACCTTGCCTCTGTGTTCTCCTAGCACTCTGATTGGCTGGCTGTGTCCTGTGCCCTCCATGGTCTGGGGGCGGGGGGCATCTCTTAAGGTTGACAGACCTCCAAAACCTCATCTGAGAGAGGGGCTTCATATGAAGAAAGTGAAATACTGACCAGTATGAGGGGAGCAGGTGGCTGGAAATGGCCACACAGGTTCACTTCCACACTGATCCACTTAGGGCCTGGGGCCAAACCTGGGGTCTAGGGCACACAAATGAACTAGAACAGACGTAAGCGCTGGCTGGGTTGGGTAATGAGGACACCCTGTTCTTAGGCTTGCTTACTTTGGCTCTCTCTCCCATGGAGGGTTCATCACGGAGCATACTCAGTGACTTGGGTGAAGACTTTTTCTAGGAGGCTAGCGTCCTGATTACTAAGTGCCAAGTCGGCAGTAAGGGCCACATCCATGTGGGTAGTGCTACAAAGGTCATGCAGTATGGATAGGCTGAGGGGAGACAGGGAGGTCAGCCACCTGTGCTGGGCAGAAGCTGCCCTGTAGTTGCCCTACTCTCCAGTTGGACCTTGTGCTAAACTCAAGGGTAGGCCCTGTCTGGAAGCTCACTGTGCCTCCATGGAGCTGACAATATCCGAGGCACTGTCACCTTCTTCGGAGAAGGATGAGCAAATATTAGCCGACTGGAGGAAGTAGTGTCCCCCAGAAAAGTCTGGCTTCTATGAATGATCCTGCTCAACTCCTTGGTGCTGGCCCTGGCACTGTTGGATGCATTCTTGAAGCCACATCTAGACTCTACTGTACACAGCTGGCAGCCTAAGTGACCTTAGCCCTTTCCTTCAGCAAATAATCACTTTATTGGCACTTTATTGTCAGGAAATGAGAGCCAAACCCACCACACACAACCCCAGCCCTATCTCAAAAGCACCTGGGTCCACTGCCACACACAGCTCCAAGGTGAAAGTTTCCCCGTGAGTGAGATCACACTGGCTGCCCTATGCATGTGACTGACTGCACGTGATACCTAGTGTGACTGGAAGGACAGAGGAGACCTTGGAGCAGTGACGTCCCCAGCCACTTTCAGCTCTCTGCCGATCCGGTTCCCGCTCCCAAGGTCACAGGACACATGTAGGCGCAGGTCTAGCTTGGATATTGGAACATAACTTTCAACCTTATCCCAGCCCACCCATATGAGGATAACTCCAGGCAGATCCTTGGGGTGATGCTAGTTTTATGTTAACTCGACACAAGTTAAGAGTCATTTTGAGAAGAAGGCACCTTAGCTGGGAAAATGCCCCTGCTAGATTGGCATATGAGCAATGGCTGCAGTGAATCCTCTTGATTGGTGGTTAATTGGCAAGGCCTAGCTCACTGTAGTCAGGGCCGGTCGTTCTTGGTGCTGTAAAAAGGTAGGGTGAGCAAGCCATGAGGGGCAAGCCTGTAAGCAGCGCTTACCATGGCCTCTGCATCAGCTCCTAACTCCAGGCTCCTACCTTGTGTGTCTGCTCTGACTTCCCACGGTGATGGACTGTGCGGCCTTACAGTTGTAAGATGAAATAAGTTCTTTCCTTCACGAGTTGTTCATGGCCATGGCATTTTACCATATAGAAACCATAACTAAGATAGAAACTGGTACCAGGAACAAGGCGTTGCTATGATGGACCTAGCCATCGTTTTGCTAGAATTGTGGGAGGATTTCGGAACTTTATCCTAGAAAAGACATCGAGTTCTCAGAGCTTAATGAGAGAGAAGTTGTAGGAACTTGGAAGGTAATGCTGAGAACAGTGCAGACGATGGAGGCCTGGCTTGTAAGGTTTCATAGGGAAGCACAGGCTCTACCAAAGCCATTTTGCATGCTATTTTTGAATTAAGGATTTGTGGTTTTGGTCATCTAGGGCTAGATAATCAGCAGGTGCCTAAGAAGAGACCGGCATCATTGATACCATGATCAATACCCTATTCCTGCTACCAATTTCCATCTTAGTTATGGTTCCTAGTGCAGAATCTTCTGGGGAGCGTTTACTTGGAGTCAGCACCTGGTGGGCGTGGCCCAGAGGTGGTCAAAGCCACACCTCCTACTGACAGCCAAAGTTGGCAGTGTATGGGCCTCCCAGGTGAAAATGGTTTTGGAGAGGTCATGGAGAGGTCAAGCTGAGGCTTAACACCGTGAGTGGTCAGGACTGGCCACTCGTGAATGCGAAGCCTTAATTGCAAAGGATGCCCTGGTATGAAGGGATCATGAGGAAAGGTTGAGGCTGGCCACCATGCGGAAGGGCAAGTTCCTGAAGAGAAACCAGGAATGGCTACTGAGGACAGTGTATCCCAGTTGCTGAGCCTCCAGCCTTTTGGAGATGCTGGTACCGTGGGATGGCTGCCGAGGACAGCAGTAGCAGTGGCATGTAGCTGTCCTAGGCCTAGGAGAAAAGAGGTAGAGGACAGAGTTGGAGAAGGGGGCCAAGAACTCTGGAGGAGAGCAGCTGTCTAACACTGAAACCTTTCACAGCGTTGAACTCTGGTTTTGCTTTGCTTTGATCGTGACTGTAGCCTGTTCCTTAGAGTAACAAAATAAAGCCACTTATTTTTTTCGACCTTACAGAAGCCCCCTGCTAAGAGATTTTGGAATTTTAGAGAATTTTTGGATATTTCAGAGAAGCCTTGAACTCCGGAAGAGACTGAGCAGTTTAATGAGACTGAGCTTTTATTGACGTGTTTGAAACGTCAAAGATTCTCAGACTCGTAAAAGTTGGGCTGTTTTTGCACTACGGTATTGATATTGACATGAAGATGGCTACAGTTTTAACAATGATGCTCGTGTGTTAGGTTGACAAGGGGCCCTGGCTGCACTGGCTGGTTTTATGTTAACGTGATACAAGCTAGAGTCAGTTTTGAAAGAGGGAACTTCACTCGAGAAAGTTCCCCCGCCCCTCCAGATTGGCCTTCGGGCAAGCGTGAGGCACAGCTTCTTGATGGATAATTGATATGGGACGTCCCACACACTGTGAGCAGTGCCACCCCGGGGCTTGGGGGGTGGGGTGGGGAAGGGCAGCATCCTAAGTGTAATAAGAAAGTGGGCTGCTGCAGAAGCCAGTAAGCAGCACTCCTCCATGGCCTCTGGTTTCCTGCTCTGATGTCTCTTAGTGATGGAGTGTGACCAGAGAGTTATGTGGTATAAACCCTTACTCCCCAAATTGTTGATGGCCGGGGCGCCTTGTTATCGCAGTGATAGAAGCGGACCCTAAGACCAGCGGTATCGTGTGTCATTAGCATTTGCTCGCTCTCTTGCTGCTTCTCTTGCCTGGTCTTGTGTGTTCTTTGTATTCTTAAGAGAATACAGAGACCCACTTTGTCATGGAATAGCCTCTGTTGACAGGGAATCCCCACCCCCACCCCCAGTCCGGTGAAGCCCATTCTGTTGAAATCATAAACGGTCCTAGCCATAGCCCTGCCATTGGCTATTTCAGGGGTGTTCGTAGAGCCTGCACCTGTTATATGCCTTCTGTGCGGGCAGAGCACCCATTAGATTCTGTTTGCTCCTGCAGCCCCTGGGCTCCGGGGTGCAGAAGGGAAAATCATTTGGCCGAACATGTTAAGAAAATCGTGATCTTGTGCAGCAGGGACAGCTGGGGTGGGCCGTGCAGGTGTGGGCCTTAGTACAGTAAGAGCTACCACCTTAGGCCTTAGGACAGTGGTGCCTGCTGCCTTGACTGAAGATGAGCATCGTGGGCTCTAGGTCCACAGCATGGAGCCTTGAAGGGCTTGGAGGTGAATGGTGGGAGCAAGACTGGCCCAGAGGTAGCTGGTTCCCTACCTTGTGAGGCCTCTCCGGATAGTCAGGTGGCAAGCCTATTTCTGGGATGCCCTCACACCCAGGCCCACTCTTGTTGTAGTTGTGCTTTTTCAGCCTGGAAGGCCTCATGGTTTTCTGGAGCCATGGTGCACAGAGTGGGCTGTAGCCTGCCTGCTTCCTGGCCCCTTGAGTTTCTCAAATGTCGGCCCTGCTTCCTAGCAGAGCCTTATGGTGGGTTGTAATAAGGCCTCAGGCCCTCACCCCTTCCCTGGTTGTTTGGCTCTAGGAGGGAGGCCGACAGGCTGGACTGCTAGCTCTCTCTGCTCACCGGGGACCCCTGAGGGATAGAGGATCTCTTTGCAGAAATCAGTTGGCTTCAGGGTCATCGGTTACCTTGAAGTAAGGGGTGGGGTCATCTCTGCAGTAACAGAGAGGCAAAGCATAGATCCAGGGGTGCTGAGCACGCACATGAGCCTGGCAGGTGACCAAAGTGATGGCTCTTAGCTGTCACCTCATTTAGTTCTCAACCTACCTTCAAAGAGAGTGACTGTTTCAAGCCTGCCCTTGTGGAAACTCAAGGACAGAGGCACAGAATCTTGGCCACTGCTCCAGAGGTATGGGCATGAAGCCCCGGCAAGGACCAAGGACCTATCCCAGGACCCTTTTCAGACCTGCTTCCCCTGAGGAAGGCCCTTCAGTTGTGGGTCCCTGCAAGGTTACCTGGATGGCTGGGGTGTGCCTGCGAGACACAGGCTCCCTCAGGAGTTCCAAGAGGGTAGGAGGTCACCTACAATCTGACTCCTTGACCCAAGGAGTCATTTTGAGTCCAACTGAGCCATCGTGGCCTGCAGCAGAGTGACCTCTGGTGCTTCTGGGTAATGGCCTCTGTCTCTGACATCAGGGACATGAAGAGGGAACAATGCCGTCTTCCTCTGTACTGCCCCTGTCTCTCCCTCTCTATGTGTCCTTGTCTCATCTCAGGCAGCACAAGGCCTGGTACATATAGAAACTTTAAATAGAGTCAAACAAGCTATCACCTAGCATAGTCGTTCCCAGCCTTCCTAATGCTGCGACCCTTTAATACCATTCCTCATGTTGTGGTGACCCCCTACCATAAAAATTATTTTTGTTGCTACTTCATAACTCTAAATTTTTCTGATGTTATGAATTGTAATGCAAATCTCTGCTATGTAGAATATCTGATATCTGATCCCCAATGGGGTCATGGCCCACAGACTGAGAACCGGTGCTCTAGGACAAGGCCCAGCAGAAGCCTCAGTAGCTTATAGGCAGGCCTGTCCCCCCGGATTGTCCTGCATGGAGCCTGCCAGGCCCATGTAATCTTTCCAGGTATATTTAGAAGAGGTCGGGCGGCCTTTAAAATACCCACTTTTTTTTTTTTTAAGCCAGCTTCTGCCTCCGAGAAGGCGGATTTTATTAGCCAATTCCCTCCCTTTTCGGAAGCACAGAGGCAGTGAAGCAGGCCTTCCGATTCGCCTCGCTGATAGATCCTGAGCCCTCCTTAGAAATAACTCCAGCTTCACAGAGACACAGAATGCATCTTCAGTCCTCCTGTCCCCAGGGAACACCTGCACAGTGACAGCTTCTTCTTCTTCTTCTGCCTGTTGCCGTGGGGACAGCCTAAATAGACATGCCAGCCTCCTTTTCATGTGCAAGTATCGAGTGCTTACTGTATGCAGGCTTGGGGGACATGTGTTGGGGGAAGGGAATGACTGCCCAGGGTTCCCTGAGATACATGTGGAAGGATGGGGCAGGGACAGGACTGGTGCACTCTGAGATCAGGATACCTTGAGGGGTCAGTGGATGGTTGGTCCCCAAACTTATGAACCCAGGAACTCAGTGTTCCTTTTTATGGCTAAAGCTCTTCACAGATATGATTTGGGGATGGTACTATAGATGTGTCTGAAATTCAAGAACAAGCCATTGTTTAGAAGAGATACCCGCCCCACCCCCAATAGACACATCATACCAAATGCACATACACATAACGCTCATGTGGACACAGTCATTGGAAGACATGCCAGTGAAGCTGCAGAGAGCACCCTCCCCTAGGGCCTGTGGGGGAGCATGCTTCTGCCCACACCTCGATCTCAGATCAGGTCTTAGTATCCAAGGCAAAAATGTCTTGTTTTACACAGTGGGGTTGTGGGAAATTGTGAGCTAATTGCAAGAAACAGTGGCAGCATCCACAAATGATGGAGGGATCCTAAGAGTCATGAGCTCCAGCCTACCCCCTGTGTGTGTGTGAAAGAGAAAGTGTATGTGTGTGTGTGTGTGTGTGTGTGTGTGTGTGTGTGTGTGTGTGTGTGTGTGTGTGTTATGAGTGTGTAGGAATGTGTGTATGGTATGTATATGTGTGTGGCATATGTATATGTGTCCATATGTGTGAGGGTGTGTGTGGCATATGTTTGTGATGTGTGTGTATATATGTGATGTGTTCTGTGTTCTGTCAGTGTTCACATGCACGATCTGGACAAACGGCTCCTGGATCGGGTTAGGAATTGATTCATCTCTTCCGCACCTCCTGAAGGTCCTGGTGGGCCCGATGCTTTATCGTCGTGAAGACAAAAGTGTGACTTCCTGGTAGGGAGGTGGAATCCCACAGGAGTGACCGCTTGAGTTGGGGCTTCAGGCAGAAGCTGGTTTTCTCATCAAGTTGGGTTGGGTTGGGAAATCCAGAAAAATCTCAACATCCCTTCCCACACAAATTCAGCCTCCTTTCAAATCAAGGGCACATAACTGTTATTGGCCTGCAAGAGGGTTTCACACGGAATGCAGATGGCATTTTTCATTTTAATGGTGCAAGTTTACTTTTATGGCTGCCTTCTATTTGCAGAATGGCGCTGGCTCTATTTACAGCGTGATGGAAAGTGTCTTTTTCATAGTAAAGTGATGCGTGGACATGGTGAAGTCCCTGGTCACAGTGGGGGTGGGACTCATTGGAAGGACGTGCTAAATGTCTGGGCTCAGAATGGCCTGATCCGAGGTGGACAGAACAAAGGAGCCATGGTTTGATGTGGTAGGCAGTTGGTCTGTAGCTGTAGGCAGTAAGTGTGCTGGAAAGTTCTGGAGATGTGTGTTGAGGTCAACATGGCATGAGGAGGTTTGCTCCAGCCATAGGAGGCTTGCAGGGTAAGCTGATGCCAAAGGTACCTCCAAAGGTACTCTCCAAGGGAGAGTAATGTGTAAGGCCTCGATCAGTGCCTTTTTGTATAGAAAGGTGCTCATGTCCTGGGGCTGTGGTGACAAACAGGCACAATCTGGGCAGCTTTAAAAGTTCGCTTACCTTCTTGTAGGGTGGAGGTCAGACATCTAAAATTAAAGTGTCAGTAGCGTGGGTCCTTCTAGAGGACCAGTGCAAAGCTGTTGTAGGCCTCTGTCAGCAGCCACACACATCTTCCTAGCTCATGGCTGCGTTGCTACCATCTCCATCCTTTATTTCCATGGCAAGGGCATCTGTTATGGCTCTTAATACCCACTCAATCTATATTGGTCTCATCTCTAGATGCTATAATGTATTACAGATAGGAATGGATCCCAGGGTTCAGTGGATACATCTTTGGGCCAACTCTTCAGCCTATTACCATGTGGGAATAGGGAGAAATTCTGCCTGTTGCTCTGGCCTCTCTCCTCCGGGGCCCTAGGAATACATGGTGGCCACTTTTCACCATAGGAGATGGAAGGCTGTCATCCATCCATGCCAGGTGGGGACTTCAACGTGCATGGCCTGGTTGGCACTAGTGCCCTCTAAGTCTGATCCTGCTCTCAGTCCCCTGCCATTCTCTTGTCACCAGTTAGGTCATTTCTGTACAGTCGGGCCTGCTGAACTGACTGCCTTATGCATGGCTGCGGGACAGTGCCTGTGGGAGCCTGGGAGCCCCAGGGCCCGGAAGCACGGGAGCCCATATCCATTTGGAAGCCTGTTTTTCCATTTCCTGTTTTCTTTTTCTTTTTCAAATCAAATTGCAAAAAGCATCCTGACATTTGTATCCTGCTTCCCTAAAGGCATTTCTGACTCCAATTGGACGAGACTGTGGCCAATTTAGGAGTTACTTGGTGTGTTATTAAAAATGTGTTCCTAATGCTTATTCTCTTTATTTGTGATTTATTCGTCATTCATTAATTCTCATTAATTGAAAGTGAGATAGTTCTCTTTTCCATTAAGCTCACAGCCTGGCAGTGAGAACAAAGCATTTGGTTGTGTGTGAGTTATTCCCCATCCTCCTAAGAGGGTCTGTGAGTCGGGAAAGAGGAGGTGGCTCCTGCAGTCCACAGTGGGTTTCCAGAGTGACACTGCCATCCACTATCCACCAGGGCTCTGGAAGTAGTGGATAGTACGTAGGGTTCTGAATTGGGCCATCCGTGCCATGATCTACCCTTCCTAGTCATGAGACCCCATCCCTCTTTTCTGCATCTCCTGGTTTCCTTTTCCTGTTGCGGTTATTAAATACTCTGACAAAAGCAATTTAATGGAGGGGGGGGGGGAAGAAGGTTTGACTATCCCAGAATTCCAAGCTATATTCCAGTATGTTCAAAGTCAGCAGAGAGCAATGAGTGGATGCCTGCTGGTGTTCAACAACCCCTCTACACTTTTACAGCCCAAGATCATCGAGCCTAGAGAGTAGTGCTGCCCATGGTGTATGGGTCATCCCACATCAATCAATGTCTTTAATATAATCAGTCACAGATACTTTAAGGGGCTCTTTTTTTTTCCAGGTGATTCTAGATTGTGTCAGGTTGGCAGTTGAAACTGCATCATACTGTTGCACTTGACCCCCAGGGTTTGCAGAGGGGTGGAAGACTGAGTGGTAGAGTGAAGAGCATTACTCAGCGAGGACGCTGATAGTCAATACTGTTGTCTTGAACTGTTATGGGGAGAACAGGCAATGGAGTATTCTATCCACCATGATATTTACTGTTGGGCACCGGGCCTGAGGGTCCTCAGAGCTGGCTAGAGTGGAGGGAGTGGTTTACAGGAAGGTTGGTTCCTCCACTTGCAGCTGTAGGAGTTATGATGTCCTTCTGGAACCTCGGTAGAAGTAAATAGCACGAGGACAGTGGGTGCCAGGGCATGTCCATAACCTGTGTCGCATGGAACCTGTCTGTCTGTGGCCCTCTTCCTGAGTGGTCTCCTTGCTAGATTCCAGCCTGGGTATCTGATTCACATCACTGCTGACCTTGTAATAAGGTGGGGCTTTGGACCTGGTTGTCCCAAGGATATTGAATAAAGTGTACAGACTGAAGGATGACAGCTGTGGCCCAAAGCCCCTCGTTTTACAGAGGATTACAGGGGACAAAGTAGCTTGTCCAGGTCACATAGGTCCCAAGTTAGTGGTGCTGGCGGATGTAAGGAGGAAACGACCGATGCAGTAGGTGGGCTGTTTGGGCTAAGGGGCACATGTGATAGTGACTTGACAAGGTGGCTGGATTAGCCTGGAGTTTTCACAGCTGACCCTGATGGATATTGTTTCAGAGATATTCATCTGGCCCAGTCTACCAGTACATCAAGAGGCTATTGGTCCTAGTTAGTTAAAGCTGTGTCTCTGGGTTCTAGCCCCTGTTGGGCACTTTCTAGTGCCTGCTGCACTAGAGAGTTAACTGGTGGAGTAACTATGATTAGCTAGTTGGGATCCTGCCCAGATGTGTCCTGGAATCCTGTGACCTTTCTTTCTTTTCAGTAAAATAAAGTGCTCCTGAAATGTTATTTCTTTTTCCTGGCTTATTGCATTGGCTGAGGCTTTCAGAATGACTGAGTAGCCATTAGATTATGAAGGTGGTGGTGGTGGCTCAGTGGGCAGTGCCTGTGTCTCATAAGATCTAGTCCATGTTGGCTACTACTGTAGTTGGTTTTGGAGCTTGTCTCTACCCCTAGCCCCTCCTCTCTCTCCATCTCTGTCTCTGTCTCCCTCCCTCCCTCCCTCCCTCCCTCCCTCCCTCCCTCCCTCCCTCCCCTCATCTCTCTCACACACACACCCCACACATCTTAACTGCTTGGATCAGTATTTATGACTCCCCTGCACATGAGCATCACAATGGGCCATGTTGTCTAAGACTTTCTGTCTTTGGCCCACACTTAACAGTACTCTAGTTGATTTGGGTATTATTTTTTAAGTCTTATCTAAGCCTTATTTCTACTAGCCATTGTTTCCTAAGAGGCCAGTTGAAAATGGCAGAAAACAAAAGCCTCCCTGTGTGGTGCCAGGCCTCTGAGCTGTGCTCTTTCTGCCTGTAGAACAATGCAGGTATAGAACAGTGCAGGTAATGCAGGTATACTCGCATGCGCGGGGCCAGAGAGCTTCACAGAGCCGATCCATCTTAGACCATAGACCAGGCTCAGGGAGTATCCAGAAAACCCTGGCTGGCCTCTTGGTATCTGTGTGAGAGTTGAGGACCAGAGGGGACCTTGGGGGGTGCATATATGATATGCTCCCAGCATTAAGCACATACTTGTGAGCTGGCACATAGGTGGTTCCATGTGTATACACATGCCTTTGGAGGCTGTGCCATGGAGGAGAGTCAGAGCCCCAATTCCCAGCTAGCAGTTGCTGTTCTGTTAAGGATTGGTTGTGGTGATGTCCCCCTGGATATTCAGCTCTCCTGTTTGATCAGCTGTCCTGTATCTACATCAGCCATCTTTGCAGCCTTGGCATGGCATCCAGAGGCCTCTGCAGTGGGTGGAGTATAGACAGATGGGTGAGTAGATACATGAAAGGGTAGATGGATGGATGGATAAGATGGTTGGGTGGGCGGGTAGGCATATGTAAAGATGACCGATGGGTGGGTGAGTAGATAAGTGGGTGGGTAGGTGGGTGAGTGGGTGTGTGGGTGGATGGATGGATGGGTATAAGAATTCGAGTGGATGGAGCCCTCAGTGCAGAGCTGTAGCTGTCATGCTTGTATATTCTGTCTTGCCTTTGAGACCCGAGAGATGGTGGGCAGGTGGAGTGGAGCTTGCTGCTCCCCACATTGTTTTTTTTTGTTTTTTGTTTTTTTTTTTTGTCTGCCCAGAGTAGCCCTTGTGACTCCCCTACCCCATGTGACTATAGTGGTCCATCTCACTCCCGAGGGTCCCCGTAACACCTTCTGTTACTGGCGTCCACTGGTAGCACAGCCCTCATCGGGTAAATCTGGGAATCAGCTCTCCCAGGAGTCCTGTGAGCCTCAAGAGCCCCGAGTTTCACTTTGGACTTAACAATGAGCATGGCTGCATTGTCCAGCTCACTGCCTAGAGCCTTCAAGGCCTAGTGGAGGCTGCAAGTGGTAGGAAGATTTCTTTTCATCTTCATAGCGTGGTGCAGCTACAGGAACTGAGGAAGCTCTGTCACCTCCACCTTGGCTATGACTATCATGGGTACCTTACACCTTGCTTCCCTTCTTCCCCTGGGTGGATGTAATTCCAGCCCATGAATACACTAGAGTGGTCCAGAAGCAGATGCATCCCCTAGTGGCTGAGCTGAAAAAGTCTGAAGACATCGTCCTGTGTGTTGGATAAGTTGTCACACTCTTCCAGTGGCTCAGCAAGTCTTACTAGGCATCTTTCTGGACCCAGCTTAGTCTGGATAGGGCCTATGGCTGCAGTGTCCCACATACCATGGAGCTCCCGGAACTGGACAGGGATTGAGAAGACTGTAGGGACAACTTCTGAACCATGGCGAAAGAATAGCCACAAATGTCAGTATAAGGTTGAAGCCTGGGAGCAGGGTTGCTCAGTACCTGGTGGGGTGGATGTGGGGTGTCAGGCTCCCACCAGCCATGGCGGTCCACACATGCTGTTTAATTAGTGCCTATGTGGGGCCACTCAAATATTACTGTGCTCTAATCCTCTCAGATTGAGATTTTTTTTTTTTGTCAACTATGGCTGAGTTACAAGCTGAATAAATTAAAACTTCTCGTACATGAGATCTTGTATCCATATTAAGTGGCGAGATTATGCAAAAAAAATCATTAAGTATGATAATGCATCTCTGGGCGTGATTTGTAGTAGGACATTCATTATCTCTCACTCGGTTCTGTTTAAGCTCTGTTACAAGGGAATTAGGGGTATTACTGCTTAAATCTTAACTTTTGTGTTACGCAGGCATGTTCCAAAGCTTTGAAACTTAGCTGAAAGCTGTGCCTGGATCTCACGGGTTTGGGGCAGGAGCAGTGCGTGGTGGTTTCAAGGCCAGGATCATCTGGAGAAATCGTGCCCACCAATGCCAGTAGTTTTCATATAATTAAAAGTACATTGCTTTCTTGAGAGTTAGATGGGGTTCTATCATGGAGCAGAGGAGAAGGGGAAAAGATGCTGTTTCCAAAACCTAGGGACCACTGTTTGTTCCTCATGACCCACCACCACCACCACCACCACCACCCGGACTTCAGGGCTCGGGGCCTCTGGGATGACAGAAGGATGAGTGGCCAGGAACCTCCCTTGTTGGACCTTGTTAACCTATATGCTCCTTAGGATCCATGCAACCTCTCTCTGGGATGCCCTCAGTTTCCCTTAAGCAAGGCACTTGGGGTTGGTGTATTTGTTAAGGTGGGGTGGATATGCCTGTATCGACTCGCTGTTCACAAGGCTACGGTTATCTTGAGGTAGTCTCCTGATGAGGTACATTGTATGAGTGTGGACAGACTTGCCATGCTGTGTGCCCACCATGAGCATCTTATTATGCAAAGCCATCTCTCCTCTGAGACTTTCCTGTGCCTAGGTCCCTGCCCTGAGACTTCTCTTTGGTCCACGTCTCCTCCCTGAGTCTTCCCCTCTCATTCCCCGACTGGCTGATGGGTGAAGGGCAGCTCCCATATACGGCTCCTCTCTACTTTGCTTTCCACTATTGCACCTGGTGGGTACCATTGCCCCTGTCCTCCTCGTTCCCCCCTGAAATCCTTTGTTCGGGTGGGGGCGCTTCCCAGTGACCGGCTGCAAAAAAAGGTGTGGGTGTGCAGGCCAAACTATGCCCTATGGGAGTGTAGAGCCTGCCATGGAGGAGGTGAGGTTGGGCAGATTGGGGTGGGGGGTGGGGTGGGTGGAGCATCTCAGAGTTTGGCTCCCAGGTAGGACTCAGGCAAAGGGATCTTAGACATATAAGACTTAGAAGACTGAAGATGGATCACTTGGCCAGGCCAGGATGATTGAAGGTTTTCTGGAGAGAAGTGGGTGGAGAGAGAGAGAGAGAGAGAGAGAGAGAGAGAGAGAGAGAGAGAGGGGTGGGGGAGAGAGGGAGAGAGGGAGAGAGGGAGAGAGGGAGGGAGGGAGAACATGCTATGTGAATGGTGAGTGACTGGCCCCTGTGATGTGCAGGAACATGGAGCTCTATGGGGCAGGTGGTAGCAGGCCTGTGTCCAATGAAGGCCTCTGCTGGCCAAACTCCTCAGGCTCAGTGGGCCTGGCCTTGGTTCTGACAGTCTTCCACTGCCTGGCTGAGGCCCACCCACATTATGGAGGGCCATCTGCCTTGCCTGTGTGAAGCTAACTGATTCGAATGTATTCTCATTCATAAAAACATCCTTACAAAAACATCGGAACAATGGCCGAATGAATACCTGAACACTATGGTTTGGCTGATTGAGGCATAAACTCCTCATCCTGTTTTGAGAGGGCAGCGGTGAGGTGCTAGCAGTGTGAAAGCCCCTCATGTCAAGGCATGGAGGCATGAAGTTTGCAACAGCCCCTCTGAGTGCCAGCACTGGGAGACTGCCCATGCTGGAGCCTGGCAGTGGCCTTGTTCTCCAACAGCTGCGTGATATGTCACTCAGGCCAACAGGATGTCCTGAGCTGTTGGGGTCCATGGTGACAGGCTCCTCTCTCAACCATCTCGTGCTCCCAGCATGGGTTTCTCACACCTGCCGACTCGGCAGACATTAAGCCATGATCTAGCATTTCACTGCAGCATGGAGAGGAAGGCCAGGTACAGACTAGGGCTCCAGGCAGAGGCTACCGTGCTGCAGACGTAGGTCCCATCCTGGCCTCCTCCTCTACGTAGAGCTGGCTTGCTGGGAACCAGGGCGTCCACACCTCTGTCTGGATCCATATTTGAATTACTGAGACACGAGAGATGCTTTTGTTATAAAGGATGACCTCAGACATGCCAAGTGAGGAAATGACACTAGAAGAAAGTGTAGAACACTGAGCCCTCTCAGCATAGTACCCTACCCCCAGAACCTGTGCTCCTCCCATCCAAAGCTCCTGGAATCACTCTTCCAGGAGTTATATGTGGGTCAAGAGTAAGGATGTGGTTAAAATACTGTCATGGTGATAACCCCGGGTCTTATCCCTTGCTTCCTTGGAGCTGAGCTTCCTTGGAGTTGGAGTCCCACTTTCTTGCCTATTTTGATCTCTCCTGAATGAGCCCTGTTCCGGGACCACCTTGTGCTAGCCATCCTTGCCCCTCTCTGTCATACAGAAGAGATGTGGGTGAGTCGCAGGGCACAAAGATAGAGGATCTATTACCTGTCTTATCTCAAGAACCTGGCCCAGCGGACAGGCCAGCCTGAACACTCCGCAGGGATGGCTCAGACTGGACACAGGTTTCGTGAGGTCCACGGCAAGGAAGGAGTCAATGTCCTTCTGACTCTTGAGTGGAGTTGGGTTGGGGCTGTTGCTCTGCACCCCATTATTTCTGGGGTGGCACGCAGACATAAAAGGGAAGTTCTGCTCTCATAGGCAGCTCCTGGTAGGACTCCCATATTCACCAGCACCGGATATGTTTTGGCTTTCTCTCTCTGTCTTTCAGGTGGTTCACTCTTCTTTGGTGCTGTTGATACATATGGCAGAAGTATTCTTTCATCTGGAAATTGTGGGCTTCCTAGGAATGGAATTGCATCTCTGTCTCAGAGGCCCAAGGAGCAACTTCCCCTGAGAAGAGATAGGCACCACTATTTTTAGACACTATTGCAGCCCCTAAGCCCTCTGCTTGGGAGAAAGGAGGTGCCGTGCTCAGGATGCAGGGCACCAGCCACTGTGCACTAGAGTAAGGAGGCCCCGAGACCCAGAACACAGACCACCAGCTGCCTTCCAGATGGGACCTTCTGCCTACATTCCCTTCTGGTTTCTGCTTGTGGCTTACTTTCTGTCACTTGATTTTTCCCTGTTTGGCCCTGTTTTGTCTCGATGTTTCTGCCTGTGTTTGATTCCAATGAACACGAAGAAGCCAAGGATGAATGGACGGATGGTAGCACCCCCTGAAGCCTTCTGGCATCACGTCCTCTGTACCACTAGTTGTCACAGTCGGTTCCAACCCCACACTGTACTCCATGTGCAACCCAAAACAGTGATGGCAAACAGGATGTCACCTGTGGGTGGGGCACAACAGAGTCCCCACCTGCCTAAAATAGTCAACACAGATGCACCACTCCCATTGTAGATGTGTCTTCAAATTATCCATCCTCCCTGCTCTGTGTGTGTGGATGTGTGTGTGTGTGTGTGTGTGTGCGCGCACAAATGCGCAGTTGCACATGTGAACAACAACATGGAGGTCAGAAGGTTTGAATTTGGGTGTCTTCTTCAATGATCCTCTTATATACTGAGAGATGCCTTTCCCTAGGGCCCGAAGCTTGCAGATTTGCTGAGAAGGCTAGCAAGCCTTTGGGATCTGCCTGTTCCCACTTCCCCAGGACTGAGATTACAGGTGCATACTACCAGATTTCTATGTGGGTGCTGGGGATCCAGATTGAGGTGCCTTTCAGTGTGTGGCAAGCACTTCACTGACTGAGCCGCCTCCTCAGTCTCTATTTTCAGTGTTTTAAAGCATATGTATTAGTGTACATGTGGAAAAGCATTGGTGTAAGTCTTTTAAAGGCATCTTAAAGTATGTTTGTGTTCACGTGCTTGTGTTTGAACAGGTTTTACACCCAGAGCAGGTGACATTATTACTCTTACACAGTTCAAGACATGCCCAGCAACATGCCTTGGAAATGCCCCAACACTTGGTTGTGCTTTCAGGACGAGTTGCCTTCCAGGGAATGTGTGTCTTCTCTAGTCACCAGCCTTTCAGGTGTGCTAAATTCTGTGAGCCACTTAACCTGTCCCCGTGCTCAGAATGGCAGAAAAGACACACCTTTAATCAGAGACCCTGCTGCCCACGCCAGGCCAGTGCCTTAAGAGACTGCATTGTGCACAGGGCCTGCCACAGTCTTCTCCACGCTCTGTGAAGATCTGCTTCCTGGATCATCAACATGTTCCCCAGCAGTAGGGACTACAGGCATGGAAGCTGTTATTCCCACAATGCATTACTGGGGCTCAGCTTTTCAGCTGCCCCTCCCTAACCCCTGCAATAGGTGACATCAGGAGCAGTGGCAATCCCACTGAGTTGGGCAGAGGGCCAAGGTCTTTGAGATATCTCATGTGTAGCCAGGAGTCCTTATATAGGGCCCATGCCAGCTTTCAGACAGACCAGTGCATGTTGTTGCAGTGCTGGTGGTGTTCTGTGTACTTAGCCTTGTGGGTCAGGATCTGCAGTGGTCAGGGACAACACAGAGATGAGTCCTCCCTACTTAGCTTTATAAAAAGTCCTCTGTTCGGCGCTATGCTCTTGCCCAGCCTGCCCTGGCACCACGTGGAATGCTCCAAGTAGATGTCTGTCTATGCTCCTGGGCTCTGGTTCTATTGCTTCCGCTCACTGCACGATTGACCTTGGGTCAGGGCTGGTTCTTTGTTGTTTCTGATCCTTGCCATGAGTCTGTGAGTTATGAGAATCCCTTGGCAAATTGTTTGTTTAGCTTTGTCAACAGCCTAAGGGTAGTCTCTCTTTCCTCTCTTCTAATTTCCCCCAAGGAGGAGAACATGGGCAAGGTTGAGGGCACTAGAGAGGCTGGAGATCCCTCTGGGAGGGATGAATAGGAAAAACATTCGCTTGGAGTGAACGAGCTATCTGGACTTGGCTTAGAGTAACGATTCTTAGCTTGTGGGTTGTGACTCCTAGGGTCACATATAAGATATCCAGCATCTTAGATATTTACATTATGATTCATAGCAGTAGCAAAATTACAGGTATGAAGTAGCAACAGAATAATTTCATGGTTAAGGTCACCACAACATGAAGATCTGTATTAAAGAGCAGTAAACATTAGGAAGGTCGAGAATCGCTGTTTTATAGGATGTTTTCCTGTTAGTCCATGGGGTCACGATGATGCTGGTCATGGGTAAGATGATCGTGACAGTGCTTATGATTGTGGTGGTGATGATGTTGATGCTGCTGCTGCTGCTAATAATCATAGTGATGATTTTTGCTGTTGGTGATGGCAGGGATGATGATGATGCTCGTGATGCTTATGGTGATGGTGATTACAGCGGTGGTGCTGATGGCGATGAAAATTGTGTTGGTGGTTATATTGATAGTGATTGCGGTGGTTTCCATGTTGGTAATGATAGTGGTGGTGATTGTAATAGTGATGATGATTGTCATCACGACGGTCATCATGATGGTGATAGGATAGCATGGGTGATGGTGGTGATGATGGCAATGATAACATAGGTGGCAGTGGTGATGACGGTAACAATCATGATGATGGTGGCAATGATAGTGCCAGTATAGGTGATGGTGGTGGTAATCATGATGCCGGTGGCAGTGCCGGTGATGAGTATGATAGTATAGGTGATCATAGTGATGGTGGTGATACTCCTGATGATAACGGTGATGGTGGTGATAGAGCAGGCAATGGTGCCGATGATTATCATGATGCTGGTGGCGGTGTCGATGACGATGATACTGATACTAATGGTATCGTGGGTGATGGTGCTATGATGGTGTTGGTGGAGATAATTATGGAGATATGGGAGTGGCGAGGAGTGTGTTTTAATCTAGTGTACCCATCATCTCCTCTGTTCCTAAGAGCATTGCTAGGCAGAGAGGCAGGCATTTTACCTATGAGACATTTGAGGCTCGGGAGCTGATGTTTCTTTCCCCATGTGCAGAGCCAGGAGATGGAACTTGAGCATGGCTAGTTCCAAAATCAGGCTCCTGCCTTTCTCACCCCAAACCACACAGGGCTAGGTGATCAGGTAACTGGAGGGTCACCAGCATCCCCAGGTTGCTATCTGGGGGGGGGGGGGATAGAGGTGGTGCTAATTTGGGGATGTAAGTATTCATAAGGTTAGACTCTTGGAGCCCAGGGTCCAGGAAGGGTTCTCTGTTCACAGTTCTCCACAGCATGGAGGGAAGCCCTTTCTCCCTGGTGGAACATGAGTTTTGCATACTTAGGGCAGGGGAGTGGTGGTGGAAGGCGTGGGCAGGAACAACACGATGACTCAGCCCAGCCAGCCTGATGAGTCAGCCCAAGGTCAGATCTTAAGGACTCTTGGTTCTTGTGTGATGGCACGTGTGCCCTCCTTGGGGACCGCCTTGAGTGTCAGCTTCAAGGGTTCTTCCCTGTTCTACTTTCATGATAGCACTGGAGCCCCGCAGACCAAAACCTTTGAAAACATTAGGAACCCTCAACTTGAGAACTGTCTCACCGGGACAAAGAGAGCCGGAGAGGTAAAGACAGATGCCTTGGGAAGGACAGTGGGAGATTAGGTACGTTCCACGTGCAGTTTGAATCCATCTCAGGATTCATCCAGGAAGATACACCGTGTACCTAGGGCATAGCTGGTATGTTAGGGACTGAAGCATGTGCTTTCTCTCAGCAGGTGGTGGTGGTCCAGCACCTCTCTGAGTGTGTGGGCACATGCACATTCATAACAAAGCATATCAAGAAGAGATGCTGAGTGTGTGCCACGAAGCTCACAGCAGCTGCTAGGATGGTGGGATTGTGGTATACTTTGTTCACTCTCTTCTTTGAGGCTCCTCTTTGTGTACAGAGCTGAAGTTGGCTATCAGGCATGGCAGGACACTGTAAAGAGGCACACTGGCTCGTGCTCTTTGTGATAGAGCCAGCTCTCCCCTTACAAGGAGTAGTGACAGTCATGTCATAACCGTTCCGGTTCCCTCGGCCCAGCTCTTGTGAGTGGGACGAACACAGTGGAGACCGGGGCTGTAGAGTATGGAGACATGCAATGCTGCGGTCATTGCCCTAGAGTGTCCTCAGTGCCATGGGGTGGATGCATCCCAGGCTCTGAATCATGAGGAGAAAACTGGATCTTCATCCTGTGTGGTCCTTTGTCTGACCCTAGAGGTGAGGTTGATTCTGCCCTATCACAGAAAGGCAGATGCAACATGGTCCTCAGCCTACAGAAGGTCACCGGGGTCCAGGTTGCATGTACTTCTGTGTGGCCCATAGGCTGTAGTCAGTGCATCAAAAGAAAAGAAAACGTCAGTTCTTAGTAACAAAAGTAATAATAAAACTCCTGTGTCTCAGTTGCACCCTTCTCTGACCATCCCAGACATCCCAGGGAGGGAAAGCCCGTCCTTAGGCTGGGCCCTGGGAAGAGTAATCCCAAGGCTCCAAGGGACCTGGGGTGGGCAGGATATGGAAGGACTTGCCACACCTGGGCAATTCACAGCTCGGGCCTTGGGGGCAGCCCTTCCATTGCAGGGAACGGTACACATTGTTTCCAGCAGGTAGAAGGTCCTGCTCAGCCCTGTTCAGGGGCTGTAGGACCTACATCATCTTCAAGCACTCTTGCCTACCATCATAGCTGACCTTTTCCACCCCATGCTCTAAAGTCAGTAAATGTCACAATGACTTTGAAAAAAAAAATCAGAAACCTCTCAGCATTGTTGTGAGGGGGGACATCATAGGCACCTTCACTCTGTCCTGCCTCTTCCTTCCATTCTTTCTTTCTCTGAGTATTTGTGAAGTTGAATGCTGTCCTAGAATACAGTTTTACAGTCGCCTTTCCCTACTAATCAGTACAAAAAAAGCAGTTAAATCATTCCCCCATGAGTCTCCCTAAGAAGGCCTATCTGTGCCCCTCTTATACAGCAAGGCTGACTGATGCCACTTCCTGTGACTACACTGGTTACTGGCTGTGCCGTGGCCCATTTGGAAGGAGCTCTGTTTAGGTTTCTTTCTAGCTTTTGGTGGCTCTAGACATCTCCCCCATTCACACAAAGCTGTCTTTTCTGTTGCTGGGTTCCATGTAAGTGGTACTAGATTAAGTATCTCCTAACTTGACCACATTCAGGCAACTGCTGTATTTGGACCTCAGTATATAAATTGGTGGAGGGTGAGAATGGTCCAACCCATGCACTGAGGCAGGGGGGGGGGGAGGGAGGGGGAGGAAATTTCTGGATGAGGGTGGAGCATCACAGGTTAGACTTGGAAATCAACTGAGTCTAAAAAGGGAGGCCTGCCTGGGACTATGGTTGGTGGCTACATGGGACTCCCAACTCTTCCTGAGAAGAAGGCCCCTCTGGTGACCCTGAAGACAAAGCTTGAGGTTTCCTCTGTAGCAGCACACTCATCGCTACCCTTAGTTACGTGTGTGTGTGTGTGTGTGTGTGTGTGTGTGTGTGTGTGTGTGTGTGTGTCTTTATGGAGCTCATGACCTCACCTACTGCCAGAGTTCATTGCTGAATGTGTGTCATCCCATTCTCACAGCACATCTATGTATGAATAAGTGCAGATGAAGGTGAACCTCAAGGTAATCAAACTAGCATCTGCCAAGGTCAAGGTCAGTCAGGTCTACAGGAGGGACTGGGGTTGTCCATACAGGGTAACTTGGGTCTTAGTGGAACGAGTGACTTTGCAAGTGGAGTCCACTCTCAGCGTAAGTCCTGCCTGCTGGCAGCTTTCTTTCACCAGCAAGTGCTTTGTGGAGAGGGAGGGGAAGGAATGAGGAAAACTTCCCAGCATGCAACCGCACTTCCCATCCTGGCTGGGAAGGCAGGGCTCAGCGCTTAGATCTTGCACTTTGGGGCTTTCCATGTATATGAGTGAAGCTCTGCTAACTGCTGCCAGCCAGGCCCTAGCATGTTTTCTCCGGTTCTTTCTCCTTTGTGTTGGCACACTGTGCTGGGGTACACCTCTCACAGTCAGCTTTTTCCCTGTTGTTACTTATTAGACTCTGCTCATTCAGTATTGTGAGTAGATAGCACTCAGCTCCAGTTCACATGACACTGCAGCTTCTGGAATTTCTCTCTCTCTCTCTCTCTCTCTCTCTCTCTCTCTCTCTCTCTCTCTCTCTCTCTCTGATTTGGAATTTGTTTTTGGGAATCTGTGATGATATGCCCAGCTGGATGGGGTTTCTAGTGGACACTGCCCTGGTCTTGTGGGTCAGAGATCCCCTACACAGTTATCTTCCTCCTCCTTTTTCACTGCGGTTCATAGAAGGCTGTGCTGTGGCCTACCCCTGTCTTGTGTTACCCAAGACTGTCAGAGATACTGTCTGTGCAGTGTCCTGATTGCATCAATGTGGGACAGACCTCTTGGGTTTCCTGGTAGAGCGTTTTGGGAGCCCTCTTCACTCCTCCCCTCTCTTTTCTCTCCCTCCCCTCTTCTGACTCACTCTACAGTAAACCATCTGCAAGAGTCTTCCATGGGTAGACACATTCCAGGCATTAGTTACATTACAAGTGGGAAGTTCCTCGCCCTAGAACAAGACAGAGTAAGCTGCCTCTATATGGAAGGAGGTGAGTGAAAGAGTCTACCCTGTGATGGAGCAAGGCAGAGGGGTGGGGGTACCTAAGACCCACATAGTGCCTAGCTTGAATGAAGCTTGCTTCTGAAGTGGGTTGTCTCTGGGAGACAATGAGCCGTGGGCCTTGGTCATCAGCTTGTTCTGCCCCGGATCCCTGGGGCTCTGAGTCAGTGTACAGTGTCCCCTGCTCAGTGACTCACTCTGGTAAAGTTGATCACATGCGTTACACTGCCCAGCACAGAACAATAATTACAGCTGTGTGAGTCAGAGCAAGGCTGTGGACCCGAGGCAGGCACCTGTGGTCAGCGGGTCACCACCTCCTGCCACTGTGGGGGGATGCATCACCAAAGCTCTGATGGAAGAGGTCACCCTTGATGGAAGTAGATGGGACTGCGCCTCTTCTGTGTGCCTGCTGTGATTAGAACGGCTCATGGAAGGCAGGGAGACTGGGAGCCACAGAGGGTAACAAGTCTATCACAGCTAAGTGTGCGCAAGGCACTTGCGATGGGCCTCCCCATCATGCCTTTACAGAGCAGGGTGTGAGGATGTCCCAGATACAGGCATCTCTGGGCTGTTTTCAGACTTGTTCCTGTTCAAGGTTTCCTGAGATTCCAGCCCGAGATCTGTGCCTCTTGAACCCCTTCTGGCCCATCGTAAGCTCTGATGTTTTGTTGTCCACTGCATAGGTATGCTGTAGGCCTGGGGCCATGAAAGCTTCCTTTACCCATAGCTCACATTCCTTCCTGGTGAGGGTCTTTTCCAGAACCCACAAAGATCTTGCGTGGGAGAAAGCCTGCCATGCTGTCTTTGTTCTGAATCAGGGTTACAGACCCCTTGGCCTTTGCTGAGGCATCAGCCGAGTCGTGCTTGGGGAGGGGCTGTGGAACCCTTGCTTACAGGTGTGAAAGGCAGCGTGCAAACTTGGTTCAGGGGCCCAGCTTTGTGGGTAAGGTCAAGACTCACAGGTTGTAAAGGTCAGGCTTGGCCTGACCTCCCCTGACCCCCACCCTACCCTCTACTGTGTGAAGTCTCATCTGACCTTTCTCCTCACTGAGGTTCACTGTGGTCTGCCCACACTGGCTTCTCTGGATGCCCTGACACTTAGCCTGGCTATGCTTTGAGATCACCTCTCCCCTGCCGTACCTCCTTCCAGTGGCTACAGCCTGTTGGGCATAGAGAGCAGGCCTCTGTACACAGGACATAAGACACGTGGAGGGGGCCTCTTGTGCGTGTGACACAGTACATGCGCATCAAGCCACTGGCCACAGGACATTGGAGTGCTCTGTGTACGAGCTAGCTAATGGGCAGAGTGGCCTCTCTACAGCCCTTGCTGCTTGCAGGCTTTCGGATGTGAGGAATATTCCTGAAGTCTTCCTTCGAGCAACTTAGCCCAAGGGTGACAAGGGGGGCTCCCTGTACAGATCCAGAGAGGAGTGGCAAGGGAAGAATCAGGCTCTCACACACGTTGGCCTACCCAGTAGAAAAGCCTCACGGCGACTGAGGACCAAATACAAGAGGAAGTGGGTGGCAGCACCAGAGTCTCCTCTGAGAAACATTTTCTTAGGACCCTACATAGGTCATGAGGCTTGGATCCTCAAGAGCCGTTGTGGTTTACAGACGAGGGGCCTACCGCTCTTGGCTGCTAAACTAACGACACGTGGGGCGGCTAGTCATCAAAAGCCGTTCCGGAGTCCAGGCTACCTGTTTGTGGCTTCACGTTTCTCTGCGCCTCCGTTTCCCGACGTAAAGGAAATAGAATGTTTTCTCCTGCACACAGCAAATGTTGGGTTGTGGTGGATGCTGAGGCAGCGCTGGGAACTCTGGCATCCAGCTTTCCATCATTTGCTGGAGCCTCCCAGGCTTTCAATGGTGGCTCTGCCAGCAACACCTAGCCCTGTGGAATGGGACTTTTAAATCCTTGGGTCCATTGTGAGGACTGTTCCTGGAAAACAGAAGGTCTGAACATCCTTAGTACTTTGCCAGTTCCGTTCCCATTGTGTAACTCTAGATCTTTTCTAGGTAGCCACATTTGACACCGATCCCAATTTTGGGGGGATGGGGGAGGGGGGCTGTTTGGAAGCTGCCTATGCTGGTGGCCAGGGTGAGGTGATGCCGGGAGGTGGCCCCCTGCCTTGTGGAAGAGGCTGCTTTCTCCCTCCTGCTGTGGAGGCCAGGCCAGCTGAGCAGCATCAGGCATCTGTTTGCCCCTTGCGTTAACGATTTGTAATCTTTATGGGAACAAATCCCTGGGCCAAAAACAGGCTTGACTTACAGTGCACTCTCACATGAGCATATTGTTGCTTATTTGCATCTTAATGTGTAATCAAAAGCAAAGAGTATAAAATTCACGGCAGGCCAATCATGTTTTACAGTCCGTGTAAATCTTGGGAAACTTGAAGGGGATTAAATCGCACACTGCCTTCCAGCTAGCACTGTTGGTTGCAGTGTGTGCCTGGTTCACAGGATGTCACCTGTAGCTTTGCCATTAGCCAGGTCCCAAGCATGGGCAGTGTCTTTCCAGGCTACTTGAGCAACAGGCTCTTGGTGCAGATCTCAGAGTGCTGTCATGCAACAGGAAGGTATCATACGCCCTATGTCTACCATGCCCCTGTCTCTGGGTCCCTGCTGTCTGCACCCCTGACTGACGGGCCCCTGCCTCTCTCCTCTGCCTGCCCTGAGAGCTTCTCCTGGACACAGCATCTCATGTTGTTCCCAGGTCCGCAGGTCCCTTAACCTATGCACTTCAAGATTTGGGAGTGCGTTGTTAGCTCTTGTAGCCAAGTCAGTGTACAAAGGATAGCTACAGTGAGCTCAAAGTGAGATAGCGGCCTTATGCAGCCAGATCCGTCACTCCTCGCTGGCTTCCCACCATGAACATCGTTCTAAAATTATTTTTGAGAATTTCGTACATGAATACTTTATTTCTACCTCTTCCTCTCCCCTGAAATCCTCACATTTCCCCCATTCCCTCTCAAATTCATGACCTCTTCATTTATTATTGTTATGCACAAACACACACATATGTATATATTTACATACATACATATACACACACAATACACACACACACACAACCCACTGAGCCCATTTAGTTTTGTTCATATGTGTATGTGTTTAGGGCTGATTGCTCATCCCTGGAGAAAACTGATTCCTCTCCTAGCAGCCATTACTTGACTACACTCTTCATCTACCGCTGGGTCTTATGAGATTTCTCGCTTCCACACTGTCATGCTAAGGTGTATTGCCATTGTGCAGGTCTTGTTTTGGCAACCATACTGTTGAGACTGCATTGTTGGAATGTCCCTGTCATATATCGAAGACACTGTCTCATAACCTAATTCCAGGTCTCTGGTTCTTACATCTTTTCCTCCACACTAAGGAATTCTTGTGAGAGTACAGCCACGGAGGAAGGGAGAAAGTAGCCCTTTCTGATGTGCGTCTTGTTGGGCTCACGGAGGAACTCCACTCATTTTAAACCGTTGCTGGGCTTGCTTCCTTTCAACACAATGACACAGGCCTTGATATACATGTGTGCACTTATACATGTCTACATGCAATTACACATTCTCCATAGATAGCCATATTGAGGAGACCGACTTGCCCCCCCCCCCATTTGCTGGAGAACTTGTTTCCAAAACTGAGTGTCCTCATGCCATCTACTGAGTCCCAGGTAACTAACAGAGGACTCCAGGGCAGAGGAGCAGTTGGCCGCCTCTGGTCCCTCAGCTATGCTAAGGGAAATCTGGCAAGACAGAAGCCAGAGCATGGATCTGGACACCAGGCTTCCTCTGCACCCATGTTTCATGAGATCACTCACTTGCTGCTATGCTTTTAGGTCGACAAACCTGAGACCCTGTGCACTCCAGCAACCCGGGGCTGGCTGTCTTTCCGTCAACAAATACTGAGTGGGCTAGTGGTGTTCACCC
The DNA here is from genome assembly GCF_964271855.1 of Acomys minous. Taxonomy (NCBI): domain Eukaryota; kingdom Metazoa; phylum Chordata; class Mammalia; order Rodentia; family Muridae; genus Acomys; species Acomys minous. Next base: position 15,071,932 of record NC_140493.1, on the reverse strand, counting down.
GAGCCCTCTGTGCCTGAGGATGCACACAGTGTGTGGGATGTGGCAGATGTGGGAAAGCAGAATCCTGTGGTTACCACAGCAGCCATAGTCCCTTGTGACTTCTTGGGGAATGGAGGCATTGTACATGGATAGATCCCCAGTGTATGAGGGCCTCATGAAGAAATCTCGCACTATCTATGGGTGGGGCCCTGTGAGTGAAGGTATGGCCTTTTAAAGAAGATACATGGATGCGTGCCTAACTTGGGGGAATCACAGAATTTTAAATATCCGCCTTATGGCTAACAAGCAAAAGCACCAATGCAATTCTGGGAAGTTTATATTAAAAACCATGTGTCTCCTAGATGCCCCTGAAGTTGGAGGCCCGACTGCACCACCTCAGGCCAGGCTATGGTGCATGGGGTGGGCAGGTGTGTGTGTGTGTGTGTGTGTGTGTGTGTGTGTGTGTGTGTGTGTGTGTGTGTGTTTCCCCAAGTGACACAGATGCCAGGAGGGAGATGAAGATGGTGATTAGAGCATGGAGTTGGCAAGTCTGCACACTGTACCCTGCTGGTGATGGCACCCAGGGAAATCCCTCGGTAGGAAAAGGAAAGAATGGCATGCCTGCCTGCAAGAGCCCCTGCAGATCCTGATGTTGGTGTCTGCCTCTGCTTATCTCAGCTGGCCCTGGGCTATACTTCATTGGCCTTGCTGACCTCATGAGTGGCTTCCATAGCTGTCTCTGAAGGCACTTGTGCCACTTTCTGGTTTCACTCAGTGCAGTTATAAATGAATCCTGTTAGTCATGCAGTGATACGACTTCAGTTTATAAGGACAGTCTCCCCAGCTGCTCCTGGGACCCTTTGCTCCCACAGGACACTTTATGAGACTTCTGGGATTCACTCTCGTGCTCCGTGCAGGAACTTCAAGGACATAGTCAGACATGCCTCAGTACTGCAATGCCCGTTCGTCATTTTGAACCCTAGAGACAGGCTTGGGACAGGGGGACAGGTATCTGTGAATCACTGGGATCGCTGGGCACTGAGGGTTGAAATAGATCAAGAGTAAAGAGTCTGTCTAGAAGGAGTATCCTGTTGTCTGGGGCATCAGGCAGAGCAAGAAGTGAGGGCTATTGGCTCTTGTCAGAAAGATCAGTACTGTCATTATGATTTTTGTTTACGGCCCCTTGCAGTGGTCTGTGATGGACATCTCTGTTTCTTTTCCTGTTGCTGTGACAGACTACCCTGACAAAAGCAACTTGATGGAGAAAGGGCTTATTTTGGCTCACAATTCTAGAGGGTTGCAGTCTACCACAGCGAGAAAGGCATAGCAGTAGGCAGGGAAGGTGTGGGCACAGCAGGGTCAAGGGGCTGGGTGGTCACACCATCTGCACCCAGGAAACAGTGTGCACACTTCTTCTTTAACCTCCTGTAAGTCAAGCCTATTTTTTGGTCTTTTGAAACAGCGCAGTAGCTAGAGACCAAGTATTCAAACATGCCAGCCTGTGGGTGACATTTATGCACACAGACCACTGAAACAGTTTTCACGAATGCCTGTTCATTGTGTAACATTCCCTTGGTGTTCTACATTATCCATGGGTGCTTACGATGCTCCTGTTGCCAGGCGATCTGGGGAAGGCCTCTGCAGACAGAGGACTTGGGTGGCACAGGTGCTGGTGTTACAGGGCCAAGGAGATGTATGTGTTCTGGTAGAGCTTTTCCTCCTTTCCAGCTAAGTGTTCAGGGACTGATGGAAACACACCCAAAATAGGCCTGCATGTAGAGCTCCATTCAGATCAGAAGAAACTCTTAGGGACTCTAGTTGGCACCAAGCAGGATGGGAACACCTTGTTTGGGGGGAAGCATCCATGGATGTCTGATATCCCTGGACACCCACATCTCTTCCTCATCTCTAGTTAGGTGGCTGTTTACTTGGGCAAGAAACAAAAAGTTATAATCTTCTAGAAGTGTTGATTGCTGTGGTCACTCTCTATGGTTCTTCCTATAGATCCAGGGTATGGTGAGCCAAGTTATCCATTACCCTGAATAATAAGCCTGCATCCTGATCTATGGATGTGGCCCTACCTAGTGTTAGGAACTTTGCAGAGTGGCTTTTGGCAGAGGAGTTATATGGGGTCCTTTTCAAAAGGAGGTAGGAAGGTCCCAGGACAAAAAGGCAGGACAGACGCAAGGCGGGAGTTGAGTGAGGAAGCAGCAGCCCTTGGTGTCTCTCAGAGTTAGGAAAAGCAGGACACATATATTACCTGGACCTTCCTGAAGGAGCCAGACCCAACACCTTGGCTTAAGTTTGTAGAAACTCATTTCTGATTCAGCAACTTCAGATCTGTGAGGGAGGATCTGTCCTTCATGCTCCCTCCCACAGGCCCCATCTGTGGCCGCTTTCTGTGTAGCTATAGGAAGTGCACACACTATGGAGAGGGGGCATCTGTAAGTCTCTCACAGGTTCTTCCAGTCCAGCGACCTGTCACTGTCACCCTCATGCTGGCCCAGTGACTGGCGAGCTAAGAACAAAGGCTCAGTGTGAAGCAAGCTGCCCACAGAACATCTACTATAGCTGTGGCTCGTGAGGCTGTTTCATGGGAGCCTGGGGATGCAGATTTGACTTGTCTAGGAGTATTCAGCAGGATGCCTTCAGGTTCTACCTGAGGTCAGGGTCTCCTCCATCCCACAACATGCGTGGAGGCACAGGTCCCCATGGGTCCATTGCATCCTTATATGTGCTCCCTGGTGAGCAGCTTCTGTAGGCCCTGCATCATCCATATTAAGAGCCTTCCCTAGTGCTGTGACCTATACCTACCTACTTCTCAGATAGGCCATCAGTGGCAGGGCAGCTGGCAAACAGCAGACCCAACATATGAAGAGTATATTATTGCCTGGTGAGCCACCAGGTTGTGTGCAAAGGGAAGTAATGTTGGACACACTGGATTGTACCTCGAGAGAGGTGCTCTATACATTCATTCAGGGCTGTGGGCACAGCAGGCCTGGTGTGTTCATCCATGGAAGGTAGAGGATAACTATGGTTTCTAGATGCCTCTCTGTTGCATTCTTGTCCCCTGCAGGCCTTCCATGCCAGGGCCATCTTCACAGGATCAAAATACAGCAGTGCGGGCAGACACCATATATGCTCACACATCGTATTCAAGATACCACAATTACCTTTGAGGAATGGATGAGCTCGAAGCAGGCTGTTTACACAGTTTTGAAACAAGCGACCTCGTAAATACTTTATTGGAACGAGCTAAGGATTTAGTTGCTCATAAAGTTGGCCTGGAGAGCTCTGCCGGGCGTCAAGTAATGGGCTGGCTTAATGTCCGTCATTCCTAATCAGGCAGCTTGACACCCTCATGGGGGCTTGGAGGCCCTTGTAGCGGAGTGTGGAAGGATTCTTGCTGCTCGGCAGGGTGTCTCACAGTTCCTCTGGCCACCAGGGAACAAGCAGATGGCTAGTGTAGGGCATTGGGTGGCTAAGAGGGGGCCTCTGATTATCTCTATGTCATTGACTTCCCCCGCCCCATTATCACCGCCCCCCCCCCAGCAACCTGCAATGGGTAGTCATGGGTAAAAGTATCAGCTCTTTGTTGATTTTTTAAAAATATATTTTATTAATGTATTCATATTACCTCTCAATGGTTACCCCATCCCTTGTATCCTCTCATTCCTCCCTCCCTCCCTCCCATTTTCCCCTTACTCCCCTCCCCTATGACTGTGACTGAGGGGGAACCTCCTCCCCTTGTATATGCTCATAGGGTATCAAGTCTCTTCTTGGTAGCCTGCTATCCTTCCTCTGAGTGCCACCAGGCCTTGTTTGTTGATTTTTAAGAGCATGGTCTTTTCTGAGTCAAGAGTGTTGCCTCTTCTTCTTATAGAGGTAGCCAGGGGTCGCCAGCGATGTCAATGATTCTTTATCCAGAACTACCGTCTTGGCCATGAAGGTGCTGTAAGGGGATGTTTAGCGCCTGTGAGAAGGAGACGAGGCAACTCCAGGCTTGAGGCCCTGGCCAGGCAGGCTGATCAGGAGGAAGAAAGACATGGTCTCTGCTTCTGTCCCTTCCTATCTCCAGGTCACACCTGCCTTTGCTGGCATTTGCACAGGTATTTCTTCTCTGTGGCACCTGTCCCCAGGCTACATGCAGCAGTGTGGATTTTGGCCTGTACCCTTACATGCCTCAGTCATCACTGGAGCCAAAAATGGGGGTCCAAGGATCTAGAACTTTGTGTCTAGGTGGATCCATACCAGCCCTCCAGGCTCCATAGCACATATGTAACTGGACTCCAAGACATCCCTTCTACCTCCGGTTGACCTGAAGCTCCACCTTCTGCCTCCTTGCTGGCTACTGCAGGGACTGCGTGGTGAGTAGGAGGTGGTATGCCTCCTGTGGTTGCTGGTGCCTGTGAGCATTCCAGTCTAGGCCTTGGGAGCCTAGTAATTGGGAGTGCTAGTAAAGAAAGAGCTTAGAAGGAGTGAAGTGTTTGGGCCAAAATACAATTACCCCTTTATCCAGCAGCCTCGGCCTTGGCTGGCTGGGAAGTGGCCTCTGCTGAGGATCAGCCATCTAGGGAGCACCTGAAGTTTAGCCACGCCCCTGGCCAGTGGGGAGCAGGATAGTTTTTTCTTTTTCCTCTTCTGACTGGTGGGTGGCCCTGGGCTGTGAGCAGCAGGCAGTGATGAAAAACATGTCTGTGCCTTCACCGGTCCATGAGTAAACTGCCCATCTCTTCTCCTCACACTCCTGGCAGTGCCCAGGTTTGTGTTTGTGTCTACCTTTGTTGATCTGTCTGGTGACCCCACATGTTCTCCTGTGTTCCACAGCCCCCAGAATCTTCTCTACACCATCCCAGGCTCCAGACCTCATCTGCATCCCCAGCCTCATCCCTGTGAGGCCCTCATCATCATAGCTCTGTCTTGCCTGGAGCTTTCCTTCCCTTCCCACATGTATGCAAATCAATGCACATATTTTGACTTCATTATCTCAAAATGGCCCAGTTTGGAGTTGGACTTCTCTGATCCTCATGGGATCTGGAAGGTGGTTTGTAATCAGTTAGTTCTGCAGAAGCCGCCTCCTCAGAGAAGGAAGGGAACACTTTCCCTTATTCTCCTGTTTTTTTTTTTATTTTTTATTTTTTATTTTTTTTGCTGAGAACAATTTAATTTGATCTCCAAATGTGACTTGCAAAGCCTGTGCTTACTTTCTGCTGAGTGCTCTCAGCTCCATCGTGTGTCCTAAAGCTTGCAAGGGATGCTTGGCTTAGTCTCTAGGGGCAAGCCATTATCACATGGGTGTCTTTGGTCCTGCAGGGATGGAATCCTGTTCCCACATATGGTTCTTTATTTAGCTTCTATTTTAGAAACACTTACACCATCTTAGGCCCAACTTCAGGAAACATGGAGGCAACTGTGGAATAGCCTCTATGCTTGAGTACTTGGTGGCCAGCGGTTGCTGTCTGCCCATCTTTCCATCCATAAGCCCAAGCAGTCTTTTATCTCTGTCTCAAAGTGCCCACAAGCACTCTGAGGATTTTCCTCTTTACCTACTTATCCTTTCCATACACCCACTATATAAATCTATCCATCCATCCATTTTCCACTGAGTTGTCTACTTACCCAGATACCTGTTTCCCATTCACAAATTTATATATTCATCCATCCATATTTACTCACCCAGTTTCTTAATCTTCCATTTATCAATCCATTTTCCACCTGTCCATCAACTCACTCATGTACCTATCTATCCAGTCATCTTTCCATCCTTCTCTTCACCTACCCTTACTTTCATCCATCTACCAACCTATTTACTGAACCATCAACCCATCCATCCATCTACTTCCTATCCATCAATCCATCTCCTATCCACGTACTGGCTACCTACTCACCTATCCAGCCATCTACTACCCATTCGCCCTTTTATCCACCCCTCCATCCATCATCTGCTCACCTATCTGCCCATCCTCCTATTTGCCTACCCACTTATCCATCCATGCGTCCTTCATCCATGCATCCTTCACCCATGCATCCTATACTCACCTATGTTTTCTATGTTCCGTTGATGACAGCTGTTGAGAGCAGTGGTCCCTGAGGTGAGCTATCACACCCACCTGCATGATGGGATGACATCCAAACAAAATGACGATGGCTTTTAGGATTGGAAACTTCGGAAGCCCCACCTACTATTCTGTTCCATGTCTCACTGATCCAGAAATGAGAAGATTCTTGGCTGCAGAGACTGACACCTCACACATGGGATTAAGACCTGTACAGCCACTATGGCTGTGTCCTGTCACTTTGTGTTTTAAAAAATACATAGCACTTGTATTTTTTTTTTACTTTTATTGAATGTTTATGATTTACATGTCATATATCAAAATCCCTCTCCTTCCCCCAGTAAAATAAAACAGACAAACAAAAAATCTTGTCACAGAAGCTGTAATGTATCTCCAGTGTAGCCTTTTGTCCACACATGTTTACTTTCAAATGTTCATGGCTACGAGTCATGGGTCTGGTTGGAGGCCTACACTATTGTTACCGGATCCTCACTGGGACTGCTGTCGGATATCCCGTTGTTGCCGTGTGTCAAGGAGATTCTTAATCTTTGAATCTGCAGGTCTGGCCCCTTCATGTGTTCTAGCAGGTCATACATGGGGTAGATGTTGGGGTGAGGTCGACTCAGAGCCCTGGATCCTTGTCCTCAGGGTTCTTCTGCTCCCATGTCCTCAGGGCAGGGCCAGCTCTCCTGCTCCTGTGTCATCATGGCAGAGCCAGCTGTTATTGTGGCAGGGCCAGCTCTCCCGTGTCCTCAGGGCAGGGCCCACTCTCCCACTCCCATGTCATCATGGCAGAGCCAGCTGTTATCATGGCACGGCCCACTCTCCTGCTCCCCTGTACTTAGGACAGGGCCGAGCACTTGCATTTTTTGTTTTGTTTCACTGGGGGGATTATTTGATTATCTTGAGTGATTGAAGGTGGGGGAATCCAACAGTGGCCATATACATACTGAAGAGTAAGACAAATTTGTAGTTACTTAGTCTAAGAACCTGGAAGCCTCAGAGAACACATGATATAGCTTCTAAGCCTGAAAAGCTTCACCCTCCCTGGAGTGTGAAGTTGCTGAGTGTTCGCCCATGCCCGAGAGTGAATAAGCCAGGGTCTGATGTCCATAGCCAATGGTGACACTTGCAGGCCCTTGGCTGTCCCTTCCCTGGTTTCCACTCTTATTTTTCCCATATCCCCAGTCTATTGGACAGTCTCTCTACCAGCTGTTGATTCACATGCTAGCAGTCCCCGAGAATGTCCTCCCAGACCCATCAGGAACACGGCTTGCTAATGTCTAATCAAGTGGGCATTTGAGAGTAAACGTCATAGAACTCTTGTTAAAGAAAAACCAGTGGTGGCACTGATCATGACTTTGCAACATGAAAGGCGGGCCTTACCCTAATATAGTGACCAGTGGGGCTTACAGGATGAGAAAGTATCTGGACACTGAGAGGACCCTGGGTGGCTATCTGGTGGCTGAAGAAGGTCTTTGATGGACGTCAAGGATATGGGGAGCATGCACGAAATGGGTGTATTCAGCCAGTGTCTGTTGCTAACCTGAGGATGGGTATGTAAGCAAAAGGGGCTTATTCACCCCACATTCTTAGAGACTGACAATACAAAGATCGGTGACATCTGGTGAGCCTCGTGCCATTGCATCACAGTGGAAGCACATGCAATAGATCTTATAATGACGCCTAGAGTCAGAAAGGGATCGGAGGCCTGGTCTACTTCCTCTACATCAACTCACTTTCATGTGCAGCAACTGGAGTTTGATGAGAACTGCCTTAGTCCCGTTCGAGGGTACTTCCCCATGACCGACCCCTCCCCATGAAGGACATCCATTTTAAAACAACCACATTGGGAACCACTTCCCAACCCATGACCACTTGTAGATCAGAGCACACCCATCCCGGAGCAGTGGCTCAGTAGGGTGCTGTGCTGACACTGGACTGGGCATGCTGAGCCTGAAGCCTTGCTAAGAAAGTTCCGGGAGCCTACTGAGAGCTTGATGCTGAGGCTGAGGCTGTGGCTGTGGCCATGGCTTCATCATGGCTGTGGCTATCTAGAGCAGTGATTCTCAGCCTTCCTAATGCTGCGACCCTTTAATACAGTTCCTCATGTTGTGGTGACCCCTAACCATGAAGCCGTTTCATCGCTACCTCATAACTGTAATCTTGCTTTTGTTATGGGTCGCAATGTACATCTCAGATATGCAGGGTATTTGATATGCAACCCCTGTGAAAAGGGGTCTCGAGACCCATAGGTTGAGAACCACTGGCCTGGAGGGATAGTTCATCCATAGGACACTTTTGGAAGCAGACAAGAAAAGTTGGATAGATAGCACTGTTGGATCCATCCTGTGACCTGCCTAGCTGAGATGTATAGGTTCTCGGCTGATATGTCTTAAGCTGGGCAGTGGACAATTGTCTGTGCTGGAGTTTAGCTGCCTTACTGCCATCCTAGCAGCAGGTACCTTTGAGTGCCTCTGCACACTCTCCGCTCCATTCTTTGCCGTGCTCATTAACAGAAGGTCTCATCTCCAGACTGCTCTCCCAGTGCCTCCCTAATTACCCCAGCAGAAGGTGAGCCCAGCTCCATGGAGACACGTTCCGGAAGTTATGCGGAGTGGCCAAGGTGAGCTCAGACTGCAGCTGTCACCTTTGACCTTGAAGAAGCTCAGGTAGTACAGGAAAGGTTTCTTGTTTTTATTTATTAATGTGTGCGTGTATGTGTGTGTGTGTGTGTATGTATGTATGTATGTATGTATGTATGTATGTATGTATGTATGTATTTTACAGAGCCTCATCCACTTCCTGGCAGCCTGTTGCCTAGACCCCCAAAGTCTGCTATAAGCTAGTCATGGGCAGCAACCCACCGGATGTGGGTATGACTGGCTGTGCCTTTTGAGCGGTGATGTCTCAGCCAGGACTCCTAGGGCACAGGAGAAGGGAAATGGGCCGTTTGTTGCTAAGCACATGGCTGATGTGAAATTCTCAGGGCTCAGCGTATTTCCTGGAAAGCCAGAGACAGGTGTGAAGAAGGAATAGGCCAGCGGGCCCGTGCACGCCCCATTTAACCACATCGGATCCTGGCGCAGGCCCCACAAGGCATCCGCTGAGCTCCCCAGCATGTGCGCCACGGAGGCCATCTTCCTTCATGTCTTCGTGGATTTTTCCAATAGAGCTTATTCTTTCTTTGGAAAAGTTTGAGATTTATAGAGAGATTGTGGAAGTAGTTCAAAAAGCCCCAATGGGCCTCACACTGATTCCCTGGCCAGTAGTCAGCAGTGTGATACCCTGACCTTCGGGTGGCACATTTGTTACCTTGGAAGCAACAGCAGAGTGCCGTAACTTTCTAAGTTCGGAGTTCTCGTTCTTGTGGGTTCTGGCGTGCTTGTGGGTTTGGATCCCACTGAGATCACTACACAGCCTTTCCCCCACCCTGTCCTCTTGGCTCCCGGAAACTGTGAGCCTCCAAGACATCCTGTAGGCCGTGACCTTGACAATGAATTGTGAGGTATACTGATCAGAGCTTTGATAAAGTCTCCCCCTCGTTAGTCCACATCTAGAGTTCTCCCCCGCAGTTGGACTGGGGTGTCAGGGTTTTGACAGGAAGATGGTTGTCCCCATATTTGGTCAGTTTCCGTTGTCAGAATGAGTGATTTGGCTCGACTCCAGGCATGAGACCCTGTTTGCCAGGCTTCTCCACCCCAGGGAGTTGCTCTTTCCTATTTCCACAGTATGCTCTGTGTGGGGGATGTCATCACATACAGTGACAGGGGCGGTGATGCCAGGCTGGTGGGGCTGGGTGTCCACAGAGAATGTGGATTTCTACGTAGAAGGCATTATCCCGTCCCTGCGTTGATTGGTTCACTTATGGAGAGAAGTGTGGCATCGTGCATCTCAGATATCTAAGCTGTAAATCTGTGTGCTGTTTCCTTCCTTAGCTTTGGCTGTTGCAGCTCCTGGGTCCCTTGACACATTTCACCTGCTCGGTCTCCTGAACACCCCTTGACTTTGGGGATAACCAGGTCTCTAGGCTTCTCTTCCACATGTCCTGTCCTCATCCTACACACAAGGTTCGGGTTCCTTCTTTGTAAAGTGGCCCTGAAACCAGTGGCTTGGGATCCCTATGGCTGGTGGAGCGTCTTTGCCTCGCTGCCCTCTCAGCTGCCACAAGAAGGGGTCCATATGTATACGTGTGTGTGTGTGTGTGTGTGTGTGTGTGTGTGTGTGTGTGTGTGTGTGTGCAACTGCCTGTGTCCATATCGTGCTTACACTGCCCACTCTGATTCTAACCTGTCACCACCAGGACAATCTTGTCCCTTCTTGCCTATCTGCAACCTCCCACTCCTGTGCAGAAGGCTGCCTCCCACCGCTGCCTTTCGTGTATCCAACTGTGTCTTCAAGTATGCACACACAGGGGTGTCAGACCCATAGTGCGTCCCCATGGAAACAGCTTGGGGCAAGCTCTCAGTTTGCCCTCAGTCCCGCAGGCTCTTCTGGCTTCCACGGTTTCCTGCTTCATCATGGAGGCAGCTCTGTGCACCACTTGAGTCCTACTGTCCTCCTCAGCTGACTAAGTGATGCAGTCTGGCCACATCCACAGTGCTGGGCATCCCCATCGCAGTGCTATGCCAGAGTCTTACAGTCAGGCCCCATCCACCTTGCATTCCACTTCTTCCATCCTTCTGTCCTCCAAGCCTATGAGAACCACTCATTGTTTGGCCTTTTCTGCGGTTGTGTCCTATGAGGAATGTCATATGGTAGACTCCTGTGGTCTGTGGTTTTTCTCCACTGGCCAGCCTCACTCCTGGCTCCCCTTTGCCCTCTTGTGGGTCTACAGCTCTGCCCCTTTTACTATTAAACAGTGTTCCTCAGGAGGACTAAGCCTCAGGGTTTTTTGTTTTTGTTTTTGTTTTTTTATGCGCCCTGCCTGAGATCCTTCACCATGGTTCCACTGTGGAAAATTATGGGTAAATCTGCTCTAAGTATTTATATGCAGTATGGTGTGTGTGTGTGGAGGGGGTATGTGTGTATGTGTGTGTGTGTGTGTGTGTGTGTGTGTGTGTGTGTGTGTGTGTGTTTGTATGTATGTGTGTGTGCATTCAGAACTTTCCACATCAATTGGCTAAGTCCCTAGGGGCGTGGTCTTGTCTGGTAGGAGAGTCTCGCTTTGGCAAAGCTGACAACCTTCTTCCAAGCGGCTGCTCCATTCCGTGTTCCCAGCAGCTGCGGCCGAGGACTCCTTTGCTCCACGCTCTGGCTGGCGTTTGGTATTTGGGGAGGACTTGGAATTTTTCCATTTTCATCAGTCTGTGGTGGTTTGATGTTTCCTGGTGGCTTGTTTGCCACTTGGGGCGAGGTGTCTGTTGCAGTCTTTGTCTGCTGTCTTTGATCTGTCTCTCACCCTGGCATTTGAAAGATTTTTCTCGGTCTGTCTTGGACACACGTCATCATCAGCTTCGTGGCTTGTAGATATCATCCCCCTGTCTCAGCTGGTCTTTTCATTCCTCCTTACAGCATCTTTGCCGAGCAGATGTTTCCGTGTTAGCAAAGTCTAATTTGTCACATTTTCTTCTTTCAAGGATTTTGAATTTGGTGTTTTATCTAGAAACTTGTCACCAAATCCAATCTTGCATAGATTCTTTTTCTCTCCTGTGTTACTTCTAGATGTTTCACGTTAATGTGTTTTATATTTAGGTTTCTTACGCCTTTTGAATTATACTCTGTGAAAAGTATAAGGCATGTGTCTAGATTCGATGTTTTTTCTTTTTATATTTTTCTGTCACCGGGCTCATAGCTGCATGAGCCTGTGCTTGACACCCCTATTTCTCATGGTGGGAAGACCTTTTCCGAGGGGACTCTGGAGTTTGTCACTGTGAGCAGAACAGTCTGATTTCCCTTCCTGGGCGATTGGGGCTGCAGATCCCCCTTCATTTAATCTGCAGGACACACGTGGCCTGGAAGACCGGGTTTTCCACCAGCTAAGCATCCGTGCTGCTAGGAATATCTGAAGAAAGTTCAGCAAGGAGTCTGATAGAGCTTCTGTTCTCCTGAACCATCCAGGCCTCCTGTTTGTGGCCTCCCCAGAGGGTTTACAGCAGGTGTGATGCCCTGAAGGCAGTTTCTCAGCTGCTGGCCCCTGACTGCTTGTGCTGAGCAGATGTTGGCTCCAGGTACAGAAGCAGCCTCACCCACAGAAAAAATATGTGTCCAGGTGGGCAGGCACACCAGATAGGGGATACAGGCTGGACATGTACCCTGCAGGGCTACTGGTGGTTTTCCTGAAAACTCTTGTTTCAACCTTGAACATGACACGCTCCCATCATGGTGCTGAGAATAGGAGGCAGAGGGCAGACAGAGCAGCACTGAGACGGGGTAGGAGCAGAAGTGAAACTTTTCTGTGACCTGGGGACCCCAAGGCTACCCTCTACCCCCTTCACTCTGTGCTTATCCAGTATGGGGTGACATGAGGCACACTGAGCTGACTAGGATTCCACAAGCGTCCCTGCTGCTTAACACAGAGGCCATAGCAGGCAATAGGAGGAGAAGACAGGTGACTGGGTGCTGATGCAGACTCTTGGCCATAACAAGCCTGGGTGCCTGGGCCCCAGAGTCCCAGCTGGTACCTATGCCACAGGCTCCCAGGTGGATGGGCTTGCCTACATCCTTCCACTGCATTATAGGGAAACTGAGGCTTCAGTATGGTAGGTGCCTTAGCAACAGTGGGAGATGTGATGCTGGCCAAGCTAAAGTTGGCTGTCCTTGCAGGCTGTACTGGCAGGGGAGGGAGGGCAGTGAATGACAGACAAGCGCCACTGGGTCTGTCCTGAAGGCCTCTGAGGGGTCCTCAGGATCAAGGTCCACTTGAGAAGTGACCCTCAGTACAGAGGAGACTGATGTGAGAGCAGTAGGTGTATGCTATTGTGTTAGTTTCTACAGTGGTCTTGGCAAGACTCCTCGTGACATGGGGACACCCAGGCAACTGGGATGCCAGCAGTCTGTCATAGCAT